>NC_132785.1:44570167-44877578 GCF_048418805.1 Vulpes vulpes
CCTCTTTGAGTTAGTTACTCTATATTTTCATCTGGCCACCTTTCTATCATTTTCCTAAATTAAATGGAGCACCCCTCCCCTTTTGTGTTGTAAGTTGCCCCTGGATTTCCACACAGACCCACAAGGAATAATAGAGGTACAAGCCTATAATAACTTGAAACTTACTTGGAATATTGTCAGTCCTGGTTTTCAGATTGTTTCTGTTTTTCTTCAAGTGTGCCCATTGTTTTGTATTTTTGTTTTGGGTTGTTTTTGTTTTTGCTTCTGTCTTTTAGTTGTTTTTGTTTTTGGACATCAATTGTTCCATTGACATCAAGCCTGGCTTTGAAATTCAGATAAGAGATGACTTTCCTCATGGGAGGACTAAAATTAATTGATAAATTGTTACTGTGCTACCTTTTAGGGCATGATCTACAATTAAAATACACGCACAGAAAGGACATTAAAGAATGTGATAGATCGGATTCAACCTCTTAAAACAAAGAAATTCAGAATTAATGCTCAAATCTAAAGTCAAATATGCAATATTAAGTTTCGTTAAGTATTTTGCTCTTGAGGAAAACATTAGCTAATGCCTGGATCTGAAAAATACCATAGCAAGATATATAACAAAAGCCCAGATTTACCTTTTTTTATTCATCTCATTTTCATACAAATGTATAGTTTTATATACTTATGATAAGAAGAAGGGTTTAAAACCAAACAGTCTAATGTTGTTTCTGTCTTTGTATATCTGAAATTGACTGGATGGTCATATTCAAACCAATTCAGAAGAAATGCTTCCTCATTCCCTGAGCTCTGAAGATTTATGAATTTGACTTTGACATCAACAACTGTGTAGCATTTAATACCAAATCAAATGCAACATCAGATTGCCTTGTATTCATTTCATTTAAGTGAATTTGCAGATTTATGGCTGACTGGCACAGCTCCAGAGAACCAGGGAAAGGACAATCATAGCAGGTGATTGTAGGAAGGGAAAACGAAGTAAATATCTGGGAATTAATTACTTGTAAGGTTAAGGTCCATTTTGGAAAAAGTCAGGAGCAATTTATTCTGCAAACAATTTGCAAGCATCCAGAGTACAACAAAGTAGCAGGTAACATGGATTTCTCAAAAACAAACCATGCCAAACAAAACTAATTACCTTCTTTGACAAAGTGACAGAATCTATAGAATGGAAGACCCACTGGTCACAGCCCAGTTTAACCCATTGCACAATTATCAATTCTATTTCACGTGGAAAGATCATTGACAAACTTACAAAAAAATGGCTTGGGGACATCTGGGTGACTCAGCGGTTGAGCGTCTGCCTTTGGCTCAGGGTGTGATCCTGGCATCCGGATCCAGTCCCACATCAGGCTTCTCACAGAGAGCCTGCTTCTCCCTCTGCCTGTGTCTCTGCCTCTCTGTGTGTGTCTCTCATGAATAAATAAATAAAATCTTAAAAAAATGGGTTAGGTGAAATAATTATCAGATAGATATTGAACTATTGGCAAAATGTTCTTAGGATTGGTGAATAAATAGTACATGAACAAATTTGTGGTTATTTAGAAGTCTTTCACAGTTTTGATTGTAGTTTAATTTTTTTTTTAATGAATGGATTCATGAAAGAATGTAAAACATATTCAGTGGTTTGAAACAAAGTCAGCTTTTTCGAATATCTTTGCCAAACTGTCTGAATAGAAGATAGAGAATCCAAAATGACTTTTAACAAATTAGAATTGTATTCTAATTGGGAAGGAATAATGTTTAGTGCTAAAAAAAAATAGTGTCCAAGAGGGGAAAAAAATGAAATCCCATAAATATAAAACACGAAAATGAAGCTGTTTGCATTAGTATCAATTACTTGCTCTGCTTCTTTTGTTTGTTGCATCTCTGCCCCAGACCACACACTACCTGTTGAAAGGGAAAGATATAGGGCTCATTTGAGCTAATCTTGTCACCATCATATATCAACACTGTCATTTGATTACTGAAAAGGTGAAGTCTTTTTATCCATTCAGTGAAGGGGTGTTACTTTGAAGCTTTAGTCACTGAATGACTATAAATAGAGAGATATGGCAATAAAGCTGTGTGTATACCCAATTATAGAAGGAGTATAGTTGATTAGCTCAAAAGAAAATAAGGGATACACAATTTTTTTACAAGAATATGGTTAATTTTCCACTAAGTTATCTTTTTTGATCAAAGATATCATGCAACAATTAATGCATTTCATCTGTGTCTGCCACCAAATAATTTTTTGGCCTCAATAAAAATACTTCATAAGAGGTGTGCCTGGGTGGCTCAGTCAGTTATATGTCTGCCTTCAGCTCAGGTCATGATCTCAGGTCCTGGGATTGAGCCCCACGCTGGGTTTCCTGCTCAGTGGGGAGTCTGCTTCTCTCTTTGCCCCTCCCCCCCTCCGCTTGTGTTCTCTCTCCCTCTCAATAAATAAGTAAAATCTTCAAAAAAAAAAAAAAAAAAAACCACATTGATAGCAATTACTGGGAATCATATTTCTCTTGCTTTTGCCAGAAGTCAGGAACATAATCATATGCCAATTACTCTTGGTGTTTCATCTAGAAAATGGCAATATTCACAGTACTTTCTCATAGGATGTTATGAAGATCACATGATATATACTATGTAATTATGAGAGCGTCTGGCACATGGGAAACACTATATAACTGTCAGCTATTTTTTGTACTTTCTCAAGAACAAAAAAAAAATTGCTAATAATAATCACGATCCTTAGTATCCATTTAAAATCTATCTAGGTGTATAAGAGACGAACATTATTTTTCTCTAGCTGAAGGCAGATGCTTAACTGACTGAGCCACCCAGATGCCCTTCTAAACATAGACAACAGTCTTTTTAACTATGGCATGATACATGTCCAGTCTAGCTTAGTGGTTTCTGTGTCTCAGTACAAAATAACAATGTTAACATGATCAATTTCATATTACTAAATAAATGAAAAAATATGCAGTGATCATTCTAAAAATTTTTAAAAGGAAACATCTTTAAAATAATAGAATTAACATTGTCTAATTTTGCATAACCTCTGTGGAGAAGGTATTCTCAGATTTATTTTTAATAAGACCTTGTTTGAAATATTCTTCAGCAGCATTATTGAAATAAAAGAGCAAACATCCTAGCTAAATATTTTATTTTAAATATACAATTTATTCTAATTGTTTCATTCCAAAAGCCTTATTTAATTAGTCAATCACAGTAACAATAGTTATGATTGATTGAAAAATATTTCAGGGAAAATGGTTTTGTGTGGTATTAAAAATAATAGTAATCACAGAGTTTTCTTATAATGAAACAACATTTACATTTTTAAGAATTTTTTATAATTTCAATATATAGGTAAAATTTTAGCTTTCTTGCTTTATATAAATTTATCTGTAAAACTTTTAAATGAATAAAACTTTTGTACTACTTTGCAAAATATGTCATTTAAGAATGAAAATTAATTTTAAAAGTGAGTACACACTATGTATTATCAGTGTCATGTGCAGGGGTTTAAAATTATCAATGTTATTTAAATTTGAATATTTTACCTTCCATGGTAATGTGCTAATGTTATCCATATAGGTGAGTAATATATTTTAGGAGCATCTTAACATGAAATGCTCTTTGGTTTCCTTACTTAATTTCTCATTAGGAGGTCACTACAAGTTTATCCATGGCAGAGGTAAATTTAAATAATGAGAAGATCATGGACAGGAGAAATACTTGAAGCTTTTGTAAGGGTTACTCATTGCTCTTAGAGGGAGATTTTAGTCCTGTCTTTTTCTTCATATGTATGCAGTTCTTATTTTTTATTTATTTTGTTGATTAATATTCCTTGACTTTTATTTCTAAGAAAATCTTTAACAGACATCTACATAATATTATTCAAAAAGCACCATATGTTTAACTCTTGATTTCAAGTTCCAGTAGGCATTTATTTGAAATGGAAATCTCTGAATAATCTTTTAGAATTTATGCTCCAGAATCACAATGCTGGCGGTTATACTAAGTCATTGATATTGTCAGCATGGTCAGTCTTGATTTATCTTTCTAGTATATTAGGTATAATGTAAGTGAATTAGAATTATTGGCCAATAGAGTTTTTGTCACATATGCTGAAATAATGTTATACTCAACTTTTTCTGTTTCTATCTTGGAACTGGCTTTTGGGGCCCACTTAATTTGACATATTTGGCAGACTGAACCAGAACCTAGCTTGGAAAGACACAAAAACTACATGGGCAAATGATCTGCCAAGTGACCCATGAACAAAAGCGAGATTGGGTTGCCCTTTGAAATAAACCTATTTGAATTTTATTATCTCTAGAGCACCTTGTGTCTCTAATCTTGTGAAAGGTTAGTATTCCATCCATCAGAACAAGATTAGAGTGCTGGTTGGTGTCTGCTCTTGGTGATAACTGAATGCAGCAGTTGGAGCTGGAGGAAGAAGATTCATTACCATCAGCAGTTCAAAAAGGAAAGGGGAAATAGGCAGAGAGGGTCACATTTACAACATAAGCCACATATTCCTAGGTCAGGGTATTTAAAACCAAACCAAACCAAACACAAAAGACTGCCATGTTGGAGAAGCTTTGCAGAGCCCTTTAAGTCTGCAAAAAGCAGAGCTTTTTTAAGACTACACTTTATAGAAATTACCAATTTCTGATATGTAGATAGATACCTTATTGAAAACCATTGCTAATTGCTTTGGGGAAGATTTTATGACATACATCAGAATAAAAATAAGAATTGTATCATACCACTGTATAACATATGGCTAATAACAACAAACACATGTTATAAAACATCCAATAAAGTCTAAAATAATAAGCTTGTGGGATGAATAAAAATTCTTAAAGATTACTCAACTGAATATCTTCTTTTGAGTACTTTTATGTGTGACCTATATAATATAGGAGTTGAAATATAAATAATATGAAAGTTACTTGTAAACTTAAAATATGCCAATGGATCAAAGTAAGCATGTTGCTTATCCTGGATAAGGACTGTGAAATTTGATTTTAGCACTGTGCGAAATAAGATGCACATATTCATCATTGTACAGTTTCGCAAAAGATATTGTCATTCACAAATTGATACTTTATGATGTCTTTAATAATGATTGTTTTCATTTGTTGCATTTCAACTGATTGATGTTATGAAAGTAAAATTGGCATCAAATAGCATGAGATTAATGAATTCAATATTTTTTTCTTTAGGAAGAACCTGTTAAATGGCAAAGTAAAGCTTATCACTGTTAAGCAAATTTAGATCAATATTAAATTAATTCATTTGCATTTATACCTTAGATAATAATGTCTTACTATGTACCTATACTGGGATATCTATTATTTATTTTCTCATCGAAGTGGATAATTACCTTTGAATTAAACATCTATGATGTCTAAGTGGGGCTGATGTTAATTACCTCTTGACAAATTTAAGAAATAAAATGATTCCTAACACATGACTTGGGGAAGCAGTGCACCTTTAAGTGTTATCCGAGAAGCTCTGATAATGGACAATGGAATTTTATTGGTTACTGATTACATCAGTCTGAGAAATCCTTTCCCCATCTAGAAATAGACAAAATTATCTATATTTTAAAAAATATTCATTTGAATACTAAAAATGTTATTATCAGTGAATAACTGCCTAACCTTACTGGACCATTATTTTACAGCCAGCATGCTGTGTCTGAGACTACTCTCCCTCTCTTTCTCTTTTAGTTAATTAAGTCCTTCTTACTAACCAGCATGAATATACTAGATATAGAGTCAAGAGACTCAAATTCTATCTCTGTTAATTTGTTTATGAATTTTGTAATTTTTTAGTAAATTTCTTATTTGTTTTCTGTCCTCTCCAGCCTTTTTTTTTTTTTTTGTCTTAATTCTTGGACTTCCTTTTGTAGGTTTATTAGATATAATAATTTCATTCTATATTTTTATTATTTTTTGGTTTATATTTTTAAATAGATTCTTTCCACCATCACCAATGAGCATTTATGTGTTTAAAAGATCTTTTTATGTTAAAATAATACCTATATTTTAATTATGAAAGTGATTTATAGTCACTGTAGAAACTTTAGAAAAGTAAGCAGTGTAGAAAGAAGAAAATACAAAAACATAACATTTTGCCCATTGTAAACTATTTTTATATGTGTGTTCTTATTTGTGTATACATATATCTTTTAACAAAATTGGGATTGTATTGGATATATATTTTCATATCATTTTCTATCTCAGCTTTTTCCATCATCATGTCTTCTACTGAAAGTATATTTGCTGTAAATCTGGTAATGTTTATGTTTTAAGAGTCTTCACTTAAATAGAATTTTTCAAAATACTATACCTAATTTTGTATTTGTAATTTTGTATCTCACACATCTGTTAAAGAGGGTCTCTAAATTGTATAAGCTTCACTCCTCATAGAAACTATAGGTATTCTCCTGAAGCCAGATTGTCTGGGTTTGCAATCCCAGCTACATCACCTGTTAGCTCTGTACCTTCAAAGATACTCAGCTTTCTGCACCTCTATTTCCTCAAATGTAAAATTCAGATGATAATAATCACTATCTCACAGGGATACTGATACGATTAAATTAGTTAACATATGAGAAGTCCTTGGAATAGTAACTAACTTAGTGTTTGGTAAGTGTTAGCTTTTAAATATTTTAAAAACATAACTTTATATATAACATAATATTTTACATTTTGAATATGTCCTTCCTTGAGGATTTTTAAATTATTTCCCTTTTCTGCTATCATCAATAATAAGATAAGAGGAATGTTTTTGTACACAAATCTTTGACCTTATCTTTGGAATTGAACTATTTCCTTTTATTAGTGTTCTTTTCTACTGAAACATTCTAAATTTCACTTTTTCTTTTAAAAAATAAGTAAATTGGGCCTTCTAGGTGGCTCAGTCAGTTAAGCATCCAACTCTTGATTTTGGCTCAGGTTATGATCTCGGGGTCGTGGGATCAAGCCCCACTCCCTCTCAAAAGATTCTCTCAAAATACATACATATATACATACATACTTCAGTAATAGATATTAAAGTAGTTAAGATTCTTCTTGTACAAAATATATGTAATTAAAGACAACTCAAAAACAAAGGTGGCATATAGCAGAATATATTAATATATTATTTTTCAATTTCTTCTTTTAAAACTCATACTTGGTACTGACTCTTGCTTTCATTTTAATTTAGATGTCTCTTGAGTATAGTAAACTTGTTATTCCGAGACTTTTCATATCTTTTCAGCAACGCAGGTTTTTGATGAACCCAAAATGATATAACTTAACAATTTAACATTAAATTAGGCTATAATAGTTTCATTACAAATTTAATTTTTTTCATTACAAATTTTATAATTAACTGTGCTTTTACAACTCAGCATTTCCCAATACACTCCACTTTTGCCTTCTGTTGTCTGCGTTATCTACCCAGCCCCTAGTTACTTTGGTAAGCATTCCCTCTCCCTTTGGCTTTAATTAGATCAGGTGTTACCAGACTCGCTTCCTTTCTCTTCCCAGGCAACATCTTTCCTCGTTCATCATGGAGTAAGCTCTTTGTGCTATTGTCGAGGAAGGCAGAGGGTGCCTGGGAAGGGAGTGGTAGGTGCTGGAAAAGAAAAAAGAGATACAAGGAAGAGGTGAAAAAACTGGCACACTCTTATCCCCAAGACCTCGGCTACTGCCCCTCACATACTTTCCACATTTTGACCAATGATCTGCTTTCTTCTGGAGACCAGAACATCAGTTGTCTACCAATGTGAGATAGGAGAAGAGGGAACAAACGTGAAGGAAGGGGAGAACCAGGACTGATGTGTAATATCATTATTCCTTCTTCCCTGCCCATGTATCCACTACCACGGCATTGACAAAAATAAAGTATTGGAGAATAGAAAGAGCTGCACCTTGAGATCAATGGGGAAACTTAAAGATATCCTGATACCTGGATCTCATTCCCAGGATCTCATTCCCAGGGATTATGATTTAATTTAGTCTGGAATGCAATTTGGCCCTCAAGATTCTTTTAAGTGGTTTTAATGGGCAATTGGTGAGAACCAATTAATTTTATGAAGAAGAGAAGTCGATGTCATTTGGCTGTTCTTCCTTACTCTCCTTAAGCACTGACACAATCTCTTGTTGCAATAACTCCAAGTCCTTATCACTGACTTTTCACTTATGCATTCGTTTTGGCCCCACTTCCCAGAGTCCTCCCCTGGTGTTTTGGTATTAGCAGATGTTTTTCCACCCCTGGCACAAGGAGGTGGTGGGTGAAGAAGTAAAGGGAGCTGGACAAACAACTGAGATTGTGAATGGAAAAATATATTATCCAAATTTGGAAACCTAAAAAAAAAATCCTTTTTTTCAGTTAAGTCAAACAAAATGTTGGAAATGATTTTAAAATCTATAATTTTGGTGCCTCATGAGTTAAACACATTGTGGGTCATATCATCCCTGAACGAAAAATGGGTTGTGGGCCAGGCCTAAAAGTGTTGTCTGTAGGCCAAGACTAAGGAGCTGTGCAATGATGAAAGTGAACTCAGAAAGCATCTCAGCTTTTAATTTCATATGCACTGCTTAGAGTGAGATGGAAACACCGTCTGCAGGCTCAAAACAGTTGTTTGCACTTGGCAGCAACCGTCAGCAGATTTCAAATTTAATTCATGATTCTCGGAATTAATAGTTTATCTATACCACCTTGTGAACATAAATGGCCTAATCAGTCTTTCTCACTTTAAAAGACATCTTCTGGAAAAATAACCTACCAAGAAATGAAACATTTATCAAACTAATGTGTAAAGGATCACTAAATATAGGAGAAAAAAAAAAGTTTAACCTTGGGAAATGTGTGTTCAAGCCAACAATTTCTGTAAACTGCCTTATTGCTTCAAATCTCCCTGTATCAGCCAATTACATAGGTGCTGCTTCCAGGGAACTTTCCTTTTGAAACTGAATTACACCCCTGGATCTACAAAGGAATTTGTTCTCTTCAGGTGACTTAACGGTTTTAAATTGAAGGATTTTGCAAGACATTGATTATTTTTAATAAACACTCATAATGACTTTTCACTAAAATTTTCTTCATGGAAAAATCTAGTTGATTAGATTAGATGCATTAGAAAAATATAAAGTGATGATGTCCAATTGACCTGAATAATGCATTTAAAAAGGCATTGTTCTATTCCTGGTTTCCTTGATTGATTAGTTAGGAGTAGTTCTCCAGACCCCTTATGTTTCCACTTATTTAAGATCTAATTTATAAGAGTTTCTAACACACAATGGGAGTAATATAATAAAAATAACCTTTGGATTCACATAGCGAGCAATTTTTAAATTATGTATTATAATATTTTTTGACAGTAGATATATTTATTATTTTCTGAATAATTCTTCTAGATTTATGGTGAGCGTTTTATTATAGGGCCTTGTAAAATGCTAAAGGAGATTTAAAATTTTTATTTTTATTAATTACAATAAAGAGAAAGTTTAAAAACTATGAAATTTTCTTTATAATTTTATAGGTGTTATTTTTTTTCTTTCCCTTTTTCATTTCATACTGTCTATTTTATATGCCAGGTTTACTGTGGGATTTTCTCCTCATGAAAATCTCCAGGGGCTCATTAAACCACAACATTAAAGAAAATTTAGGGGCATCTACTTTAAAAATCACTAAAGTCACTTCAATTGTCTAAATCATTTAAGTGATTTAAGAATTTACTTTTGGATTTTAGTTACTTTGCAAGGAAATATAAAGAGAAGAATGGGCTGCAAATTTTAACATAAAAAATAAAAATAGTGGAGAAAAGGAACTTTTATTCTACTACTTAGAGATAACAGACTAATAATTAAATTGTCTTCCTGCCTACAATAAATTAAAGGCATGATACATTATGTTGAACTTATTTATCTCCAAACATTTCACTTACAATTTTGACCCTTCATGCCAGGGATTGGCAAATTTTTCTGTAAAGGCACGGATATTAAATATTTGGAGTATTTTGAACCACATAAGCTCTCTGCTGCTAATTCTTCTTTTTTAACATTGGCATTTTATTTGGTTTTATTCAAGCATTTAAATATATAGGTTAATGTGTTCATGGATGTATATGCTTGTTGATAATGTTCACACATTATAAAATAACATATACAATATATGTGTGCATATATCAAAAATGAGGCACATATATAATCAAATAATTTTAGCCTCCTTTTATATGCCTTTCTATGTCCTGTGCACTGTAGCTATAATCCCAGAATCTATTACTGGTTTTCTTCTAATGGAAGCCACCCCTTTGAGGAAGATTTATCAACCTGAAGGATGTATGCCTTCCAGTCTCAGTTATCTACATGAACTAATTAGTATTAGTGGAAAAAGTAGTCACACATGAAAATTGTGTGACATGATTTAGATTTGACTTTAGAATGCATTTTGCAATTTATGTTTATGTATAGTTTTACCCAGTGTCTTTTGAGTTTATTATGTTTTCTTTTTTTTTTAAGATTTTATTTATTTATTCATGATTGACAGAGAGAGAGAGAGAGAGAGAGAGAGAGGAGAGAGAGAGAGAGAGAGAAAGAGGCAGAGACACAGGCAGAGGAAGAAGCAGGCTACATGCAGGGAGCCCAACGTGGGACTCGATCCCGGGACTCCAGGATCATGCCCTGGGCTGAAGGCGGCGCTAAACCACTGGGCCCCAGGGGTCCCCTTATTATGTTTTCCAGTAATTATTCAGATCACAGAGTGAAAGTTTGACTTATAATAAACTACAAAGCCACCCCACCCCATTCTTTCTTACAGTTCATCCTTTCTGCTAATGGTTTGGAGCTCTGGGTTGCATACTAGTGGACTGATGTAGGGCAACTTGCTTATTTCTGAGTCTTAGTTTCCTCATCTGCAAAATTTAGATACACTAATACCAAATTTGCATAAAGTGTATGTAAAGCCCATAAAACCGTATTTTACATTGTGCATGATGCTCATTAACATCAGGTAACTCTTTAGGACATATCTCTACCTATGTTTGAAATGATCATGATGGTAATTTGATTGTTTCAAATCCATTTGTCCTCTTCATTTAAGGTTCGATATCTTGACTTTCCTCCAAAACTGTAACAGAAGCAAGTGGAAATAATGAAGATATTATGTTACCTTTATCGATTGCATTTTAAAACAGTTTGTGTTGGGGATGGGGAGCTCTTATAGAAGTGACAGAAATTTGGCAATATAATCCCTCAAACAGGAAAGATGTAGATTCTATTATTAGAATCACTTTGAAATTATATAGCCTATTAATTCCTGGGTTGAAGTGACTGAACAAATCATAATGCTTATTATGATATAATAAATTTAATCTATAGAAACATACACATGCACACACAGCAAGAGAAAGTATGAATTAAGAGATAAAGAAGTCATAAATAATAAAAGAATTTTGCTTACAGCAACATTGTCTCCTAATAGGCTCTTTTTAAAATAAATTGTTATTTTGAAAATCATTTTATGTAATTTCAACCTCATAATTTTTAAAAATGTATACTGAGGGTATCCATTACTTAAAGAAAAGCACAATTGATATTTAGGAAAAACTGCTAAGACAATATAATAGGGTATCTATTATAGATTCAAAAGTGGCTTGGGAGTTAATTCAAACATAGAATGCAAGGCATTGCCTAGGAGAAGTATGCAAGTGAACATGAATGCAGTCAGCTTGGTGAGATCACAGGCTATGGGGTCAAGGCCCAGCAGGGCCAGCAGCAGAAGAGGCTGTAATGAAGTAAAGCATGGATCGAGACAGACAGAACTGCATCAGAAAGGAAGTGAGGGTCTGGTAAGGCAGTCTTGATAATGAACATATTTTTGGACAGGGGCCATGAGGCCTTCTAGGTATAGATGTACAGGAACTTGGAGCATGGGAGGTTTTGAATGTTTATGTGTCTATTACCTACAAGAGTTTAGCGGATGTCAGGATGCCTTATCTGTTAAGTCCTGCTCTACAATGGGCTGTAGCATCTCTCTCCCTCTAAAGTGGGTCTATGAAGTTATCATTATCTAAGAGGGCCCCAGACCAGATAGAGTCAAGGTGCATTTCACTGGATAGTCACATTCCTCCATCTATTTATTCACTCACAAGTCACTGCCTTCTAAGACCCTGCCACAAAACAGGCACCATACACAGAAATGGTAATATTGGCTGCCAACAATTTTACCCACAAATATAATGTGTATTTCAGCTCCTTTAACTGAAAGCACAGTTTCTCAAATTTATCTTGAAAAGAAATGGCATGGCTCTCTCTGTAAATGTCCTGGTACTTTCTCTGAATGTCTGGATATCCTGTTTTTAGGCCTTTAGAATTTATCAGTAGGAGGGTAACACTCTGTAGGTTAATTAAGAGTGGTTTTGTCTCCCCAAGGGATGTTTGGTAACATCTGGAAATGTGTTTGGTTGTCAACACTGCAGGAAGGATGTGCTGTTGGCAGTGAATAGATGGAGGCCAGGGATGCTATTTAATATCCTGCAGTGCACAAGACAGACCCACAACACAAAGATTGTCCAGCTCACAATCTCAGCAATGCTAAGGCTGAGACCCCTGATATAGAGGACTACATCCAACTGTCCAGGCCACATAGGCTACAACTTGCCAAGGATGACACTTCATGTGGCCATGACTCCTTGAGCAATACCAGTGCTTACTTCTCGTAAGGTATCCTCTCTGGAGAGTGGGAAGAGATAGGCCATTCAGGGACCATGTGTTCTCACCCCCAAAGTCTAATATAGAAGAGAGTAAATGGCACTGTGGTTCTTCCTCCATGAATGCTCCTCATTAAGTCAGCATTTTCTTGATGGTCATATCTGGTTATTATGTAAGCAAGGAGACTTTTGAAAGGGGAAATCCTCTTGTAAGATGTGCCTGAACACTGCTAGGTGTATGCAGAATGAGGAAGGACACCTCTGTTGACTTGTCCTTTAGAAAGACACTGAGGGGGAGAAGCAGGGGCATAGCCTTATTGGGCCTGTGAATCATAACCCTTACTGTCCATCAGCTTTCTGAACCATTTTACCCTCCATGACATCTCCTCTGGGTCTTTCCTTAACCAGAACTTGGATGCTAGGTTGACTGAACTGATTTAACATGCTTTTGGGAAGGGGAGGGTAGAAAGAAAGAGATGAGGAGAGAAATACATTCAACATGAATATATGGGTTTAAAGAAGCAAATGTATGATACCTGCTTCCCCTGGCAGTTGCCAAGTATAGATGCAATCTCCACTGACCAAAGCTTCTCACACTCGTTGGTTTTTTGTGATCACATGAATGTACACCACCATCGTGAAGTGCTCATTTAAACAGGCTTTCAATGAGAAGTGTTTTGGAAAGCAGGAGAGTAGGAAAATGGTACAATTTCTAGGTAAATGCTGTACAGCCCTTAACCCAGTCTCCACGCACAGCCCGCCTGTAGTAGTATTAACGAGACATTTCCAGCTTGACTGGGCAAACCTTTTGCAGTTTCTCAAGGCTTCAGATTCCTGGAGAGCCTCTTGTCTGCCATCCCCCTCTTGCTGGCACCTCCCTTAGGCCCTGTGCTACCCTTCTATTTTGATCCCATTCATCTGGAGGCTTCATTTGAAGCCTTTCTTGGATATCCTTAGGGCAACTTTTGGCTCCTAGGAGTTGATTTTTACCCCTTAAGAGGCCTCTCCAAGTGATCAGGCGGCTTGCAGACTTTCTTTTTTGCCTTTGCAACAGTGATGGTTTTTATCTACAAGATTGTTCCCCCACTTGAAGCAATCTGCCCCGCAGCAAACAGCTGTCTGCATCCAGATCTCCCCTCTAGATGAATAAAATCCTTCCAGAGGCTAATGCTGGCTGGGAAAAGTGCTTTTGTGCATCTATGAAGCATGACTGAGCCCTAAGCAACAACCTTTGATGTATATTTTGTGAATGGGAAAGAGAAAAAAAAATCAAAAACATTTTTTTTCCTTCCAAACTGTTTCTTGCAGATGAAAATTTTTGTTGACTGAAGGCTTTACCCAGTGTGAGGTTTGCCCTCACTGATTAAACAAAGATTGGATTGAGATCATTTTTCTCCCTACATTGCTCTTCAATTTCATTCTCTGTGCTATTTGGGCATAATACTTCATCAGCAAAGTGGGTCCGGTAACTGTCTTCCAAATCTCCAATCTTGTTTGGTTTGCTGAGAAACAATTTTCATCCAAGCATAAAATACTTCATTCACAGAGTCAACCTTCAAAAGGTGGAAGTCTAAGTCTATGGGCAGGCTAAAAATGAAATGTGTGTGCTTATCTTTGGAGGACATTAGTTTTGCCTCAGTACCTTGGATCCCCATCTTTCATAAGATCTAAGATCAATGTACCTTAAGGTAGCAACATTTGTCATAATTGCCTGATACATTAGCATCTTTCAATACCAAATATTAACTTTGACTATGAGATCACTAAGCCATATAATGATTTTGAACAAGGAATAATAACTTGACTTTTGAGGACCAGTGAAGCTAATAGCAAACTTTTTAGACAATGACATACCCTTAGACAGATTTTAAATTTAGAATTCTAATGAAATGTTTCTTGAGCCCTGTTTATTGAAATATGAGAACTTGGTTTCATTATTCAATTATGAATAATAATTTAGGCATACAGAAGCAAACCACAAGACACAGTAAGTAAGCAGTCTGTTTTTAACCATTCAGCCTTGAAGCAGGCATAAGGCCAATATTTCATGTTCCCTGTATTAGGGGGGGTAAGCCTAAAGAATGCTACTTCCAGAAAAAGCAAAAAAATAAAAATTTCATCCTCATAGAGAAGCATTTATACTTCCTATCTTTGCAGAGCAATGAGAATCAGAAGATTTTTTTTACTTTTTTTTAAAGCTCTTTGAAAATCCAGACCACACTATTGATTACTAACTATTCATTGCTGAAGGCAGTACTCTGTATTCAATAAATTAAGCTTTAATTCCTGAGTCCAACAAAATAATTGACCTCAAAAGGAAGATAAATGAATAGGCTGTCCTGAGCTCATGATTAGAATCCACTTTCCAGTCTCATTATATTAGTATTTTTCAATTCAGTGAGTTTTCCATTCTTTTTTAGTTTTGTTCACAATCTTTAACACCTTTCACCCTGCTCCTCTATCAACAAGGCCAAGCTATTTTCATTCTTGGTTGCAGGAATGAAAGGTTATAATATGGTATTTTTATACTTTAGTATTAATATCGATCATTTAATATTTCCATGTTAGGACAAACTAGGTAACTAGTATTTCTAAAAAGTTCTAAAGTGTTCTTGATTACATAAAATACTAAATAACATAGACATATAGCATAAATAAGTATTTTGATTAATTCTTTGAAATTTTTGAAAAATTTACCCTATTTGCATCAATACTGATTTTACATACTGAATCCTTGACGATTAGGGAGGTTTAGTAATGTTTAGCCTGATTTTACATTTGGGAAAAATTAAGATGAAAAATATGGAGTGATTTGTACAAGATCACATTAGGTTAATAAACCATGACTTAGGAAATCCCTCACTTATTGCTGCCATTGTAGCAACAGAATTTCTATGATTAGGAAAGTATATTCTTTTATAGTAAGAAGGTAAACATGTGACTACAGTCCTTTTTAAGGTTTGATGCTTTGGTTTTATTTGAAAACTACTATAAAATAATCATTATTATTACAGGCAACATTTAATGATCAGAAGAGTGGTTCAGTGTTCTATTATTCAGAATTGAAGTAACTAAATCAAGGTCTTCTGATAAAGCAGAAATGAGGTGTAACTTCCAAGGAAGCTATAGAGAGATTCATGGCTTTTTCCTTCTGTATCTCAGGAGAAAACCCTCCAAGGTTCCAGAAAAAAAGAAATTGTTTGTTTTTGTTTTCCTACTTTGATTCCTTGAAGTGTCCTGGACTTGCTTTGTCCTTGCATTAGCTGAAAGGGGATATGGTATCAGAGAACAAAGAGAAATATGAGAGGTAAAGCCGAATCCTTCTGATGTTGGGAACTTGGATTCATTAACTCAGAGGCATTACCACTTCTTAGCCTTTTCTTCCCCCCAAATCACATTCTCCAAACGGATAAAACTTGAGCTTACTCTACTGAGGCTTATTTGTGCGGATGGGTGGGTGTCCTTAGGTACACACATGAAGTATGTCTGAGGGGAACCTAATATGAGGCCCAAACTGGCTAACATTACCCAGTGACATTAATTTTAATTTCTTGCATCCTGTAAGTGAGCCCACTAACATTCAAGTTCTGTTGCAGGATAGCAGAGTTCATTTCTTGGTGTACTCTTTTTCATTTAGAACTTCTTAAGCAGAAAACCCAATTGCCTATATTTTATTCAAATTCTATAAAATGATAGTTTATATTTATAATGATAATGCAAAGTACTTCATAACTTTCTGATTCATTATGGCAAACTAAATTATGTTCATTAGAGCTTTGGTATTAAGTGAATTTAATTGCATTATGAATCTCTGAACACTGATAATTGATTGCTATATATAGCAACTACAAAGAGTCCAAAATATTACATTAATTTAAATATCCCATTTATGAACTATTCCAAATAACAGCAATTTAATTGAATTTGGTGTTACAAATAGATTTGTAAATAGGCTGGAGCAAAAGTTTTTATCGGTATGCATTTGTTATTATGTTAAGGAAAATACTTTGCAACATATTTTGATTTGAGTTTCTTAAATTAAGATTTTCTAAAGTTTAGCAGTAAGTGATAAAAGAATCCAGCGACATTGGAGTAGTAGTAAATGGTATACTCCTGGGCAGCCTGGGTGGCTCAGGAGTTTAGCACTTGCCTTCGGCCCAAGGCATGATCCTGGAGATCCGAGATCGAGTCCCACATCAGGCTCTTTGCGTGGAGCCTGCTTTTCCCTCTGCCTGTGTCTCTGCCTCTCTCTGTGTGTGTCTCTCATGAATAAATAAATAAAATCTTAAAAAAATAAATAGTATACTCCTAATGTTAGCAGATATTCTTTCAAGTGGAGATCATGTGGTCTTCTGTTTTCTTTGACTCATAGAAGTTCATAGATGTAGGGCAAATCTTATGTAAAATATCATCACTGGCTCATTGATGCCTTAATCACAGGATAAATATTCGTATGAAGAGAATCTTTAGAAAGAGTTGTTTCTAAGTTAAGTACATGTGTTGGGCATTCTAGATCTCACCAATTTATGACTGTTTTCTTGTTTTATTTGCAGAATTTTTCCGAGAGCTCCTGGAGAATGCGGAAAAGTCACTGAATGATATGTTTGTACGGACCTACGGAATGCTGTACATGCAGAATTCAGAAGTGTTCCAGGACCTTTTCACGGAGCTAAAAAGATATTATACCGGGGGCAATGTAAATCTGGAGGAGATGCTCAATGACTTCTGGGCTCGGCTCCTGGAACGGATGTTTCAGCTGATAAACCCACAATATCACTTCAGCGAGGACTACCTGGAATGTGTGAGCAAATACACAGACCAGCTGAAGCCATTTGGAGATGTACCCCGGAAACTGAAAATTCAGGTCACCCGTGCCTTCATCGCTGCCCGGACTTTTGTCCAGGGGCTCACCGTGGGCAGAGAAGTTGCAAACCGAGTTTCCAAGGTAATTGAAAATCTGCTGTCTTTCTAATTGGTCTTCCTCTTTTGCTCTGTTTACAAAACAACTGTTTTTAAAAAATCAAGGTGAAAGTTCTCCCTTACAATGCTCCTTTCTCTTAGAGAAGTCAGATAAATGGCAAAGTTTAATCCTGTTTTTTTTTCTTCTTTTTCTTGCTTTGTGTGAGAGAAGACAAGATTTCAATCCATTCCATGTTTGGAACATAATGTCAATATGTATCAGCAATATAGCAGAGAAGCTTTTATCAGGAATGGTGTGGAAACAGGTGTCTTGTAACCATGACTGCTTGGCACTTGTGATCAGAGTTTTAAGAATGATAAATAGTCATGAAACAGTCCAGCCGGAGGTTATAATCCTCTAGGAAGTCACCAAGTGATAGTCTTCACAAAGTCTGCAAGTAGAGACAAGCTGCAGTTCAGAACACCAGCTCTTGGCATTTCTTCTCCTTTATCACTCTTGTAACAGTAGGCAAATTCCTTAGTAGTGGAGGAAGAACCGTTTGCTAATACCTGTAGAACTGGATTAGAGAGGAATAAGGAATACACAGTATAGATTCTGGTGGAGAATTCCTTTTGTCATCCATTAGCTTTGTAATTCAATGCCATGCAGTGCACTGGGTTTATAAGTAAGATAAATCACTAATACACATCATGTCTTTCCTTGAGGACATCTCTAAATCTTTAACACAAGGGGTCTTACTCCATTGCTTTCGTTAAACATTGACTATTTCCTGTGTACAAGATATTTGCCTTTGTTTAAATTCTTCCTTGACAATGAACTGTTCTTATGAGATGGGCCTGCCCATTTATGAGATCAGTCCAACAAATAAACTGAAAGATGATTACTCTAAAAACAATGCATAACAGAAATCTGGTATTATGTCACTCCAAAAGGTCATATTTGTACAAAGATTAATGCCAAAAACTGCTTTCTTAGTACAGGGATGTGGCACAGAGCCACATATTTATCATAACAACTGGTACCATCCCGCCATGTTTCTTTTTTCTCCTCTTTGATATCCTCAATATTTATATCTTGACATAAAGACTGTGTATACCCTTAAAAAAATATTTCTCCATGGCACTATTTGTAAATTTCATAGCAATCCACTTTTAAATTACCTGTTCCTACCGAGTTTATGTGAGCGTATGGAAAGACTATTCTCAAGAAAGCTCTAGAAAGGATAATCACATGGGACTTAATAATATAAAGGGCATATGAATCAAAAACAATGATTTTTTTTAAATTGAAAATCAACAATGTTCTAGATACGAAAGGAACTAGAGTCCCAAAAGTGGATTAATAAGGAATTAGCCAGGTGGAATAGCAAGAGGAAATATGATCACTTGGGAAAGTCTGTAAAATATAGGTAAGTACAAGAAATAAATATGTATCCCACATATTCTTGAGCAGTTATTTTGTTAAAAAAAAAAAGATATAACTTTAGTTACAGAAGCTTCAAATTGAAGCCTTTGCTTTTCTTGAAGAATGAAACACACAACCAGCTTTTAAAACACACAAGGTAAGAAATTCAAAGCATGGATTGATATATGCATCATCCTTGATTGTTTACTTTAATTCTGGCTGAATGTGAATAATGTTTAGTGCATATATTTTGGCCTGGGGACATTCTGGTGCAATAAGAGAGTATTTTCTGGCGAAGTATCTAAAAAGCCTCAGAGGAGGCTGCTTGCTGATTCTCAGAATGTGGCATTAACAACTCACCAGAGATGGGCAGTTATCATTCCCTGACTATCTCAGTCTGCGGTCTTTGCAGATCAAAATATAACCAACTAATCGTCCTGACGTGGAGGTTGACATCATGGAGCAACCACCAATAGACTATGACTTCTAATTTTTTTTCTGGACATGATGAGGGATGTACTCTGTAACACTGAGATCATGCTTCTCCTGATCCTTGCATGGTCAATATTCATTTGCTGAGCAACTGCTGTGGGTTTGTGATGTAGTTTGTGGTCATTTAACCACGGAATGTTGACTATTCTATGCAGATATTGGCTTGTCTGGCCTGAGTTTCATGAATCCTAATCTACTCAAATCATAAATCCCATGCACCACCAAATCTGGGCACCACCTTCTAGTAGAAAGATAAGCAGAGAGAGAAAAAGAGAGAGATATATATATATAGATAGAGATATATGGCTTAAAATAATTTATGACTCAGGGATTTAAGTATTTTTACCAATGAACTTTTTCACTTAATGATTACCAGATGGTCTGTAGCTGACTAAACCAGAAATAGATCTACTAGGATTATCTGTGTGCTGACAATTTTCAGCACCCAAACTATTTTTTGTATTAAGAATAAAATATTACAAGGGCTAAATATATGAAGAGGAGAAGCAAGAATGGTGTTGGAGGTTTAAGCCTTTCATAAATCTGAAGCCTTTCTGTGGTCTGTTACTTGAGTGATTTAGAGTTGGTGAAATGATTGCAGAAGAGGTAAGGAATTCAAGGCAATATTCCCAAATATAGATCAACAAACTGGGTTATCTCCTGCATCTTGGTTTGAAGAATACTTTTTTCTTTCAGTTTCCTTTTCTCTTCCAGTGGCTTCTTAAATCTTGGAGAAGATGTCATTAATAGCTTCTAATTAGTTGTTTTGACTGGGAAATTTATCTCTTTGGCAAAACACAGCCATTTGACACAAATGTTTTGACATGATATTATAGGGAATTTTCTTACCAGAAAAATGGAAGAATAATTTGTAGGTATCAACACAATTATGTTTTTAATTTATCTTGCCATCTTATAGATAAAAGCCTTGTCTTCTTCTAGACATGGAATGGAGCTAGTTAATTTTAAGTGACTGTAACTGGAGATCTGGTTCTTAGAAGTGTTAAATGATTCTGGAGTGAATATCTGTGGTCAGTTAGGCAGGATTCATTTTCTCTTTGAATGACTCTTTTTGAGACTGCCAGGTATTGACAAAATAAGGAGTTTTGGTAACTTGCGTACTTTATTGATAGAAGTATACATTGGCATGTTCAGTTTGGATAACCATTTGAAAATACCTGTATCATTGAAAAAATGCATGCACTAAAACTGCATTCTACCCCTGGAATGAAACAAGTAGGTATAACATATGTGTACAGGTAGATAGGTAAAAGAACATTAATAGCAGCATTGTTTGCAATAACATGAAAAGTAAAAAGATCACAGATGTCCCATCTTCATATATCATGATCTCTTTACACCATGAATTTATGAGGCATTGAAAATAGGTGAACTATAGCCACACTCATGAAGAAACACAGAGACCTCATTTTGAGAGAAAAAAAAATCACCAATAAATACATATAATGTATATAAAATTCAAATAATGTGAAAGCAATATAGTATTTAGAAATAAAAATGTTGTAATGTAAGAAAATGTTTTTGAATTATAAACACAAACATCAGATGGTCATTACCTTTGGAGGTTAAGTTTGGAAATATTGTAAAGGAGGAATATACAGGGGTTTCTAAAGTTATTGATAGCATACTGTTTCTTAAGCTCTGGGCTATGTGTGTGGTCAGGAGTGGATTTAAAACCATTTTAATGAAAAAGATTCAAGTCTTTTTGGAAAGACTTTCCCATTGCTCCTCTCTGATTCTCTTCATCTGTGCAGATATGATCAAGTTCCTGAGCTACTCTCATTAGTTATCAGATTTACTGCTGTTTGTGATTTGCTAACCATTCACTTTCCATGCCCCATATGGTGCTGAATGATATCAAGGAGTCATGGAAGACAAAGCTCTCAAATGAAGATAAAAGCAAATTTTGATAATGTAGTAGCCTGGAAAGAAATAATCTAGACTATTTTTTAGCATTGCCCCTTTATTAAAACACCACCTGCCTTCCCTTGTATATACCCATTTGTGACTGGAAACACAGATGCCAGCTTGTCACACACTGTAAAGCACACAGCCAAAGGCCTGCATAAAGAGATGTTAATAGGTTATCTGCCTCAACTATCATGAAGACAAACGTAGAAATGACTTCTGTGTTTTCACTGGTCCATCTTGATGCCATTTAAACAAAGAAGATGTGATTTCCTATCTTTCTGCTTTAATAAAAGTGACTTCTATGAGTAAACCCTGTAAATTATGTCAATATAACCTCATCACCTATGCAAGTCATTTCAATGATTCATTCCAGAGAGTTGCATAGATAGTAGAGCTGAGATCCATAGAACTTGTGCTATTGCCAACTATTGACATGTCTCTTTTTTTCTGTCTGTGTAAGCTATCTGTCAGCCTATCCATCCATCCATCCATTTACCTAAAATCCTTCTTTCTTGTGGATGATGACTTTGAAAAGAAAGTCTCGCTTTTAGTCTTTAGGAAGACTAGAATATTTTCATCAGTAGACACCTGCCATGTCTGCTCCACAGATTGTTGTTTTTGCATGAAGAACCTCATAACTGGTTCCTCCACTTGAGTAAACAGCTTTGCATTAATAATGCAATGCCTAAAAAGCAATAAACACAAAGTCAATTTTCAATAAATGTGGTTGATGGACTATAAGACTGAAAAAATTTATCCTCAAATTTGATGAAATGAAGGCTCTGAAATACATCCATTAAGAGCATTCTCTGATCACACTAGAAAACCATTGTGAAGAATTTACCATGGATATCATTTACAAGAGAAATGGTATTCTATTTAGCTTTTGCTTTGGGGAAAAAAATTTAAGATATAAAGTAAGATTGCCTATTGGAGTTATCATCTGACTCATTTGTCTTGTCCCTTTTATGGTGATCTTCTAATTGGAGTTAACTTTTGTGGAGTCATCCAAAAATGAAAAGGACCACAGAAAGGGCTTAGGTGAATGAAATCTTTTTATAGTTTTTCTGGGGTTAGTGTATTTTCTTCTGTAATTGATGATTATTCAATGAGGTTACTTCAGTAACACACAGTGTTATGAAGAATAGGTAAGCCATTTGAAATGATCAATAATGCTTCTATATTTACAACTTTTAAGTCAGCATAAATAATACATGATGCCTGCTTTCATGATGGTGGTGTAGATATTATATTTAGAAGGTACTTACAGTCGATAAATAAATAATTTCATGATAAAAATAGTAACAAAATATTAGTACTAGGAGCCCTAACAATGAAAATAGCTTATTAATGTAATTCATTGAAAATGTATGAATTTTACCATTGTGGAGGTGCTGTCATCAGCTCTGGAAATCACAATAATATATAAAAGTCCTAGTGTCAGAAGAAAAAAAGAACATTTCCCCTCAAGAATAGCATGCCAGATACTACCGAGGGGTTTAGGTAACTAAGAGAGACAGTCCCATTATAATTGAAACACTTTGGTACTACCCAAAGCAATCTACACATTTAATGCAATCCCTATCAAAATGCCACCAGCATTTTTCACAGAACTAAAACAAACTATCCTAAAATTTGTATGGAACCATGAAAGACCCCAAAAAGCCAAATCTTGAAAAAGAAAAGCAAAACTGGAAGCATCATGATTCCAGACTTCAAACTCTATTACAAAGCTCTAGTCATCAAGACAGTATGGTACTGACACAAAAACAGACACACAGATCAGTAGAACAGAATAGAAAATCCATAAATAGACCCACGACTCTATGGTCAACTGATCTTCAACAAAGCAGGGAAGAATATTTAGTGGGGAAAAAGACCGTCTCTTCACCAAAGGGTGTTGGGAAGACTGGACAGCTACATGCAAAAGAATGAAACTGGATCACTCTGTATATTACACCATCCAAAAATAAATTCAAAATGGATGAAAGACCTAAGTGTGAGGCAGGAAATCAACAAAATCCTGGAGAAGAACAAAAGCAGCAACCTCTTTGACCTTGGCCACAGCAACTTCTTACTGGACAAGGTCTCCAGAGGCAAGGGAAACAAAAGCAAAAATGAATTATCGGGACCTCATTAAGATAAAAAGCTTTTGCACAGCAAAAGAAATCAACAAAACTAAAAGGCAACCTATGAAATGGAAGAAGATATTTACGAATGACATTCTCATAAAGAGTTAGTATCCAAAATCTACAATCAACTTATCAAGGGGCACCTGGGTGGCTCAGTCGATTAAGTGTCCTGGGGTCCTGGGATCGAGTCCTGCATCAGGCTCCTTGCAGGAAGCCTGCTTCTCTCTCTGCCTATGTTTGTGCCTCTCTCTGTGTCTCTCATGAATAAATAAATAAAATCTTTTAAAAAGAGAGATTCTCTCTCTCCCTTTTCCTCTGACTCTCCCTCCCACAGCTCTCCCTCTCTTTCTTTCTCTCTCTAAAATACATAAATCTTTATTTTAAAAAGCTATTTGTGTATTCTTTTTGTTATTTTTGTAGCTTGTGTCTCTTTCTAATACCTATGCTTAAGTCAGACTATTTTTTAAAGATTTTATTTATTTATTTATTTAGAGAGAGAGAGGCAGAGAGGCAAAGGGAGAAGCAGGTTCCATGCAGGGAGCCCTTCGTGGGACTCCATCCCGGGTCTCCTGGATCACACCCCAGGCTGCAGGGGGTGCTAAACCACCGGGGCTGTCCAGTTAGACCATTTTATTTTAAAATTATACTATCTACTGGAATTACATTAAAACAAGCACCTTTCTCCCTATTGAATTTGATTATGAAAGTTTATTCATATTGAAAGGAGAAGTTAACAAATTCCTTAACTCTGTCTAAATACAGCGTAGCTAGGAAAAGTCTGGGAACCACGGTTCTACCTTTACTGTACTTAACAGATATTGTCTTCCTCTCCTCTATAGTCCAAGATGGGGTGGTTATAATATCCCAATATTTATCTGATCTAAATACGGATTCTTGTAAAAGTGGAGCCATGTTGGAGATTTAGTTCCACTCTCACTGATAAACACTTGTTCATTTTGTATTATATGTAAAGTACTATTGTAAATTCTTGAAATGGCATGACCAACCAAGTTAACATATTTGCAAATACTAATTGGGAAGTCAGAGAGAGAGGGACACACACACACACACACTCACACATACAGTATCAATGTATGCTGAGAGAATTATGTAATAAATGTTCTGGGAACAGAAAAGAGAGGCATCTAGCTTAATCTCACGTGCTGTGAAACTTTCAGGGACATAAAAGCCTAAACCACATGTTGATGGATGCATGGACATTGGACAGATGATGAAGGCATCTGGCACCGCAAAGGAAGCTTTAGGCCAAGGCAGCAGTGAGCAGAAGCACAGAGGGATAAAACCAACTGATGTGTGCAGGTAGCCGAGACATAAAGCACAAAGCCATGAATACCTAGAAATTAAGCTGGAGACCTAAACTGAACTCTTGAATAAAAACTATTTCACTAACAATTTTGTGCATGACTATTTTGCCTGAATAATTAAAAAAAGAATTTTCTGCGGTTAGAAGCATTCTAGTATTTTTGAGGGACAAATGTATGCTGGGCACTTACTGTATGTCAGGCATTGTTCTATAAGAAACAGGAAATAGGGATGCCTGGCTGGCTCAGCGGTTGAGCGCCAGCCTTTGGCATAGGGCGTGACCCTTGAGTCCCCGGATCAAGTCCACGTAGGGCTCCCTACATGGAGCCTGCTTCTCCCTCTGCCTGTGTCTCTGCCTCTCTCTGTGTGTGTCTCTCATGAGTGAATAAATAAAAACTTTTAAAAACAAAACAAAAAAGAAACAGGAAATACTGAATAACATCGTCCTTGAGGAAATCAAAGACCATCTGAATGTTCAAGTGTGGTGCAAAAAATCAGGATAAAGGAGGGGATCTGTACAGAACACTATGTGAATCAAGAAAAATACATGTCCCCTTTTGTCTTGGGAAATTGGAACAGCACTGTAGAGTAAGTAATAGTTAGACTTAGACTTTAAGAATGAATAGGAGTTACAGAAGGAGAAAGGATGTAAGGCTTTCTTGCCAGGGGCCCAAATGGTTCAAAGGCACAAATCATGAAAGGTCATGGTGTTTTGGAAACATTGCCAGGAGGCAGATTTGAACCATATTGTTTGGGTCATATTTTAAGTTAAAGTATGTGAAGGTCTTGGCAAAGGCAAGGGGTAACTGATTTTTCAAAAGACAAGTATATGATCAGATATTCACTTTGAAAAGATGGTCCATGGGGATGGTTATCCGGATTGTGAGACTGGTGGCAGGTACAAGGATGGGAAGCTATTGCAATTGCTCAGATAAACAGTGATGAGACATGGGGCAACACAGGTGGAGCAGAGTGGAGAGCACACAAGAGAGACAGACACACCAGCAAGTATACGGTTGGTGTATCTTCTCAGACTGGCTCCCCAGCGTCTAGCACAGGTCCTAGCACAAAGTTTGTTCCCATTTAGTACCAGCTGTCTGCCTGCTGATGGGTTTGATAATCACCACCATAGTAAATGTTTGTGAGCAAAGGATGGTAACATTTGGCTAGAGAAAGAAAGGAATCTGATTCTTCATATGAAACATCAAAGCATAACAGAAAAGCATATTGTCCTGAAAGTAAAGGGAGCAGAATCTCAAAAAATGGAGTAATCAACAGTATCAGATGTTGCAGAGAGTCAAATGGAAGACACAGATCAAATAGACCTTTGGATTTGGCCATGTGGATGTTACTAACTAGCAAGCAGTTCTTAACTGGTTGAGAAGTTACTCCTTCTGCCACTACACATTCTAGAACAGGCTGAACCAAGATCGGTCCCTGGACTGGAGCTCATGAGCAGGCTGATACGGTTTTGCAACAAGATATGTACAGAAATTGAGGGATCCCTGTGTGGCGCAGCGGTTTGGCGCCTGCCTTTGGCCCAGGGCGCGATCCTGGAGACCCGGGATCGAATCCCACATCAGGCTCCCGGTGCATGGAGCCTGCTTCTCCCTCCGCCTGTGTCTCTGCCTCTCTCTCTCTCTCTCTCTCTCTCTCTCTCTCTCTGTGACTATCATAAATAAATAAAAATAAATTTAAAAAAAAGATATGTACAGAAATTGAAAGCGTTTTAAAAATCCTGATAGCAATTTCATATTGCCCGGCATCCTAGACACCATCAGTAGACTTCTCCTTGAATATTGTTGAACTTGCCTGGAGAATCTCCTTGGTGTGAGCTGCATCTTAGTTAGGCTCCGTTGGATTAGGTATCAGGTCATAACATACTGGGAAGAATCAAACAACCAGTCAAAGCCTTTCTAGATCATTTGAGCCTCAGATAGTCTGAGATGTACTATTCTAGAATAATACTAAGAATACAAAATAATCTACTTGGCTCGATTTTGTTGGTGTGTCTTGGGGTTTTCCTTCCTGTGTACAGTTTCTTTTAACTCCTTTTTGTGGCTCCCTTATCCAGCCTTTTCCCCTTGCGGCACATCCTCTGTTTTCACAACCATCCTGGGCTCCTGTAAACCCATTTTGATTGGCACATCTACTGTCTGCTTTTGCCCCAAAAGTCCGAAAACTCCTCTGGGGCCATGGAAAACGTGTGCTGCAGGCGGACGTCTTTGTTACTAATAGGGAACATCCACTGGTGAAATGTGCCAATTAAGGTACAACACAAATAAAAAAAGGCCCAAGGATAAAGCTCTAGTACTGTAACTCAAAGAATGCTGCTTCTGAAATGGTTCATAAAGAAAAACAGACCTGACACTTTATTCCACTGTCAATGCTGACTCTGTTCTTGGGTATGGATCTCTGAAAGCATCTATGCTTCCCCTTACTAGAAGGTTCTGTGTAACAAGATTTGAACCACAGTCATGTTGTAATTACTTACACATGCAAAAGCGCATCCAGTGTGCTGATGGGACACTGCGGGCTATGTGCTATGATAGGTCAAACTTAAAAGATTGGAGAATTTCTCTTTTACTGTCCCATCTGCAGAGATTCAATGTAACAAGGACATTCTCTGAGGCAATATGAGTGCACTGTAGAGGTTTATGAGCCAAGATACACATGAAAAAGAATTTTAATAAAGCTTGACAGATCTATTGCATTAATAGTGCTACCATGGTAAAGCAGGACTTACGTAACAACTATGACATATTGGTATTTTCTTTTAAATGAGGTATTAGGTCATGCAGATATTTGATTATGTAAAAGATGGGCGGTATATTATTACATACCATACATTTTCTCCATTGTTATCTTCATGATTACAAACAAGGGTTATTCCCCTTCATGTGTATGCATTTACCTCTTTGTCTTGATGAGTGATAGCGCAAACACAATGGATCAATCCCAGATGCTCAGAAAATAGCAATCATCTCACACAATGTCGAAACTCTGCATTTTCTTATGTCTAAATTGGAGAGCCAAGAGTGAAAATGGACGGTTCACAGTGTCAGTTATGGAATAATGGTGACTTTGACATTCAGATGTAAGTAAAACTGTAGCCTAAATCAATAGATATTCCAAGTTAACATCAGTTGACACTTAAGCAGCTGGCATAAACTGATTTTTAAAAATCCATTTCGTCTTTGCAGGAATGTGTGCATGTCAAAAATGCCAATATTGTATTTAATACTCAGCAGATAGCAGGATTTTATATGGAAATCATATCCTCTTCAGTTTGTAATATCTTAAGAAGTCAGGAAGGAAGACTTTTTGGTGTTCATTCTGGATGGGATCTTGCAATCAGAAAAACTCATTCACTCAACATTTTAAACATTCATAAATATATTAATTATGAAAAATTATCATTCTGTATACTATTCTCATAGTACTTAGGAGTACAAGTCTCTCCATAAAGAAATATATTAGTTGAGAAATAATGGGTGTTAAAGCTTTCCTTTTTTGCTCCTGGCTTTCTAAAAACACATTTCGTACATATATCTAGGTATAAGGCAACATTTATTTCACTGTTTTTCAATGAAAATGGACAGCAGTTAGTAAGAAATTTAAGATTTTATAGTGCTTTAAACAACAGCAGAGAACCAACCACTCTGCAGACATCCTCATTTCTTTCTTCTTAGGTTTTTGGTGTTCAAAGAGAATCTGGGCCAAGGAGAATTTAACTATACTTGGAATAAAGCATTTTATTGAAAAGACAAACCTTATGATATCCTGTTGCATTTGTAGACAGAAGATAACTATATAAAATATTTATGATACTATTTCCATAAAATATCAGAAATATCTATTTTGGAATGTAGGAAAAAAGTACCCTGACATTTTGGTTAAGATGGAATAAAATCCAGATAGAAAGTCTCTTTTATTTGTGCAGATTTCTTTTTTTTATTGTTAAAGCAATAGCTTTCTTCCAGTCCAATATACCAATTGTTGAATACATTCGAAAACCTCTGACTTCAAGCTCTCCCTCTTGATCAGTTTATAGTTAGTCGCTTGTGTTGTGATTATGGGACCAAGTGAATTGGGGAAATGAGATAATTTGATGAATCACTTGAGCCAAATTTTTTCCTCCTTCAAATTACCAAGAGAGTTTAAATAAAATTTTTACCCTAGGTTGAATCACCTAGATGTTTATTTTTATTGGTAGTTAGTAAAATAATTTTGTGCATTTTTGCATATTTTTTCTGACTATAAGATCATTATGTGCTTATCTAGAAAGAAAAACAATGTGGAAAAACCAGAAATGCATGAAGAAGAAAATAAGAATTCTAATTCCCACTACCCAGTGAACGTCAAAGATTAGCTTTACAATAATCAATGTCAAAAGTTTGTATTTCTAGTCTTTTCTACCTCTAATGTATTTTTATATTACATATTGTTAAATGATGTGGAATGCTTTATATTAGATTACTTTTTTTGATTTAGCATGAGACGTATTTCTCCATATCAATAGCATTTCTTTAAAAATTCCTCTTGTTTCTTAAAGAAATCTTTGATCACCTAAAGACTTTGTTTGCTACCAATATATATAGGAATCTGTCATGAACAATCATCCCCTGGACATTCTTGCTAAGAAAAGGAAACAACTATTTTAAGTAGTTTATGTGTGTGTAAATGTGTGTGTGTGTGTCTTCTAGCTTAGCTCATTTTGCCCTCTGAATGCCAAGATACATGAGAGTTCCATGATTCCCTTGCCATGCATTAAACTGTTGAAATTTACTGACTAGTTTATATGTACTCCAGAGAGCTTAGAAGCAGTGTTTCTTTGTTTGTGTTGTTTTGTTTTGCTCAAAAAGAAATAAAAAAGATATGGACATAAATGTTATTAGAACTTCTTGGGAAATCTTTCCCATTGGACCTGGATCTAAGCCAGACTGCAAACTTGTGGTCCTTGGTCCTAACTGGCCCGTGGGCATGTTTTTCTTGGTATGAATTCTTTAAGATTTCAAATATTTTTTAAATGGGGAGGATTGACATACAATGTGAATTTCTACAATTTCTGAAGATATCACCAATTGGGCCCTCTGTTCTGGATGGCAAAAATTGGCTAGAGTTAGAGAATGTTTAGAGTGAGTTGTTTGTGGCTGAGCATTCATGGGTTAGTTTGATGCCCTTCTGATCACACCTGTAGTTGGCCTGATTCTGAAGTCAGCATTGCTTGCCATCTATCAAAATGTTTGGCTGTTTTTCTCATATAGAAAAATGTTTCTCTCTACATGTGTCTTTACTAAAAGTGAAAAAGTGAAAAATAGGGCTATCTTTCAAGAAAAAAAATAGTCGGAAGCTTATTTTGTGTGTGGGGGGTATATATATTCTGAAGATTTTATAGGCAAATAGTTTCTACATTTAGGATTTTTAAAAAATGAACTTCACTTGTAATTACTGACTCCCTGGCATTTGAATGTGCCAACCTTCCTTTAAGCCTTCTGTTAGCTATCAGTATAAGGTAGACCCTATTCTTTAATCAAATAATAGCAAACAAATAGCTAAGGAAGAAACTCTACTATTGTTGGTATTGGGTCACCAAAGAATCCCCCCTTTTAATATCTTTAAGAACGTCTTTATAATATACACAGCTAGAAGTTTATTTCTGCCAAAATGAAGTATAGTAGCAAGCACAGGCCTAGAATTTTTCCCATCAAAGTCATCATAACTTCATCACTATCATCAAATTCTCTTCCTGTCCAATGTAAATGGAGGCTAACAGTTATTAAATATGCTAGCCATTATGTTAAGTACTTTTCATACATTGTCATTTTATTATTATGTTAAACCCAAGAGATAGGTATGGTTATTATACTCTTTGTTAGATAAGGATCCTGGGACTCTATGGCAAAAAGCCCATGCTGTAAATCTGCACTGCCACCCCCAGAGTTGCAGCTTTTGTGTGAATACAGCAACCTTATGTAAAACTCCTTGGTCTATGGCAATGCTGTCCAAAAGGAATATGATAGGAACCACAAATGTAATTTAGAATGTTCTGTAAGCATATTAAAATAAAAGAAACAGATAAAACTCATTTAATAGTGAATTTTTAACCCATTATATCCAAAACATTGTCATTTAAATATGTAATCAATACAAAAGTTATTAATGAGGATTTTATGTTTCTTATAGTAAGTCCTCAAATTTCTATTTTGTACTTACCACAAATCACAGTTTTGGACTAGCCATATTTCCTATGCTTAAGAGCCATATGTGGCTAGTGGCTAAGATATCAGACAAAGCAAATATATAATTTTAATGCATTATCCTCCTATTTAGGGCAAAGGATTTTAGGAACTCACACCAGGAAGTCTAAACTCTTGTGGTTGATTATTGATATAGTTCCTCCGGTTATGAGGAAAACAGAGAAATAGTCTGTATTTGTGTAATGCATTTTGGGCCCTGACTGGAACTCTGACATAAATAACAGACACTTTATTGAGAGATTTGTTCTTGCCCATGCCTCAGAGGTTTTGCATGTTGTATAATGCCCATAAGTATAATGAGCATCGAGAAGATTGTAAATTGTCATGGGTGGATTAATCTGAGGTTTTCTATCTAACCTGGGGAGGTGGATGAGAACAATTAATGCATGTGTTGGCTGGTATCTATGGGTGGCAAAATAAATAAATGTCCAAATAGCATCATGGTGGAGGAAGGAGCTCTCTGAAATTTTTGGCTCTTGAAAGGGGATCTTAATACTCATAAAAGTAGCCCATCAGTGGATTAAATGACACAAAACCACATGACTAATCTGCATTCAGACAGATTTGAAAATATTTTCACATTTCTTTTGGTAAAGAAGGTACTTTTCACATAAAAGCTCTAAAGTATTGACTCTCTTAGATTTCTCATAGTATATAGTTTTTAAAAGGAACTGGCAAATTAACATTTTAGTGAATCACTGTTTGGATGCATAGGGTGATGCACTAGAGGGTGACAGAGCTGACATTCATCTTCCCCAAATGCTTTTCACTGTCAGGGAAGAGCTAATCATAAGAGGGATCCTATTCAATAACTCCTATTGTAGAATTGATACTTTCATCACCACTCTGAAAACTTTGATTTGTTATTGACTTTCCCTTTGTGATATAAAAGGTCAGATCACTAGGCACAAGAAGCTGGTTCAGTGGCAGCTGCCGTGTTCTGGATACATGCGGTTTCCGCCAGGCTCAGAATACCATTGTGCTATAGAGAGCTGACTTTAGACTTCTTTTATAATTCCATTCATTAAATTAATTTAGAATATGTAAACTGATTTATTGTGAGATTTAAAATAATTTCCCTCAGGAGAGCAGAGAATATTAGGTTAGCAGTTTTTCTGGGCACGGCTTTGACTTAGTTTCAGGGTGCAGGCAGTTTAATGTCAGCATCCCGTCATTTTAGCTATGTGGTGTCATTTTCTCTCTACTTTTCACTGCTGAGTCAAAAATCTATTTGAGAGGTTACAAATATGTCAGAGTATTTCCAAGGGAGAGAAAGTTTGTAGGTAACTTCTATCTAGTTAGAGCCTCAGATTCTGACTCTGCTTTCATTCCAACATCCGCAGTTGCATATCCTTTTCCACACTCAGCAACCGTACAAACCAATTTATTAAGAACTGAGCTTAATCATTTGGAGCAGCATAATCACTTTGTAGTCTCATGCTGCTTCCCATGTGTATCTCTCCCTTTCCAGAAACTGGCTCAGTTTCTGAAATCTAAACTCTGATCACCCGAAGTGCAGGCTGTTGCCCACTCGGGGCAGTTCTCGCAGCCTTTTCGTCTCTGTACCTCCTCTTAGGCATCCTAAGAACATTTCATCACATGCCATTTTGAGTAAGTCACTGTCCTGTTCAAAAATCCCAGCAGTATATTGCTTGTCAATTACTCCAGTAATCGGGAATGCTTTACTAAGGCTTAGCAGTCTGCTAGGAACAGACTTGAACACCAGATCCCTCTCATGACAAGAGATTGACAAGCCTGAGGGCAGCAGCCAAGCCTCCAAGTCCTCAGTTGCGCATTCACCTTGCTGCTCTGTGTCATTAGTCCCCTACTCAATGCCTGGTTTTATTCCAGTGCATTTATCTCAGCTTTGCCCCACATGAAAGTTTGTGTGACAATTCCTCTACCACGTTTCTTCCCCATCATGCCTTCCTCTCCCCGTCAGGTCATGTCTTGCCTCATTCAACGCTTACTACAATCTGCTTGTCTCCACTTCTGGTGTATCTAGGAAGCCCCTTTCACCTAATCAGTTGTGAGGGGGGTTTTGTTTTTTTGTTTTGTTTTGTTTAATTTCACTCAACCTCTTGTCAGAATCTGTAAACTAAGTTTCTACCATGCTCATGTGGATTTGCACATACATTACTTTGAAGTTTTTACATTTTCCAGTGTGATGGACTGCCTCCACCTGAAGATTGTAGCTTAGTACCCAAAAAAGGAGTAACCATTCTATCTTCAGTGTTCTTCTGAGCAAGCACTACTGCAATTTGGATATGACAGACACTGAAAAAATATTAATACTGTACTACTGTTATATTACTTTTTTTTCCCTTTCTTTCATTCTTATCATGGTTGGAATAGTGGAGAGGGATAATATCCATCTACGTATCCTCTCCCACATTATTGTAAATAGTGCCCTGAAATTCCAGTGGTTTTGGAAAAGATTGTGATATACGTCCTTCTAGAATTCTACCTCCCTCTCTAAAAATATTAAATATTTTGTGCATGTGATTCCAATAGAGCTGTAGCTCCTTTTGTTGGAACATTCATGCAGAAAGACACCATAGACAACTGAAAGATTAATGACAGTATAGGCTGAGAAGCCATACATCCCCTTAGCTATCAACTAGATGATGTAGTAGCTTGAGATCTGTTGAAGAGCGATGAATCTTCATTCGTATTCCAAATTTCCAAAATATCTATATCTACATCATCTATCCATATTTAGATGTAGATATCTATACTATTTCCATAGTTATTGGAGCAACTGTTCTTTCACTCATATTTCCCCTTCATGCCTTAGAACTCTTCTCTCCAGAAGCTCCTGGATTATATGATCACAGTTTAGTTCAGTGAATTATTGGTGGTAAAAAAAGTGTGGTTTCATAGTATTCAAGCATCAACATTGTAGATTTACTTAATCTTATATTTCTTCCAAATAGAGAAAGTTGTGCCAGAATCCTAAAATCTTGGGAATATTTTTGCTGTAAGTTGTAAGAATTATTAAAGAGAAATGAAAGAAATAAAGAAAAAAAAGCAACTAATCTCTTCTGTAAAGTGCTCACATTGCACACTTACAATTAAGCTGTTCTGATTTCTGTAATTAAAATAATTTCCTCTGAGATGCCTTAATAGTTCATGCCCATGAGTAAAAAAAAGAAAAAAAAAAAAAGCTGTTGTCATGAATGAACGATTGAAAGAAAGGTCTTATTCATATGCTTTAGTTCCTATGAGAAATCTTTGAAAACAAACCAGGCATGAAAAAGGCAATCAGTAAGGTTAGCCAGGGGTCATTTTAGCAATCCATGGGATATACCAGGTCATGCATTTATTCATCCCTTCATTCAGCAAACATTTATTGCGTACTAACTCTGGCAGGTGCAATGGGTACAATGAAGAATAAGACCTAGCCTTGCCCTTAAAGAACTTTGATTCCAAGGTGGGCAGCAGACAAATGAATGGTAGAGACTGCTAAATGCTAAGACAGAGGTATGCATGCATCACAAGAACATAGGTGCCGATCGAGACAAGCACATCCCATGAGGACTCTTTTGTCTTATTGCATTTTATTTTGTCAATCGTGGGTTTAATGTCAACAGGAACATAATTTTTAATGGAGATATGGAAATTCACTGTTTAGACATTGAGAAAACTGCATAAATACTTATTATTTATTGATTAGGCACAAAGTACATGTTACTAGCACTATGAATATCTTGTGTTATTATATATGTGTATAACACAAACACATGCCATATCTTAAACATAATATGAATATAACATAGAAGATAAGAGAGGAAATGCTCGATGAAATTCAGAGCTCACTAGACCAAGGATAAGAGATAGCTGGGATTGAATTCTTACTTTAATCCTACTAAGTTATCTGGATGATTTCATTTCTTTCTTCTGTGGTGAAGTGAGGGGGTGGTACTAGATGGAATACTTTATTGGGAGTGGAATTTCCAAAGTAGCAATTATTGGGGTCATAAATATATGACCTAGGAACTAAGGTATATACTCAAGAATACACATCTGGACATTTAGATCTATGTGGAAAAGGGCTAGTCAAGTAATTCACTAGCAATTAATTTGAAAGTTGTAGGCCATTCTGTGTTGTATAGCACGCCCCTAAATATTTTTGAATGTGACTGTGGAATCTGTCCAACTACTATTTTGGGTTGTCACTCTTTTAGTTGGGCTCACCTCTAATTTTAGGGTGACATAGTTTACTCTTATAATACTAGGTTGTTGCTGTTTTCCGAAATCACTTCAAATTCCAAAGACGTTTTTGAGCAGTAGGATACCTGTATGCTTAATGGGTTTCCATGGGTCTCCTAGAATTCAGCCTGTCCATGCTCCCATTCAAGCATTAAGGCTACCATGCTGAATTTTCTTCAGTGATTCATAATTTTAACTTTGGCCCTCAAGATGTATTTGGTGTTAATGCATGTTGCTGCCAGAGATATTGGATGCCCTGCTAAAGAGATGGCTCTTGCAATGTTTCCTATTGAATCCCACATTTGATTGGCATGTGTGTCCTAGAAAAATTGGCATAGCACCTCGTTAGCAGGTACAGGGCCATCTAACAGTTGGGGAGAAAGGCTGAAAAGTGATCATAAATGAAGTCAGCTGGGAGTGTTCAGGAATGTGTTTCAAGCTCTCTGGAGTAGAGGGAAGCAAATAGTCTCATGGAAATCTTTTCCTTCTTTTATGTGAGTTTCCACGGACTGTAACTTTTCAGGAAGATTAGAAGATTCTTTTGCTCACTTGGAAGAATGAGGTTTAAAATTTAATTGTATAACAAAGTTACAAAACAGCATGATGTTTATATTGAGTTTGTTAAATCAGTATTCAGGTGGGTATAGCATATCAAATGACTTGATCAATTGGCTGTCGTGTATAGAGTAGAATGAGTCAGGGTGGGAGGATGGTATTCTTCTGCCACTTGTTTCCTGGTGAAGTTTTCTGAGTTACTGAGCCTCTGTTATTTGGTCTGCTGAATGGGGATAATGAGAAATGGGGATAGAGAGTGGTTTCAAGAGATAGAAATGTGAAAAAGGTGTTTGGTAAACAAAAGCAGAATCTTATAATTAAAAATATTAAGTGAGATTAACGTTTTACATAAAAATGAAAAAAAACCCAAAATATGTTCCAAACTTGTCAACTATAAAACCTACCAGAGCAACATCAATTTGAAAAACTGCCATTTTCTATGTTACAAATAGGATGATCCTAATTATGGGATACTTTCTCTGCTTTGAGGAATACTTTCCTTATCTGTACTCTGGCCTCATGATGCACTGCATATAGACTTGTTCAAACAAAGAAAAATGCAGGGAGGTCACCTGGGATTTTGTTCTTTTCTAAAGGTTTTAAATATATGTGCCATCCCCTTTGGAACTGCTTGCTTTCTAGGCTGCATGTGAGAGACATCTTAGGCTGAATCCCACTGCAGTTTTAATGAAATCCATGTACTAACCTGCTAATTAAAGAACAATGAGGACTGTCCATTTTTTAAAAGAGAATTTGGTCTTTACATAAATAAAGTTCAGTAGACATCACACTACTACTCTTTTCTTTACACAGCCTCCAAAGAATCTTTAAGATTTTGTTCTAGACAATCAACTAAAGCCAAAATAAATATTCCAAATGATTTCATGATTTCTACTGGGAAGTTTCAGGACTTAATGAGTTATTTCCGATATTTCTAAAATAAATACCACTGGTTCTTCCTAACTCAGAGTCCTGCAAGATAAAGTTAAAGGTGAAAACATTTTTATTTATCAGTCTCTTTACTTGTCCAATTAATAATTGAGAACCACTGGCAAGGGAAGATTCCTTTTTCACAAACTCTCAATTCTTGTACACATGGTTTTATTATTGGTTGTACATGAGAACAAGCTGTGCTTCCATCACTTGCACATTTATTGTTCCCTGAATGTTGACTTCAAAATTATATTTCTTCTCTGTTGAAATTTACAAATGACTATAATCCAGTTTCTAACCTAGATTGATATTTCACTCTCTTGCCTGTTGGCTAGTATCATATGACAGAAGAGAACTGTTTTTGAGCTTATTCTCAGAGTTTAGTTTAGTAAAAAAAAAAAAAATAGATTCCTAATGTTGATATTTTATCTTTTTTTTTAATTATGCAGGGCTCAAGCACTAATAAATTCTAAGGGTTGATGTACTAGTTGAAAAGATAATTGCAAATCTTTTAAGAGAAATACAGAAGTAGCACTGTTAAAAATGTTCTGTTTATATTATCCGTTGCTTCTTCTGACTTTGTAATTAATAATGAAACTATATGTTAGGTAACATAACCTAAAACATGGCCCAAGAATAAGCTATTTAAATAATGTAAATTATTTAAAAAATCCAATCAGTCTTCTGAAGTATAATTCTATAGGTTATATAATAACTTATTTGTTTTTCTGTGCTCTTGTTCATTTGTTTTTCTTCTTGCTAAATTGTGTTGGTGTGTAAAAGGTCTTAGCACCATTATGATAGAGGAACCAATACATTTATAAGTAATGTAAAACAATCACTTCAGTTTTATTTTACTATTCTCCACTACGGATTGTATTACGTTTTAAAAACTCTGTAGATTTTAACGTTTATACCTGATTCACAGTAAAGCTTACAAAATCATAATCCTTAAAAAATTCTTTATAGACAGAAAGAATTGTTCTAATAGACTTTACTATAAATAAAATGCCTTAAGTACTATATTTTCATTTCTAAAATCTTCAATCGAGATGCAATCAAAGGTAAGAATTAAAAGTTTCAGTATAGTCAACACTTGTACTCAATTTGTCTCCTTTCCCTGTGGTAATCAGTTCTTTAAAATTTACAATGTGACAATATTTTTATTTCCATTAAGTGACATAGCTGATCAAACTCACATTCCATTCATGAGTCTGAAACATGCTAATGTGATGTGATTACATTACACCTAATGATATATGCTAATGTATTTTTCTGAATTTCCTTACTATATCTCCAGAAAGAAAGACAAATCCATCTTTTTTAATTATTTAATTTTCTAAATTCAAGTTATCACTGCCCTTATGACATGGCAATATTTAAGTATTTTTTGTGAACATTACTGAAATTCACAAAACTACTGAAGTTTATTAATCAAAATAACATGTTTGTGGGGACAAGGTAGAAGGACTGTAGCTATTGTCAAAAGTCAGAATTGACTTAGCCTTTTCCATAAATCATGGTGGGAGTATCATTATCATATAGAACTAATGATACTTCATGTTGTGAATCTGATTACAACCACAAAACAAATAAAACAAAGAAGAAAACACTCTTGAACACCTTATATGAAGAGGTTGGGATGTCTCTTCCAAATTATCATAATTTGATTACTCAGCTAGTCTATTAAACATTATTCATTGAAACCCACAGAGACCTAACAAATTTTCCTGATGATATGCAGGTTCCTTTCAGTTCTTTCTCTTAAAAACCGAGTGAGCAGTTTTGGAAAGAGCTAATATCTTTTCCTCCATTCCATTTTTCATTTGGAAATTTCTAAATCTCTGTTTGTGGTTCTAAGGTACCTCTCCTTCTCTCACAGTACCGGTGTTTGATTTATTCACAGATAACATTAAACTTCATTGAGAAAAAAAAATTTTTAATATACTTTTAGTTCTTCAAGTTCCAAATCACTGTTTTCCCCTTATAGAATGTATTCACATATTTTCATTTGAATTGTATTATTACAATTTCAGTGGTAGTCCACAGAAGGCCCAAGTGAGGATATTCTTGGCATTACCTATATTTTTTTAGAGAGGGGTAGGGGGAGAGAGAGAGAGAGAGAGAATCTTAAGCAGGCTCTGTGCCCAACATAAACCCAACATAGAGTTCAGTCTCAGGACCCTGAGATCATGACCTGAGCTGAAATTGAGAGTTGGTTGCTTAACCAACTGAGCCACCTAGGTGCCCCCTGGCATCTCCCTAAAAATGGTTTTAGCATGTAGATTATCAATACTAAAAAAAGAGAACTTTTAACCAGTTCAGAAATGTTTATCAATTTTTAAGAAGCATCTATGTCCTATATATGTTAGCCTATATGTTTATAAGGAATAATGTGTTTTAATTATAAACTACACAGTGTTCATATCCATTAATTAATGATTAGCCCATTAACATATTCTGCTTGGCAACACACTCTTTGTCTCATTTTTGTTATTTATATAAATTTACAATGTTAAACCTTCTTTTATTAAGACAGTCCATCTTTAAAAAATTAGTTAACTTACCTTCCCAACTATATGAATCTAAATCAGATTTCTTTCTCAGATGAATATCAATCAGTGAGAGGGTATAAGCAAAATTCTCTGACTCTCAGTTTGTGCTGAGGATAAAGCATCATGTTCAAAAGTGTTTTTAAGTCCTCTGGACCATTAACATTCAGCCATTGGTAATTGAACATTTAACTTGACTCAGGTGCTGTGATAGGCAGAGTGGATCAAATGATCTGAGAGCATGGACCCTGGTACAAAAATTGAATAAGAGAAATAGGGCTATACACAAATAAAGAGGCTACAGGGAAATGAGTTAAACATGAGTAACAAAGATATTTACATAGTTTACACTGAGGAGCAAGTGATAAATTCTGCATCCATGGTGAAGGGGACAGTTGGCTTGGAAAGAAGCTAGATATACACTGATGCAGGACAAATTTTGCAAGGATGAAGATGAGTTTTCAAGGTCAACGCTGTGTGGAAGGTTATTCCAAGCAAATGGGACTGGAAAGAACGAAGGTGGGAAATGGTGCAACATATTTGAGGTGGCTGTGGGATAAGTTGTAAGGCACCAATAGCTTGGAGAAGAAAGCCACATTTGGGTTGTGAGTCTTGACCATGGTCATGAGTCATCTTAATACATCTTCAGCCAACCTCCATCCTTGGTTCCTTCTGGCACAATTTTAGAGAAAAAAATTCAGTTAAGCAAAGCAAAAATTTTTGTGGACTTAAATAAAAGTAGAAGTTGAAGAAAAATAACACTAACCATCTTTTGTCATTGCCATTTCTTGCTACCTCTTCCTAGTTGAAATTTCATGGTCAGAATTTCCTATATTAATATGGTAGGACAATAAACAAGTTACAGTCACATAACATGTATTTAGTACCAACTGTATGCAATGCACTTGGCTTGTCCGAAACCTTTTTTTACATTGGTCGCTATAAGAGGGGCTATAAAATTTTTTCTTATTGGAAAGAGGAAAATAGATCACAATAAACTGCAAACACGCTAGGGAGTTTACTCATAAACAGCAGGAGAGAATCAAAGCCAGTTTTCACGTAGAAAGAAAGCTACATGACTGAAAGAAGCACTCTGTGGGAGATGACAAACCATAAAAATATCAGAGATGTTGCGAAAGATTTGGAAATAGTCAGCTGTGTCAGCCCATTGTGAATTCTATACATGGCTGAAGGTTTGTGCAGATGCTATCCAGAATAATTTGATCAGGCCTTAGCTATTTTAGAGGGTAATAAAATGGTGGTTTTGCCAGCATGTGCAAGTGATATCATTATAGTACTTTATCCTGGGGAATTAGAAATTTTCTGTAAGTCTGAATAAAAAAAAAAATATTCAGACCATTTGTAGGGTCCTTGAAAGATATGCAAAGCAAGGTAAGAAAAGAGAAGGTTTAAATGGAAATCTCTTTAAAATATCAAAGGTCATCACAAATTGCTTTAAGACTATTGTTAATTGTTACTTTGGTGTCTGAGGATGAAATTGTGTTAAAGCATATAGGTTATCTCGTTGAGTATTTTAATAAACTGATGTTAACTAAACACCATCTATGTTTTCACTATTCTGAGAGCTAGAAGAGATGAAGAGGGAAAATTGGTCCTTGAGTTACTTACTCATAATTACTCAAGCAAAGGAAATATGCATATACGAGCAAAAATAAAGGCTGACAAAGAAATATAATTGTCCAAGTGTGGTAGCATGGTCTGTAAATATATAGGTTCAGAAAGAATAGTGATATTTGTGGGCTATTGATAATGCAGAAGAGGAAGGAAGTGAGCCAAATCTTTAGTTTTTTTGTTTTTTACTTTGAGAGTGAGTATATTGCTGCTCACATATTCAGTTAAACAACATCATCGTTTAAATTCAACCCTTTTACAGCAACAAAAATGTACAGCTACTATTAATAACCCCTTATTTTAAGTAATATTAATTATAACGTAAGGATATGAATTATCCACCACCTATTATTTGGTGGGTTAAAAGTGCTAAGATCCTGTTTTAGTCACACATATTTATTTGTAAAACCTAATCTTTTTTCACCACGATCAAATTAATTTCAATTACTACCTGTCGTTATACCAGGTCAGTATGCTGTGGTTACATTATTAATAGATCTTACATGAATGAGCAATGGCTGATGGTGCATGCTTTATTTGTGGGGTCTTTTACACATGAATTTTTAACTTTCTGTTTTGGATTCCATAACATAATGCTTCATCAGAACCTTACTTATTTGAAAAAAAAAAAAACACAGAAAATTTAAAGTCTGCTTCCAATAAAAGAAAACATTCTTATATTTATTTGTTCATTTAGATTTCTGTTCTAATATCCCAATGCTTATAAATCCTGTCTTTTCCATATTGCCATTTTTCTTTTTACTTCTACATAAAATATATTTTCTCTTCTTCCTGTTTGATTAAAGAGTTTTGAGCAAAGGAATAATGCAAACTGGTTTATAGCAACTCTTCTTTTAAAATATTTTATTTATGTATTTGAGAGAGAGAACATGAATGGGGGAAGGGCAGAGACATAGAGGGAGAAGCAGACTGCCCACTGACCAGGACCCTGGGATCATGACCTGAGCCAAAAGCAGATGATCAACCCCTGAGCCACCCAGGCACAACTAGAGCAACTCTTGATATGAAGTGGATAACAGACTTGGAGGACAGAGGAGGAGGTATACCAGTTGGACTGTTGCAGTCACCTAAGTAAGAGGTGCTGCTGACTATAACTAACAGTAGAAGGAGTGAGAAGTAGATGAATTTGGAGTATGTCCTGAAGGTAGAAACCAACAGGATGTGAAATGGAGGGAGAAAGAGTAAAGAATCTATGATGACTCCAAGGTTTTTTCCCTGAACAGTAGGAAATACATTGTTGCCATTGAGTGAGATGGTAAAGACCCAAAGTGGTGCCTTCTGGGGTAAGAATATGAAGAGATCAGTTTGGAAACAGGAAGTGTTAGAAATCTTGTATGCATCCAGTGGAGATGTTGAGTAGGCTGTTGAATATATGAGTCTAGAGTACTGGAGAGAGGTTTCATCTGGATTTATAGAAGTGGGAGGAGGCATCAGGATATGAGTGATATTTAAAGCTGTAAGATGAGATGGCATCTCAAGGGAGTGAGCGTATATAGAGAAGAGTGGAGATCCAAGGACTCTATTTTAAGAAATCTGACAGAAGTGGATAAATCAGCAAACACAACCAGGAAGAACAACCAATAAGATAGAAGGAAAATCCTGAGAGTACAATGTTCTAGGAGCCGAGTGAAAAAATCTGTAGCAAGTAGGAGCATATGAAAACCATGTTAAATTTTTCAGATGGGCCAATGGAAAATGAGGATGAGAACGGACTAGTGAATTAATGTGGAGTTTATCAGTACCCTTAACTAACAATTTTGTTGGGGTGATGAGGCTGAAATCTTTGTGGTTTCAAGAGAGAACAGGCAGGAGAAACATCATAGGCTGCAAGAATAAATGATTATTTTAAGGCATTTTGTTATGAAAAGGAAGGGAAGAAATTGAAGCTGATTTGGCAGTAGGGTCAAGGAAAAGATTATTATGTATTCATATTAATAAAATAATGATATTATTATCATTATTATAAGTTTAAGATTGAAAAATGAGACCTGTCATTTGCTAAAAGGAAAAAGTAGAGAGAAAATTTCTAAGTATGTCACAATTAATCTTAACAACTCCGTGAGGTATATGCTATTATTTCCTCTATGTGAGGGAAGCAGAAAACAGTTACTTAGCTAGAACATAGGCAGTCTGGTATTTTGTCCTTGGCAATCTTGTTCAAAGTCTGATCCCCAAACTGATTAACTTGATGACTCTGAGATATTTCCGGATAAGGTTCTAAGGTACTAAGGTTAGGTACTTCTGAGGTACTAAGGGTTAGGATTTCCATTACCTTTTTTGGGGAATACAGAATTCAACCCGTAACAACCATATTACAATTTTATGTGGGTTTTGCCTCATATGAACTTGATTGAGAATCATGGATTGCAACATACAGTTTTACTGATCCATCTACTTGTGCTCAGCTGTATCCTTTGCTCTTCATTCTTCTCTTCCCCTCGCCAGTTTTTTCTCATTCTTTAGATACTGGCACAGCACTGCCTCCTCCGGGAAATCATTATGGATTAGCCTAGATGAAATCCTTCCTTCAGAGGTTTTTAGAGCAAGGTTCACCTCTTTGTCTCAACTCTGTCTCATTGTAGTTTTGCAATGTCCGTGGGTTATCATTTGATTACATGTGTCTCTCACAGATCGACAGAAGAGGGGCCATGTATCTGGAAGGCCACATTAAGAGCCAGGCCCAGAGTGGATATATATATATATATCCACATAAAGAGTTTGGAGTTTGTTTAGGGACACCTGGGTGGCTCAGGAGGTTGGGCATCTGCCTTTGGCTCAGGTTGTGATCAGGGGTACTGAGATCGAGTCCCACATCGGGCTCCCTGTAGAGAGCCTGCTTCTCCTTCTACCTATGTCTCTCACTCTGTGTGTCTCTCATGAATAAATAAATAAAATCTTTAAAAAAAAAAAAGAGTTGCTTTAAGTTGTTGGACACTCTACCCTCTTAAAGAAAGAAGGGGAAAGTTCATTTTAATCTCTTCTCTGAAGTAGAGTAGTTTTTCCTGGATATAAATTGAGTTAGCACATGGTCTTAAATATTTTTAGTGATCTTTTATACCAATATACCTTGGTGATGATGTGTCAGAATGAGGAACTTCAGAATTCCTGTACAGAATGTTGGTATCATTCTTGAAGGGAATAATGTACTTATATAGTTGTTTTATATGATATTCTATGTTTATTTTACAGTTTTCTCAAGTACTTTTAAGGACAGGGAGTAGAATGGGCATTCTAAATTTATTTGTAGTTTTATTACATGGAGAACAGTTAAGTTAGACTAATGAAGACTCATGATCGTTAACTATCTTTATAACTGGCCAACATCTATCATAGCTCATGCTATTTCACAAAATAACTATTGTATAACAATAATTTGAATCTCATTTTGTCTTAGTTTCATTCATTATAGTAAAATAAAAACTCAATAACTTACTATATCGATTTTCTAACTAACAAGGTAGACTCAGGGGCCAGACTTTTTGGGGTTGAATGCTGACCTTCGAACCTTTAGCCTCTAGTTTAGGAACAATGTTGCAGTTACTTTCATACCACTATGCCTCAGTTTCTTTTTTCTGTAGTGGATACTAATAGTAGGTGGAAGTCTGTTTTGAGAAATTAAAGAGGTCTCTAAATTCCTGAGAGCAGTGCCTGGCCGTAAAGACATTAAAAAATGCTATTTATTATTATTATTATTATTACAACTTGGTGAGGTCTATTTCTATTTCATGATAGTGAAAGAATCCTTTTGCATGAATTCCATGAAGGTTTCCTGAGGCCTGTTGTATACCAGATAGTACTCCAGGTTGGGAACATAAATGGATAAGACATTCATTTCAGAGATGATGCACCTAACTCTATACAGTAATTGAACTCAAAGTGTAGGCAAAAATATTTATAAATTTTGGTAGTATAGGTTTAGCAAGACCTTCAAGTACATAGAATTGTGTATTAAAAAGAAAAAAAGTCTGTGTCTAACTATTAATCACAGAAAGCATCCACAAACTCTGATTTTATCCACAAGAAGACAGCCACCAAAAATGGATGATAGTGGGCGAATAACAGGAAGCCAAGAGCTTAATTTTCTCCTGTCAAGGCATTTCAAGCTTTTATTTTAAGCCTCCTCCTGGCACCTGTGTTATTCGCCCCTTGAAAGGCTTTACTTTTAATGCAGCCAGTTTACTTTGAGCTGTCAGTTGATGAATTTCATTATCTCATTTGGCTCCTTTATTTTAAATTGGTATATGAGCACCACTGGGAAATAGTAAAAAGAGCTCTGGTCTAGAATTAGTCCCTTCCCAACTCTGTGATCTCACCCTCTGACTTCTTGACTGGGAGAGTTACTCCATCCTCTGGGCCTTCTTTCATTCTTTTGTAAAAGGAAGGGGTTGCATGAGGTGGTGGTGTGAAATCCTAGGAGGTCCTGCCTGCTGCTGTGCCCTTCTCTGCCCTGTTGGTCAGGTGGGGGAACCTGCTCTCACTGCTGTAGGAATTACCTGAGTACACAGTGAGAAGCAGTCAGCAGTGTCCTGACTGCTTCTCACTCTGTACTCAGGTAATTCCTACAGCAGTGAGAGACTGTATCAGTGTTGTTATTCATGAAATGACACTAAACCCCTTCAGGACTTCTCTTGAGTGATTATAAAAGTTTTTGTGCAATTTGGTTTTCAGAAATGACAGCACAGTAAAAGCAATATGCTCTAGTGCCTAGGAAGTTCACCAAGATTGAATGAAGAACAAATGTAATTCTATCAATGTGGAATTCTTCTTAAGTTTTCTCCCTACAGTACCAGTTAAGTGGCGTTTCTAAAGTCTTTAGGAGGGCAGCTTCATAGAGTTTCGCCACTCACATGAAAGTTTAGCTGACTTCTGGGGAAAATAAGCAAGCCAAAGAATGGGCTTTCCTCTCTGCAGCAGACACATTGCCACTGATTTATTATTACTCCATGAATTACTATTTAGGGGGTGTGTGCAGGGGACTTACCAGAATGGAAGTCCTTTGAGGTATTGCATTTGAATCAGGGAGGAGGATGGATCCCAAAGCAGATTGGATAGATTGGGGAGGAAAAGGTTTGTGGTGCATATGCCCCAGAAAGGGTTTGATCCGATTCAGAATATCAACTCTGAAGATAAAATCCTGCCCTAGTCTGCATCCCTGGGAACCATATATACACTGCCCCCAAAACACACAAGAAAGTGGCTATAAAGAAAATAGTATAAGCCAAAATATATTGGGCACGTGAGCTTACTTGCCACAGTATATAAAGAGGCAAATCCAATTGTGAACTTTCCAGAGTATTACCCCCATTGGCATTTATTATTCTCTTCTGTTTCCAGTGTAGCATATTCTATTTGTTTGTTTCCCTGCTCTCTCTCCTTATGAAGTTTATGGCCTTCCAAAATTTGCCATTTTTAAATCTATTTTTCTTTCTCTCTCTCTCTGGTTAGATACATTCATTCAATAACGTATTTTAAGACACAGAAGAGAAAGGGATTGTGGCTCTTTTGACTTTGCACTCTCACTCTTAACACTGTTTCTGGTGCAAGAATGAATTCTGCATGTTGCTTAACCCATAGCTAAGAAGGTGTAAAGATAAGAATAGTTTCCTTATAATTTTAACTCTTCTTTTTGTCAAGTTGATGTGATATATGCCGTAAAAACAAAGACCAAAAGCTGCAAGATAGACTAAGGACAACCAAATGGTAAAATGAATTCATTGTAGACAAAGAGTTGACAAACTGTGGCCTGAGGACCAAAACTGGTCTGCAACCTGGTTTTGTTAATAACATTTTAATTAAATACAGTCACATTCATTCATTTATGTACTACCTGTGGCTGTGTTTTCTTTTTTTTTTTTTTTCTTTTTTTTTTTTTGTGGCTGTGTTTTCTTTCCCTTCTTTCTTTTATTTTCTTTTTTTTTAACTGAAGTATAGTCAACACAAGTTTATATTAGTTTCAGGTGTACAACATCATGATTTGACAAGTCTGTGTACGTTATGCTCTACTCACCACAAGGGTAGCTGTCATCTGTCATCATACAACACTATTACAATACCATTGACTATATTCCCTGTGCTGCACCTTTCATCATCATGATTTACTTGGTTCATAATTGGAAGCCTGTACCTCCCACTCTCTATCATCCATTTTGCCCATCTCCCAACCCCTTCCCTTCTGGCTGTCATCTGTTGGGTCTCCACAATTATGGGTCTGTTTTTCCTTTTCATTAATATGTCTTGTTTTTTTTTTTTTTTTACATTCCACATATAAATGAAATGATATGCTATTTGTCTTTGTCTGACTGATTTCACTTAGCATAATACCCTCCAGCTCCACCCAGGTTGTTGGAAATGGCAAGAACTCATCCCTTTTTATGGCTGAGTAATAGTCCGTTGTGTATATATACCACATCTTCCTTATTCATTCATCTATTGATGGGCAGCAGGTTGTTCCCATATCTTGACTATTGTAAATAATGCTGCAGTAAACATAAGTGTGCATATAACTTTTCAAATTAGTGTTTTCATTTTCTTTGGGTAAATACCCAGTAGTAGAATTACTGTGTCATATGGTATTTCTATGTTTAATTTTCTCCAGAACCTCCATACTGTTTTCCATAGTGGCTGCACCAATTTACATTCCCACCAATTGTGCACAAGCATTTGTGTTTTTCTCTATCCTTGCCAACACTTGTTATTTCTTGTCTTTTTGATTCTGTATGGCTGCTTTTTCACTATAACCAGAGTTGGGTAGTTGCAATAGAGACCACACAACCCACAAAGCTGAATATATTTCCTATCTGTTCAAGTTTGACAATCTCAAAAAAAAAAAAAAAGTTTGACAATCTCTGTTGCAGATTTTCAGGTGTAGAAAATGAAATGATCATCATTTCTAATAGTAATTTGTTAAAACCAAAGAAACACTGTTCCTTTGCTACATATAATCAACCAAAGCCTTATATTTTTCAGACTTTTGATATTTCCAAAGCAAATTTATCTCACGTTACTTGCTAATGGAAAAAGCAAATTGGTTAGACTGTGTTTATGGTATATAAAAGTCTTCTGGTTTGTAGAGCTGAAGTAGTGCTCTTCACTGGACAGTCATAAATATAACTGATCCACTGTGACATGATAAACTTCTCTTTTGTAGTTTACACTGATGTAAATAGCACTTTCCCTGGTATTTATGATTCAGTATGGCATTCTGATGCTGGGATACAGTTTATAGGACACGTTGATCTAGACTCCACTGTCATTCTTAGATTTCCAAGGTCCTTTATTAAGTGGGGAACTACGGTACGTGATACGCATTTGTGTTTCAAGAGGTAGAAGCGGTCTCCTGGATTTGCTCAGGAATGTTTTGGGAAATAACCTCTGCGCTAGAAAAATAAAAGATGATGTTAATGCTAGTCAAAACACTTAAAATATGACTGTCCTGCTTCTAAAATGCTTTTCCATCTTGCCTTTTCCGGGAGCATTCTTAAAATACATTGCTCCTTGATGATGGGCTCAGTTAATTTTATGAGCAAAAATTCTCCCAGGTTTTTTTTTCCCCTTCTGTACTTGGGATGTACTACCATCCTACCTAGTTTCAAATTAGCTCAGTAGCAAATACTTAGGCATTATCAAGAAAAATTATAAAGAAAAATGGCTATATGCAGAGTACTTTATGGATTATGATTACATACTATGAGATGAGAACTGCTTTTCTAGTGCTTCCCCATCCGTGAATGCTCTGCTCCAGCTCCCCCCACTTCTCTCACCAATTCTCTCAGGTGGACCCGATGCTTTTATTGCTACTTCACTAACTGACTATTCTGTGCAATGAACACTGTACCTGATGCTGCCTGTATGTAACCCGTCATTGAAACCTACCTTCTTTCAGTAGAGAACGCTGATAGTGTACAGTATTGCCTCGTACCTTCCTTGCTTTATTTCTAGGTAGGCTTTAGCACCGTGCCCCTCAACTATGTTGAATGTGTCTCATGGAAGGATATTTAGCCTTACACTTACCACTTTAGACTCTAAAGGATCTAGCAGGGTAGTAATAACATCAAATATTTATTGAGTACTTCTTCCATGCCAGGCATTTGCTATCTCCCTTTTATCTTCACAATGACCTTATAAGATAGTTACTATTATTATATATCATTCTTGTTTGATAGTTGCTAAACCCGAGGCACAGTGAGGCTAAGCTACTTGCCCAAGGTTGCAAAGCTAATGAGAGGTAGAGCTAGATTGACCTCTGAGGTCTAGACCGCACGCAGGACTCTAACCACAGTACCACATTTGTTGGTGCCTAGGGGCTAAATCCTATGTTGAGTGATGGCAACCGATGGGCAGAGATGATTCCTGCAGTATAAGAACTTGTGACTTAAGTTACCCAAACTCTATGTAAGGATGATAAAATATATATATATATACGTTGCAAAATATACTTGGAAATATATATTTTTTTAACCTTAAACCTACCGAAGGGCTGAGGGCGTTAAGTGTGTTAATGAATGGGTACCGTACCGCAATCAGATTGTGTCGGATGGCACCTGGCAAAAATAAAATCAGCTGGGGAGATGTTTTAGAAGATATGGTTTGTAAAAGTCCCTTCAAGGCCCTTTGAAAAGGCAGTAAATGTGCTGTCCCCAAATCCTCCTCCTCCCCAGGTGGAAGATAAAATGCCTATTATAATCATGGGTCACTTCAAGTTCAATGGAACTTACTGTCTGGGAAAAAAATGGCCAAATAAAAAGTGCATTTTCTATCTCTTGCAATGATAAATGTCTGACCTACTTCAAGATCCTTTTGCTGAGGTTCAACTCATTTCCATGCAGTCGGGTCCAACATGCCAATAATGATGGAGAACACGAAACACCAAAGGATTCCACGGATTATCACTTCTGCTCTCCGGACAGACAGCACTTCATTTAAGCAGCTTTCCAGATATCTTCATTGTGGATCTGATGGAAGGATTTAGCTTAAAGCCAGAGGTTGCAACCTTTCGTCTGCGAGAGGGAGCCTTTGACCGGAGGATATAGCACAGAAACTGCCACCCTGCAGCATCCTGATTATGCAGCCAGCTTTGCTGACCCACACTGATTTCCATGTTTTTGTCTTCTTCCATCAAAGAACAGGATCATAAAGATATTTCTTCATTTCTCATGCATTGCAATTTTCTTCTCTGCTAATCCAACGTGTTTTGATTGCCTATGGGAGAGAAGAGTAATTCAAAGGAGGAATTCTATTAATTTCAGAAATCGGTGGTAAAGGAAGAGCTGAGAGATAATTTGAGAGAATTGGCCCGTGCAGTGCTCGTTGCTACCCTCAAACCTTCAACTCATGGTGACTGGATTGGTATATTATTATCGGTCAATTTAGATTGAGGGGATCCTCTGAGCTTAAACAACTTAAATTAAGCCAAAAATCATAGCTCAAAACTGGACAAGCTCCAAGAAGAAATAGAGGATGTGAGTCAAAGTTGGAGGGTACTTGATGAGCAGAGGCTGAGAGTCCTTGGGGCTGGAATCAAAGGCCCAATGTGTTCAAGACCAAAAAGCGGTGGGCTTTGCAAACTTTAAAAAGTATATTGGTGATGCAATAATTCACTGCAACATTTTTCTGAAGAGTAAACTCCTATATGCTATCTTAAAACTTGCTATTTTCAGTTAAAATGTGGAAATAACCCAACTATGCATCAGTAGGAGAATGGGTAAACACAATTGTGGTATTGCCATGCAAAGGAATAGTACTCATCAGGAATAGGGACAAAATACTGAGAACGTGGTTTGATGTGGATGAATCTCAAAGATACTATGCTGAGCCAAAGAGTCCAGACACAAAAGAGTGCCTACTGTATGGTTCTCCCTTTACCAAAATTCTAAAAGAAAACGGAGCTTACCTAAACTTGCAGAAAGCAGAGCAGTGCTTACCCAGGGCTAATGTTTGAGGGAAGAGATAACTGAAATATGTACCTCAGTAAAGCTGATTTTTTAAAAAGCGATGCTATTTCCAGAAATTTCATTTAATAGAACTTTCCAGAACATCCCCAATTCATAAAACAAGATTGTTTATGTTATGGCAAAATGCCTTTGAGCTACAGCATTATGGGTTACATTTCTGTTACAGAAAACTCATCGTGGAAAATGTTGCCCATTTTATTTTCTGCTTGATAAATCCTGTTTGTTCTTTTGAGGTCTTTTGAACAGTGAGGCAGCATATGACGCCCTCTGAGTGCAGCAGTCTGTAGCCTGGGATTGAAGATTTAGCTTAACCATTCATCAGCTGTGGGGTACTGGGAAAGTTACATAACATGCTCAAGCCTTAATTTCCTTATCCCTAAAATGGGGTTAATATTAAACCTTCTTCAGAATTCGGTGGAAATATTAAATAAGATAGTGATTCTAAAGCATTCAGGATCATGTCTGGACTGTAGCAAGATCTCAGTAAAGGTAGCTATTCCATCTGTGTAACCTCTTCTCTGAAGCCATCTCCATCATGCACCCAACAGGGTGAATCAACCCCTCATCTGTTGCAGCACTGATGGGTTATATCATGTGATGTGGTGACCTTTTACCCATTCTGCTCTACTTTGGGCTACTCCAGATGATTGCTAGTTTGTCTTATCGATTCCTTTATTCCCAGCACCCAGCACTATAGCTTTTACCTGGTACATTCTCAATCTGTGGAGGAATGACACCCTTGAGGCTTACATAATCAGCTCTCCTTTCAGTCTTCACACTTGCCCTCAGAATGAGCTGAAATGGATTCAAGCCTTGTCTGACCAAGCTCTAAAACCTTGTTGAATCTGAAGAATCATATGTGGGAGTCAGGAGTTGCTCAGAAGAGACGGCACAGTTGTATGCCTTCTCCCCTTACATCAGAGACATGGAAATCAGAGAGAAGTCCCTAGTGTTACTCCAGAGAATGCTCAAGCAAAGCTTCCATGGATTCTCCAAAGAGTAAAAGCAAGTGAAGGGCATGTCCAAATTTGAGGGAGTCTTCAGAAATAGTTAAAGTTTGGGGAACAATGTTTTTGGATTAAACCCCAGTGCTTTTTCCCCTATGCTACCCATTTATCATACTTGTAGACGTTGGCTTGGTTTAGCAGCTTTTGTTCTCTGCTGAACTCATCTTACCCTTTGCATTTCAGTAGTGTTACCTGGGTTTTCTGCACATTTAAATATTTAATTTTAAAACCTAATTCCCAATACCCTATATTACAAATTTTCAGATTTCTGCCTGCATGCCACATCTCCTTGTGCCCTTTTATGAAGTAAACAATAATTTCATTAATAAATGTAATAAATAACAAAAAAAAGGAAAACAACAGATAAAACAATAAAGAATAATTTGGCTTAGAGCATTGACTTCGAAGTGCATCTTTCTACAGAAATTCATGGTGATGGGTAATTTTTTCATCAATGACTTCTTAACCGTGACTGGATATTTGTGGGATTGAGAAAGAATGCTTAGGTTATTAGGATCTATGTTAATGTTTCTCTCTCTCTGCCATGTCATTAAATGAATCCTCAGGCACATATCAGATATTGAACATATTTATCTCACCACTACATTGATGAAGGAGATTTTACAGACTCTCAATGCTGTTTGAGAGGCCAGCAGACCCACGAAACCAAACAGAAGTCAAGATAGAGCAAACATGCTGATCTAGAATTTTAACCTGATTGGACCCTCTTCTGAGTATTTCCATGTGGTATCTGCCCTGGCCAACAAGAGAAACACGAAATGCAAATATTTCTTTCTGTTCTTTCATTCACAGCCCACAGATACTGGTGGTTGCAGGTAGGAGGAGGGGAAATTAGAAAATGCGTTTATTCATCCTGAGGAGCCCAACTGAGTGAAGTAGTCTTCATGCAACATTTAAAGACTTAATTTTTAGTCAGGGTGCAAAACCTGAGGAAATTCAACATTTTTTTTTAATGAACCCATGTAACTGAGTAATGCAGCAAAATACATTGAAAGTGATTAGCCCATTAATACCACAAAATTGTCAGCTTCCAGCACCTTTCTTATACAGCCTGAGGGAGGAAAGGTTTTACACATTACCACACTTGGCAAGCTGACTGACTTTCTCTCCAATATAACTCTGAAAGAGAGACAGGGTCAAATCAGCACAGAGCAGAGACAGCCTTCCAGAAAATGCTTTTCCTCAAGCTGAGGTGGTACGCAGAGTCGCAGCCCACGTCCACAACCCTGCTGGCCTGTCCACTTCTCAGCAGTGGCAGCTCCTGTCTGACAGGGCCCATCTGCCACCCCAGGAGCTGTCACTGTTGGGAAGGAGAGGTATGAAAAACAAAATTCACTGCTAACAGAACAGTAGAAGGAGCCAATCATGTGATGTAGAACAAACATCCGGTGGTTTCTTTCCTTCTCACCCCTGTCAACTGTGATTTCCGAAATACAAATGCTTCTTAAAGAGTTTGCTTAAAATTGCATGGCAGCCACCTCAGAATTCACACCTGGGCCTCTCGCAGCCTAGCGATTTCTCGTTCCCTTGACATACATTCATAGAAAGCCCCAGCATCTAAATATTGCATGCAGAGGCCAGGTTTTGAGGATGACTCAGTAATCCCCCAGCACATATCTTACCTGAGGGGCATCCCTCATGCCCAGTGTTACACTCGGTCTAATCAGGTTGTTGTTTTATTCCAGTCAGTGATAGGGTTTTGCAGGTTTTCGGCACAGTAGAGGAATACAGCAGATACATGAATAAACAGAGTTTGTTTAGAATCCTCTATGGCTTGTTTTGAAAGACTGTTCTTACAAGAGAGTAATGACAGAGAAAGAAACTCCAAGGTGCATTTCATCTACACTTAGCCTTACCTAGGTGACTTCGGGCCAGTCATGGATGTGATATTTCTCAGGATCAAAAAGCTAGTGTTTGGAGACTATGGGATTTCAATCCATACTTGCCTCCTCCATTACTACCCTCATTTCTGCTTCCTTCTTTCCTCACATAGCCTCTGTTGTCTCCACTCTAACCCCAGGATGGGAAGACTTTCTTTTTAGGTTGTTGTAAAGATGAAATGAGACTTTGTGTACTACGAACTTAGGGAAAAACTTGGTTCATGGACATATCTCAGTAACAGAAGGCTCTCATCCTTCTCCTCCATGGTATGGCTATTTTTACCAGGACATCTACCCCAGCTACAATGGCTAAGGACCACAATTGTTTTTCCAAGAGCAATCACTTTAGGTGATTGATATATTAATTAATTAATGGCATTAATATATTTCTTAGGTAAATATGCCAGAGGATACAAATTTGGCTAGTTTTTATTATAAAGTAGTATAATTGTTATTCTAGATATATATTCCTGAATAACAGCCTCTAAACTTACTGTTGTGGGTTGAATTATGTCCTTTCCCCCCAAAATTCATACATTGAAATCCTTACCCCCTGTACCTCAAAGGGAGACTGCATTTGGAGATGTGGACTCTAAAGAGGTAAATAAGTTAAAATCTCTCCTTTTAAGAAAAGGAGATTAGAATTCTGTGTGTGTATGTGTGTGTGTGTGTGAGAGAGAGAGAGAGAGAGAGAGACAGAGAAAAGACCAATGTGAACACACAAGAAGAAGACAGCTATCAATAAGCCAAGGAGAGAGGCCTCAAAATGAACCCAACTCTGCTGACACCTTGATCTTAGCCTTCTAGCCTCCAGAACTGGAAGAAAATACATTGCTGTTGTTCAGCCACCGAGTATGTGGTATTTTGTTATGGCAGCCCATGTTGAAATTAGTTTTAATAATTAGCAAGCTAATACACTTACTAACTTAAACCAACAACCATATCTGTTCTGCTCCTAAATCTGTATTTGAGCAGGGCTCACAGGAAAGCTATGTTTGTACTTCAGTCAATGCTATTCATCAGGCACAGCTGGAAGAGATTTTGCTAGAATCATCTATGGCTCATTCACTCACATATCTAGTGGTCAATGCTGGCAGCTGGCTGGGACTTTGATTGCATCTGGTAGCTTCAGACCTGCATGTGGCTGGATTTCCTTACAACATGGGGCCAGTTACATGGTGAGGGTTCCAAGAGAGAAACAGATAGAGTCTCTGTTACATTTTCTTTATTTCTTTCTTTTTAAGATTTATTTATTTATTTGAGAGATAGATCTAGAATGGCAGGGGGAGGGGCAGAAGGGAAGAGAGAATCCCTTGCAGACTTCCGGAGGAGTGCAGAGCTAGACATGGGACATGGAGCTCGATCTCTCAAGCCCAAGATCATGACTTGAGCCGAAATCAAGAGTCAGACACCCAACCAACTGAGCCACCCAAGTGCCCCATCACATTTTCTAGCTTAGCCTCGGAAGGCATGTAATCTCACCTCTACCACATTTCATTGATCAGAAGTAAGTCATAATGGCCAGCTTAGTTCAAGGCAAGAGTTATCAATCCTCACTTTTTCATGGGAGTTATGTCATAGATTTTTCAGCTACATTTTAAAATCCCTGGAGTTGTGTAGTCAAAACATCTTAACGATAGACATATTAATTTTATATTAATTATTAACACTGCTATATGTGTAAAACATCTAAATACTTAAAGTTAGACTTTCATGGGTACTTTTTAATGGAGTGACTATAGTGACTTCTAATGAATTATGTTGATATTGCTTTTTTTTTATTTCTGCTATCCATTTCTTTCTAAGCCAAAGCAAGAAAATTGCAATTCTTTATCATTACTTGGAGGTTGGGTTTTGTTTGGCATCGCTAATGGTTTTGGCAGCCATCCACAATGTCTGACGGGGTGGAGACAGGATGGAGTGGGACACTCAAGACAAATATAACAGACAAGACAGGCTCTCACATCACACAGTCTCTAAATCTGCATTCTTTCCTAATTCTGACTTTGTCACTTACTGGTTGTCTGACCTTTGGCAAGTCACTCAAATACCCAGAACTCCAGAAATTTCAATTCTGTGGTGGTTATGTCACTGTTTGGAAGGAGTGTCATAAAGTTTAAATAACATATTGTTTGTAAAGTCCCTAGCTTTGAGCCCAACATGTTAATCATGCTCCCCTTCGCTCTTTAAGGTAATAAACACAGATCAATATAATCATAGATGTAGTTTATTAAACTGTAATGACTTCATAGAGGATGTTAATCAGTTGTCCTTAAAATAACCCGTTGGATCTGTACCCTTGGTCTTTGTGTGGCACCAGACTAAACATTGCCCTGGGAGTTCAGTATAGCACTTCACTATGGAGTAAATTTTGATCTCAGACACATTCTACCAACCATTTCCACGGTTCTCATATATCAGGACAGATTGGAAGGCAGGTGTTACAACACATCTTCAGTGAGTTCCACGTATTGCTCCAAGTATAATTTACAAGTTTATAACATGTCTCCTGAGTAGAAACCACTGATTTTACTTCAACTCATATTATTGTAAGCCACTGTTATTGGTACAAGGAACCGAGATAGCTTCTGTCTTTCTAAATGGGAACCTTTTTGAGTGAGGAAAAGCAGAAAAACAAAAATACAGTGGTGGAGAGCCAAATGTTAGATTTTTTTTTACTTGTATACTTGAAATTTTATCCTAAGTATATTAATGAAGATGATTTTTGCATTTCATTTTCACTGCATTTATTTTTTTGATTAATGTAGTTCCTATTTTTCAGATAAGAAGCAAGAAAAGAAATAAATAAAGCAGATTTTCAGACTGATTGCTAATTTATATGAATTCATGTATTCAAATTTATGATCTTTGAATCAAATACAAGTGCTCAGTGCTATTTTTTCAAATCTCTGACATTATTTACATAAAAGCCTTTTTTGAAATATCAAAAGACATTATTAGTCATTGAGGAAATTTCAATAGTACCTTGATGTTTCCTGAAGATGTTTGGAAGGTATGTCAGAACAAAATGCCATTTGAAAGTTAAAACTTGCTAGTGAAAAATACAAGTAAGAATACTAAAATGGATTTTTCTGAGCTTTTAGTAGGTTTCAAACTCTGATACAACAGTTAATCAAATGATATTTTTATGGGTAAAAATAGAGACTTTCTAGTAAAGAACAGTTTGTTCCACATATTCTTATAAAGTAATGTATTGGCTTCCCATTGCTGCTGTCACAAATTACTGCAAAGGCTATAGTTTAAAGCAGCACAGATCTACTGTCTTACAATTCTGGAGGTCAAAATTCCCAAGTTACCCTCACTGGGTTACAAATGAGGTGTGGATAGTGCTGAATTCCATCTGGAAGCTGTAAAGGACAATCTCTTACCTTGCTTAGTCCAGCCTAGAGGACACCAGCATCTCTTGGTTGGTGGTGCCTTCCCCATCCTCAAACCTAGCACCATACATCTTCAAATCTCTGAATCTAACTTGCTGCCTCCCTCTTCCATCATTTAGGGATCCTTGTGATGACATTGGGCCAATTTAGATAATCCAGTACAATCCCTCCATCTCAAAATCCTTGATTCATTCACATCTGCAAAATCTCTTTTGCTGTGTAAAATAATTTATTAATAAGTTCCAGAAGTATGGGACCCATTATTCTGCTACTACAAACAGCCATGTATGAGAAATGGCATACATGTTTACATAGACCTTCTTGTTATTTTAAATACTAATTTAAAAACTTAGGTAGTTAAATAAAAAATAATTCGTATACTTTTTAAATACACAAAAATCATGCAACCAACCAAATTTTGGTATGTCATTTCCCCTGCAAATCTAGAAACATCACCATGTGCTAAAAATCTCCACTTCTGAAAACCCTGAAGGCTGGCAGACATTCAGTAAGGGTGCACATGTGAGGCACTAATACAACACAATTTAGAAAAAATATGCAAGCATTTACTAAACATTTGCACTGTTCTTTTTGACCATTTTTTAGAGGATAGAGGAATATTTTGTGTTAATTTGATATTTTTTAAATCAATGAGGGAGTGACATCCACTTTTTGTGTATATTTTTTTATTGGAGTTTGATTTGCCAACATATAGTATAACACCTAGTGCTCATCCTGTCAAGAAAGGACACCCACTTTTGGAAAATGATCACTGAACCATTCACTGCTATTTGCCACAGGAGTTTCTATAAGAAAATTTAACATTGTCAACTTCTTTCTTTTTCCAGTTTCCAAAATATTGGTAATTAAAATTAACACTGTGATAATATTTTTTTCTGTTTAAAACTGTCATATTTTGCATATTTAAGGGGAGGGAGGGCTTGAAGAAAGTATGACTAAATTAGTATTCTGTTCAGAGAGAGGATTTTTCTTGGACTAGAGAAGTGGCCTCTTGACTCTGATATTCTGCTCTCATTTCCTACATAATAGAATAGTGCTTTCCAACTGGGGCAATTTTGCTCCCCACCCCCACTGGGGAGACACTTGGCAATGTTTGGAGGCCTGTCATATGGGTAAAGGCCAGGAGTGCTACTAAACATCATACAGTGCACAGGATAGGTCCCTACTACAAAAAAAAAAAAATGATCTGGTCCAACCTGTCAGAAATGCTACGATCCAGAGATCCTGATGTAAAATGATCTGGAAGTTAAGATGGAAGACTCTTTGTCAATGTTTCATTAATGTAACAAATACAAGCATATGTAAAGGAGAATCCTCATGTACAAGCAAGGTTGTCAAATCTCAGATTTCCCTCTCTCTCCAAACCAGTTTCTATCCCAGTCATCCCTAATTCAGGTAAGGCACCACCATCCACAATCAATCAGCCAGTAATTCTTGATAGTTCTCCTTCAGTATCTATCCTCAATGTGACCACATCTGATTGTCATATCTTGCCTGGACTCTGTGCAGCCTCCTAACTGTGTCCTTTCTTGCTCTTGACAATGAATTATTCAGCAGCTAGATTTTAAATTTGGTATCAGATCATGTTCATCCATCCAGTGGCTTCTCATCACGAATAGAAGGAAATCTACACTTCTTACCAGGGCACACCAATCCCTACCTACCCATCTAACTCTCCAACCTCACCCCAGTGATTCTGTATTTTCAGTCTGGCCAGCCTCCTCCTGGTCACTCGGACATACAGACTTGTCGCCAACACAGCTTTGCACTTGCTGCTCTTCCCACCTGGAATGATTCACCCACCTCCTCCTTTACATCCCCTCTGCCTGGCACTTCTAGATTTTCTCTGCTCAGAGACACCCTCTGATGTAATCTTCTCCCATCATATCCCACAGTTTTATTTTCTCCTTAGGACTTGTCATTACCTAAAATCATCATATTTAATTTTGTGCTTATCCTGATATATTACTTCCCTCCCTTCTTGCCCAAGTTCAAGAGGGCAGAGATTTGGTCTGTATTGTTCCCATTGTGTCTGTAGCATGTAATTATAGACTAGTCTACATTACATTTTCAAAAGAATAAGACTGAATAAATGAGTTAATCAATAAGTTGATTTAATTATTAGTTTTAAGGGGTTTTGTCCCCATGCTAAGTATTCAAGAACATGTTAGAATGAAGTATAGATTTCGAATTTGTTGTGATCCTTTCAAGTATCTGGATATATTTTGTATACTGGCCTTCAGTTTCCATTTTATGACTCAATTTTTTTGCAAAAACATCCTCATCTGCTATCTCCTGTTTTTTCTCTTTCACATCTAATCTGAGCTTTGTTTTGTTCCCTAATTAAACCTCCTTTTAGATGATTCTTCTTAAATGAATCTCAGCAGAAGTTTTCACTTAGGTGTTGAGACTTGATTTGATCATGAGAGCCACCACATTTTTTTTTGAAAGAACCTTATATTGTCTCAGTTATAAATGAAGGACTTCGTGGGACTAATTCACATAATTCACAGTTGTATAAAATTACAATCAGTAGATTCTACCAACCTGGTTCTTTTCATGACTGTTTATCTGGTGCGCTGAGCAAAGAGTGTGTGTCTGTCTTGCCCAATGTGTTTTTGTTCTGAGAGCAGTGCCTGTGTGGTCTTTCAGTAAATATGTGTAGCACGAATGAGATAATATAGAAAGAGCAGTTAGCATAGTATGTGACACCCTGGCAGGTGCCCAATAAATGATTCATATGGCATGGGAGACATATTCAAGCTAATCATCTGCCTCCCGCTGGTAATGAGGCCATTTGGGGAACCCACCAAAGACACAATTGTGGAGAAATAGACAAACTACAAGGAACAGAGGACCAGCTCCTTCCCCTGAGAGGGACTCAATGGAAGCACTGAATGGCTCTTGTGAGGAAGGTGGATGTCAAAATTAATAACATCTTTCTAGCAAGGCTCAGGCATTTAATTAAAATTAATTTAATACCAAAGCTAGTTGCAGTATCAAGGTGCCAGAGGAAAGGGTTGACCAGTAGTGAAACCTATCCAGTAGTTAGCTTCAGCATGGAAGTACCACTGGAAGGGACCCTGGGAGCCAAACAAACAGCTTGAGCAAGTGGAATTAAGAATTACGATAGAGGGGCACCTTGGGTGGCTCAGTGGTTGAGCATCTGCCTTGGTCTCAGGGCGTGATCCTGGGGCTCTGGGATCAAGTCCCACATCAGGCTCCCTGCAGGGAGCTTGCTTCTCTCTCTGCCCCTTTCTCTCTGTGTTTCTTATGAATAAATAAATTTTAAAAATCTTTAAAAAAGGAATTACTGTAGGAATAGATATGATGTTTGTAAGTTTGTCTTTAAAAAGTACTCATTTGCACCCTTTTGTGCAAAGCTTAAAACTAAGGAGCAAATGATTAGTGATTTATCGTATATAGTATAACATATATTAATTTTTAGGAGAGCCATGTTTTTGCAGAAAAAATTACTATAAACTTGATATCAGCACCTGGGAAAAAGCCTCCCTTTTTCTAATCAAGTAATTCTAATTGGCTTATATTAAGTAATAAAGCTAAAGAAAGTAGCATTTGAAGTTAGCTCTCTTGTAACAAGTGGCATTGTGCCATGACATTTCTTTAGGTGAAGGACACACAGTTTAGCTCTTAGAGGATACTCAATAAATGTTCTTTGTTGCCTAAAAATGAGAGGTTCGGGATATATTAATACTTAATTCTCTTAACTTCTTTCCTATCTAAAGATTTCTTTATAATATCCTTCCATTGCTTTTGGAATCTGACAGTTGCTCCAAGTTCATTGCCAAATAATTATTTTAGTTCAATCAACGCATTTCCCATTCCTGCCTTAAAAGCAACCCTTTGCTCCCTTTTAGAATTATCTAAGAAGAATATGACTTTCTTCCCTTCTCTTCTTTCTTCTCTTCTCTCTTCTTTTTCCTTTTCCTTTCTTTTCTTTTTTGTTTAGACATTGTTTCAGTCAAAATCAGCAAACTCTTTGCTGTCATGCCAATGCCAAATAAAGGACCATTATTTAATATTGGACATCTTTTTCTATGATCATCTTCTCTGGTTGTATTGCCCAGATGCATAAACCTTCAGAATTCAAATCACACATATCTGAACTCTAAAGATACTTCCAGTGGAGTCTAAGCTATTGTTAGATTTGGATGTTGCCATACACCTTATATTCAGGGTGAGGGTAACCTTGTCCCATCCTCATCCTCGGCATAACAAAATGTCAGGAATGTTTATATCTTCCTGCAAGAACTATAGCTAATGTTGCGTTACATCAATTAGCTTCCATAGGCATTGGAAATATATAAACTGAGTAAAACATCTGTGGATTGAATATATTATTGGCATTTAATTTTAAGTTAAAATTATTGATTGATATACATTTAATGACAAATATAAAAATAACGTATTATACCAGTAAATATGGAGAGTGCCTATTTTATGACTAACCATTACGATAAGATCTGGTGAACTCTGTACTAAGAGAACTTTCATAAGCTGAAGTGCCAAGAAAGAGACCCCTATGCTAGAATATAAGTCATGATCCACAGGTATTTGAGGAGTATCTTTTACAAATCCACCACAAAAGTATTTTTAGACATTTTGCAATAAAGTTTTATAAGAAAATTGAATAACATACACACAATGAAAGATAATCTTACTTGATTTTTAAGTATATTTGACTTTCAAATTCCTATTTCAAAGGAGCTGTGAGGTTTACATCAGAGATAATATTATTTTTTAACTTCACAAATTAGTATATGATAGACTCATAAATCCCTGAAATCTGTATTAAGGATTATAATTTTTTACTTTCTGTTCCACCATATGCTTCCTTAATTAAGTTTGTCTTCAATGGTCAGTAGCAATAAGCATAAAGATAAAGATCTATTTTAGCCAATTACTTGGAGTTTTCCATTTATTTCTTAGAATGGCTGTAAATTTAGGGTTTATAATAGTGAAAGGAGAGACTTTCTTTTTCCTTTTCTTCCTTTGCTTTCCTTTTTTTTTTTTTTTTCCTATGATAGAATCCTGGTAGTTGATTGCTTTGGTGGAGACAGAATAGCACAGGGTGGAAATGCTCATAAATGAACTAGGATGACTTGAGGAAGTGTGGTAGCATTAATAAATAGAAGAGTCAGAAGGTGGAGCTGGAGTCAGAAAGAACATTGTAAATGTCTGAGAAGCAGTAAGTTTTCAAGTTATGCGCAAGGCAGATGGGAATGCGGGAGTTTATCTTTGGAAGAATGTGGATGCTGAAAATGAATGATTTGATATTCGTCTAAAAAAAGTGATTTTGAGAGCTTTGGAGTGAATGAGTTTGCAGAGAGAATGAGAAGAGAGAAGAGAAGAGGGGCGGGGATGGAGTCTTAGGGAAAAATACACTTAAAATAGGGAGTCTTAGGATAATAAGCATAGTGGTCAAAGAAGGGAAAGAAGACATAGGAAAGCTGGTCCAGAGCAGACAAGAAACAAGATTCTTAAAAGTCAGAACCAGATGAAGAATCAAAAAGAAGCCAGAAAGATGAGAAATACATGAACCTTTCAAACATGAGAAGGAAGGAATTTTAAGAAGGAAGAGGAAGGAGATCAACAGTATCAAACCCCAAAGCTATCTAGCCACAAATTATTGACTTGTTAATTCTGAGTGTAGCAAGCCCACCATCATTCAAGGCTATTTTGCTGCCCTTTGCTTATCAGCCACAACCTTGGGAATCCTGGAACAAACTTGCATTTAACCCTAGTGATGATACACGCTCATTTTCCCTAATTTGAAGGTCCAAATGGAATGTGAGTGAAGGCGGTACATGATGTGCTGGTGAGTAAGATCTGCTCTGATAGTCCCCATTTCTCAATGGACTTTTGTTTCTCTGGGTTATTAAGCTATTGTCAGGATGTAATTATTTATTTGGAATGATGGTTGTTTATAGTTAATAATGGACAAAATATTTTATGGCTAAATAAAAGTGTGTTTGTCTCATAAATGCAGTATAGATATGTCGGTAACAAAGCATCTAGATTACATTGGAAGGTAATGGCCAAAATTTAAATGGTGCAAAATAACTTAGGGCTCAAATTCTAAGGTAGATTTAAAGATGGTGACCTGAAAAGTTCTGTTCTGTCAAACTCAACTCAATGTTGGGCTAAATGGGCATGCAGACCAGTTCTTTCTGGCCACCTAGAGTGAATGTCATAAACTTCATACGTGAGGCAGACTTGGACAGGCTCACTAGAAACAGCACCTTATTTTAGAGCTTTTATTTCTGATCATATACCTCCAAGTGTACAAACTCCTGTGAAATATCCCTTCTACCTACAGCTCATCTCTTACTAGGAGATTTTCTTTCCAATGCTTTAAATTCCCCATGTTTTCTTTTCCCTCCTACTTCCTTAAAGAAAATCCAAATTCCTGGGAGAATTCCCTAAGATTCCCAATTTTACAACAACCTCATTTATTATCTTCCTCCTCTTCTGTCCAACCTGCATTTCTCAGTTTCCAAACTAGACAATTTATGGTATTATAGCACAGTAATGCATGATTATAGTACAGTTATGGGGAAAGTATAGCAAAGAAACCAAGTACCTGGAGATAAATGGATGTCTAGAAGGAGGCTGGCTGGATCAAAGGGTATGCAAGTTTTTACAGCTTTTACATTGCCAAATTGCCCTGCAGAATGACTCTATCAATTTACACTCTGCCAGCATGGTTAATGGGCTGTAATGTAATTGTCTGTTTATCTATCTGTTATCCTCATTAGGCCACATAGGCTCTTCAAGGACTTTCTAATCTCTCAATTCCCAGCATGTAGCATTCAGCCTGGTACAAACTATGTACTCATTAACCCACTTCCCTTTCCTACCTCTAAAATCTTTGAGGCTCCCAACAAGTGGGCCAATTGATATCATAGAGTATATGATATAAGATAAGGCATAGTGGGTAGCAAGATGTTCCGAAATTTCCCCCAAACACAACAGTATCACAAGCTCCTGTATAAAGTTTACCATCTATGTTTTAAGTCAAACATGCATAATGCAGTCTTCATTAATAGGTAGCTTAGATAACCCCATCTGCTTGACTGGAATTAACACTGAACACTGAGGTTGCAGTAATGTAGAGGTGTATGTGTATGGAAATTTTAAGTAAACATCTTTCAAAATTCAACTATATTAGTAAATGAAATTGCAGTAACTTCCTGCAGGGTGAAAATTTTGAGAGCATGTTACTATGGTGATTATTTTTAAATGTCATGATTATAGTTTAAGATTATAGATTTCTTTCTGGGACCAAAAAAAGGTCTCAATAAACCTTAAGGAATGTGCTTACTTCCATGTGAAATCTTTAGTGAAATTAAAAATCAGCACTATGATGCTTTTGTTTGAAAAACAAAAGCTTATAAAGATCCAAGATTATTTACCTAACACATAACTGGAATGATTATCATCTGTACTCTGATAAAATACATATATTGTTACAAAGCATACAAATATTTAATGAGACATGAGCAACAATCGAGAAAAATACATTTAACATATTCAACACTAGGAGTTGGACCTATAAAGAAATAGGTTAATATACATAAGGCAGTTGCCACAATAGAGATTAAAAATTAAACTCTGTGGAGGGAAAAAGAAGGAAACAGCTCACTGTAGAGCTATTTCCATGTGTCAAGGTCCAGTTGAGATAATTCTATTTCAAAAGTTTTTTTCTGATGATCCCAACTGGGATGAGGCTCTTAGTTACCGGAGTAATTTAGCTGCACCTCTTCTTACAAGACAGACATTTATTGAGCATCTACTATGTGCCAAGAGACACATGACCGAGTGACATGCCAAGTGATGTGATATAAGCATGGACAAATGTTTCAGGCTGACAAAGAACTTTAGTGCCTTTTGTTACAGATTTTGTATTTAACAATTCAAGTTCAGTCCATGCTTTACAACTCTTTATATATATTTTATATGTCTATAAATAATCGTGAAAATCTTGATTCTTATTTGTTACAGTGCTTATTAATAAATATCTGTTGAATGAATTAATGATTGATAATAAATTTATGTATTTAATAATTCATACCCATATTTTCATTTACAAAACAATAGATATAAGCCACAGCATGTAACATTCAAAAGTATTTGGCAAAACCATAGTTGGGGCAATATTAGGAGAGGAAAAAAATGGTTAGGAACGTTAAAATGATTAAGAAGGATGGCTAAGAAAAAAAATAATTTTGTTAATAATATGACTTTGAACAAGAATGTAGATCCAAACTGTGTCTGTGTTGTATATTCTCTATTTTTCATTACTGGTGAGTTCTACATAGTAAGAAAAATGATTTTGTTATTAGGAGTATTTTTCATGTAGGCATACCTACCCAACTAAGCCATACCTTAGACGTATAAGCTTCCTCATTGGTAAAATTTATCAAATCATTAATTCATGTATGATGTACTCTAAGTTGATATCTCTAATACCACTTTTCTTATGTTGGCAGTGGAATTGTAGTGGGATTGTCATACCAAAGGAATTTTCAAAAAAGAGATAATAGCAAATGTAAGTCACCGTAATATTATTATAAGGACATAATAAAGTACTTAATTGGACTAGTTGAGAAAAAGGTGACAGTAAAATGAAAAAAAAAAAAAGTAACCCACCTGTGTGTGTCAAGGGATGATGATTTTTGCCAGTGATGCAGCTGGTGTATACATTCATCATCCACTTAGAGTTTAGTCACAGGAAAATACAGATAAACCATTGCTTTTTTTTTTTTTTAATGAGAACATGTAGAAACCTTCTGCACAGTTACTTTAATTGGAATGTTATTGAAATAGCTATCAGTGCATTGTCACAGAATGAATAAAATATTGAATTTAAATGAAATGAAAAACATAACTAGCCTGGGACGCCTGGATGGCTCAGCGGTTGAATCTGCCTTTGACTCAGGGCATGATCCCGGGTCTGGGGATCGAGTCCCACATCAGGCTCACTGCATGGAGCCTGCTTCTCTCTCTCTGCCTGTGTCTCTCTCTGCCCCTCTCTCCTCTCATGAATAAATAAATAAATCTTAAAAAAAAAACATGACTAGCCAAAATTTGGGTGTTTTAAATAGGCAAAAGTGTTGCCAACGGTTAGCATTAACACATTTTACTCTAACAGTTTCCCTGGCTTTTAGAATGTGCTCTTGTTTTGGACTTTAGAGTGTGTGGTTAGAATAATTGGAAGATCTACTGGAATGGCCATAATCCTGTTGTGGAAAAGGAAAAAAAAACCAAGCTTGAATACTAAGGAATTTGAAAGAGCATGCAAAAGCCAAAGTGGTTTGCATGGGATTGCCTAAATATGGTTATTGCTAGGGAGAACGTGCCAAGTAGCCTTTTCCAGGGGGAATCCTGGCTGTTTCACACCCTGTTAACTTTTGCAACATGAAAGCCTTTTGGGAAGTAGGAGGCTGAAGGTGGAAAACTTTTCTTCTGACCTTGAAATGTTTTGGCTATAGTGATGCATCATATAAACTCTGAATGTTTCTCTCTTGTTCTGAGTGATGGCTCATGGAACTGGGGTGAAGTAGACAACCTATTAAAATTGAAATTGAGGTCTCCTTCATTGCATGGTTCTATGCAATTTCCAGCTTTAACATTGATTGACAGGCATCGGATGACTTTTGTAGATTAGTTTGATATTCATGCATTGCCATTTTGAGCTTCTCTCAGCATTGATTTTTGTTTTGTTCCTTTCCCTATTTTTATCCCAGTACTATTTCACCAATAAAATTTGATCAGATGTTGGAAATTTGCTCCTTAAACTTCAATTCTAGTCAGACCAATAGGCAACCCTAGAAGACAGAAATAATATGATTAATTTTAAATTATATTTGGTTTTATTATATGTGGAATACATGTTTTTTTACAATAAATTTATTTTTTATTGGTGTTCAATTTACCAACATACAGAATAACACCCAGTGCTCATCCCGTCAAGTGCCCCCCTCAGTGCCCGTCACCCATTCACCCCCACCCCCCGCCCTCCTCCCCTTCCACCACCCCTAGTTCGTTTCCCAGAGTTAGGAGACTTTATGCTCTGTCTCCCTTTCTGATATTTCCCACACATTTCTTCTCCCTTCCCTTATATTCCCTTTCACTATTATTTATATTCCCCAAATGAAGGAGAACATATAATGTTTGTCCTTCTCCGATTGACTTACTTCACTCAGCATAATACCCTCCAGTTCCATCCACGTTGAAGCAAATCATGGGTATTTGTCGTTTCTAATGGCTGAGTAATATTCCATTGTAACACATGTTTTAACCAGCTTTAACTGTATTAAAAAAATTTGAACCACTGAATCACATTTAAATTAATTACCTATGCAATTGTGTGCATATTGGCATGTTACATAGTTCCCCTCTCACTTCAATTCAAAACAAGAATGCATGTTTCCAAAGAGGAAGAGTCCAAATGTAAGTAAATATATATATCCTTAAACACTGGTTATCTATTTAGAAATCAGATGCCACAAATAACATGTTCTAAAATTATGCAATCATATTTTTAAACACAGTCAACACAAGTGATGCCATGCATAACCTGAAGATTATTTGCCGTCAAATACACTCATTTAAGTCACTAAATATAATTGTGTGTTTATTTTTTAAGGTAATAATTTTTTAAGGTGAGAACACCAAAGCAAATGATGAATATAATAATAAATGTAATTGAACTTGAATAAATACAGTTAATAGTGATCAACATAGCAGTTAGTAGGTTTATGGGCAGCCCCAGTGGCTCAGCAGTTTAGCACGGCCTTCAGCCTGGGGTGTGATCCTGGAGACCCAGCATCGAGTCCTGCGTCAGGCTCCCTGCATGGAGCCTGCTTCTCCCTCTGCCTGTGTCTCTGCCTCTCTCTCTCTATGTACCTCTCATGAATAAATAAATAAGATCTTTTAAAAAATAAACAGTAGGTTTGCATTTATGTATGTATCTCAAAAAATATTAACACTTATGAATCAAATTCTTATGAATAAATTAGTAGGAAACTAGAGAGTTGGAGAAGGAAAGTTGATGAACATAGAGATTGCACCCACTGGAATTTTTCATGACTGAATTTGAGATGATTCTATCTTTAAAAAAAAAGAGAGATTTTATTTATTTGTTTATTTGAGACAGAGACTGAGAAGGAGAGGCAGAGACATAGGCAGAGGAAGAAGCAGGCTCCATGCAGGAAGCCCGATGTGGGACTCGATCCTGGCACTCTGGAATCACTCCCTGGGCCAAAGGCAGACGCTCAACTGCTGAGCCACCCAGGTGTCCCAGAGATAATTCTATCTTATGTGCTATATAGGATATGCATTTGAAAATTTTACTGACATTGATACTTCCTAACAGTGAAGAAAGCTATATTGACCTTAGGAGTAAACAGGTAATTTAGGGGAAATCATAGCAACACTTCAGTAATTTTTTTTTTTTGAAAGAGCCTCTGTGGGAAATTGGTGAACTCATGATATGATTTCTGAACCTGTAGTCGTAAAACAGATACAGTCTCATTGAATTTATGAAAGATGGGGTCCCCAAGCCAGACATAATTTTAGGCTTAATAATCAGTTTAGGTTCCTTACAATGTAGAACTGAGAAAAATCCCAATTGATTTTAAAGGGAGCAGAATTTTCTGTCTAAAACTAATAATGCAATTGGCCCTTTAGTGAACAGAACTGATCAGAATCCAATACTCACTGGCAACTCTCATAATGGTAGAAAGTCTGACAGACCTATTGTCCCTGACCTGGCATTCAGCTGTTATATGGCTTTGGGCACGTAACCCTGTAAGCATCAGTGTTCTCTTCTGTGAAATGGGGAAGAACTATCGTACTACTAAGATGAGCACCAGGACATCCTGATGGTGAGTTGAGGCTCATGGTCAAGAGTGCATCCCAATTCGCGTGACCTGTTTAAAGCAATTGACACCAAAACAAAGCAAAGATACCTTAAAATATATCTTGTGAGTCAATTGTACAAAGTCCTTTTCGGTTTTATGTTTCTTTGGTTTGGGTTATTTTAGTATTTACTACAATGGCACAGACTAGAGAGGTCAACAGAGATGGTACATGATTTTTGATCAGTTGTTTCCAAGCTGAGGGCACTTTGGTCAACTTCTCATCATTTACAAAGTAAAAGATATTAACAGCCTGTTTTATGCATCTCAAGGATATCATAGAAGTACAAAAAAATAAACATCTCAGATATAGCAGTCATCTGTATTTTCAAATTTAGCAGGTTATTTTCTAAGACCTCTGAATATACCATTAGCTATGAAGGCTTCAGCGGTTTTTTCAGATACTATGCCTAGTGGTGTGTCTTTTAGGCTTCAAGAGACTTCCTCTTGGAGAAGGTTACTTTGTGACAGGGAGGTTAAAAACAATGTCAATTCCTACAATGTACAGAAGACAGATTAGACTTGGAAAACACTGTGCAATTATCTGGTCATGTGGCTAGAATGTGTAGGCTGATAACTAATTAGAGTACCCTGCCATCTGAACACCCAGAAGTCTCCCCTGGGCCTCCTCTGAGGTACAAGACATTCTTCTATCAGATGCTTTTGGTCACAAGTTTCTTCTTGAAGTTGACAGGAACATAAAAACTACACAACATTAAATTTTTCATGAGAGAAATACTTATATTTTCAGAACACATAGCCCCTAATTAGAGTAAATTACTCCTGATGGAATAAGCATTCTGCAATAGCAGGAAAGAAACCAAATTTAATTTCCCAGTGCCATAGGGAGGTCTTGACTATTCAAAAACTGTCTCTAAATCTTGGGAACTATGCTTTCAAGGGCTAAGCTAATAGAACTGAGCAGGAAATAAGCCTGATTAGCATTTTGTAAGTAATTTTGAGCACAAAAGATATATTTACAATAATAGCCAAGACTTATCATCTACAATTGAACTCAACACTGGCAAAAAAGGAAAAAGTAAATTGAATCCATTAAAATGACATCAAATAAATTATGATATTCATTTTCTTGTGCACTGCTTGTCACTTCTTAATTTTAAAAAAGTGGTTGGCTATCTCAAGATCCTAATAAGGGGAGTGGGTTAGCATCGATTTGGATGGCTCATGAAACATTTGTATATACATTATTCGCTTCTTCTTGATTCATAACACAGCTTTCTCACTTTAATACAGCTTGTCAATTGTTCCTGTCTATAATAAGGAGGCCTTGAGGGGTGTATTGTTGTTGTTGTTGTTGTTGTTTTCTAAACAATTTAAAAATATAGCCTCTGGCTTTTTTCTAAGGAATTATTTTCCATCCTTCCACTTGGCAGAGGATAATCGAAGCAATTTTTGTGGTTAGAAACACATTGATAGTGCTCAGTTAATGTAAATCTAATAACCATATTACTCACCAGGTTTGGAAAGGAAACGAGATTTTTATGGGGCTATGATGATAATCAAGGGAACAAATAATGCTTTTTAACAGAATTTTAATATAGGCTCCCCCTGCCCCGTTTACAACGTGTGCTGGATATCTCTAAGTTTTCTCTGTCTTGGGTATTTGTGGTACTTTAAAATCAAGACAACTTTGTAGGAGAGAAGAAAACCTTCATTTTCTGTTGAGCACTTGTTCTCATCTTAAACTTGCAGAAGCAATGAAAAGTGAGAGGTCTCCTCATTTCCCAGACCTACAGGGACATATTTGCCATTTGCAGTCTCCTTTTCTGTGTCTTTTAGGTGTCTGTGATGGCCACATGGAGTCACTCTCTAAAGAGTCATCTGTGCCTCTTGCCCATATCTAAGAGTGATCTACAAAGGTTTACTTCTATCAATAAGCCACTCATTCTGCTGTTCTGATAAAGCCAGTAATTCAGCAAAGTCTGTAGATATGGCCATACCATCCTGTAGAAACATGAAATTAAAAAAGAATCTTATACAGAAAAAAATTTTTTGATGGCTTTGGCAGAGACACTAAAGCATGGGGAAATTGAGATGATTACAGGAAAAGCAGTTATCACTTCAGTGACCAAAGTGCTTTCACATATGTTGGCTGTCTGTCTTACAGAACCAGGCATCTATGACTCCACAGGCCATGTCCCAAATATTTGTTGCAGTTCCTGATGGTTTCCATGCCAACAGTAGATTATTGTATTCCACTGGAACTAATCTCTTCCTTTTCCAAACTACCAGGATGCTTTATTCATATCTCTTGTATGGTACTTACTCTGTAGGTTACATTACAGTTATTTGTGTCTTATCTACTCTATTACAGAGTATTCGGATAAGGAACTGGCTCATGGCTTTGTATACCTTTAGTGAATTATTTACTGTGCAGGATCAAAAGTATCTGTTGATGGATCCGTGACTGAGTTTGCAGGTCCAGTTTTGATTCAAAGACAGATACATATAGATTATTATATTAGTTAAGAGAGCTTAAAAAAAAACACTTTTGTTTTTGCCTAAAAGACTACTAAGTGGGATGATTCTAAGGTGAAAATGTAGAATGTGGGCCAGAACCTTTTTTTTTTTTAACTTTTGTTCTATAAGCTTATCTGTGTATATGGTCTCTATGCGTGATGTCCATCAGTAATTCATACCAGAGTACTTTCATAGGTAGCACATTACAAGTGGATTTGTAGCTTCCAGCTATTAATTTTACTTAAGTTTGCTTACAAAAAGTTATATTTTTGTGGAGACAAAATTTCCTTATTCTTTTCCTCTGCTACATAATCCCCATACTTTCTGGAATTTTCTTTCTCTAGCACTAATAAGAGAGACTCGGTTACTTGATCACTAAATGTTGTGTTGGGATCCCTGGGTGGCGAAGCGGTTTGGCGCCTGCCTTTGGCCCAGGGCGCGATCCTGGAGACCTGGGATCGAATCCCACGTCGGGCTCCCGGTGCATGGAGCCTGCTTCTCCCTCTGCCTGTGTCTCTGCCTCTCTCTCTCTCTCTGTGACTATCATGAATAAAAAAAAAAAAATAAAAATAAATAAAACTAAATGTTGTGTTTTTGTTTTTGTGTTACAATAGTTTATTTATTTAATTGGAAAAATTTCAAAATAATGTAGAAATCTAAAAGTGTTAGGGAGGCATGTGTTCCTTGTTAGGTAAATTTACCTCACTAGATTCTTTCATGTGACACATGTTAAAAAATGCAAAACAGTGAAAAAGACTAACAAACATACGAACATAGTAGAAATACAAAGGGATAGGAAAAAAGAATGAAAAATTCTAAAAAATTAAAACCTAAAAGTAAAATTAATAATCAAAAACACACATTCTCAAGTGGCTATTAATGATCATACTACACTTTCAATTGATCTGCCTAAACTTTGATGTTCATAGTGCACTCTGCCAGTGTATTTTATTATTTAAAAAGTACTTAAAATAGCAATTAAAAAAAAAGCAAACATGCTGATGTCATGGAGAGTGTTTTATCCTGTAAGTCAACTGCTAACAAGTTATTTTTCTCTTTTTTTTTTTTTTTGAGTTTACGTGAGGTCATTTTTTGCTTTTTATCCTTTATATCTACTAATATCGGAATCTCAGAAGTTACCTTTAAATTTCCAGCTGCACCTCAACCATGCAATTCGCTGATTCTCCTTCATAGCCCTTTATCCCTGAGAGAAAGATTTGCTAAACCAAGTCTCCCCCCATGCAGAAATACAGCTCTGGTCACCAGCTGTTCAAGGCAATGAATTAGAACATGTGGAGGACTCCAGAAATTTCATCTCTACACAACTTACTTAAAATTAGTTGTTTCTTAAAAACGTGTACACCTTCTCCATCCATCATTTATGTACATGCTAAACTAGCCCCATATTTTGAAAAAGTACATCTATAAATCCCACTAATATTTGGCCTGAAGTGAACATGGGTGTGAGAGGCCCCAACACAAACATTCCAAAAAAGAGTGGCAGTTAGTTGCCTGCCTGATGGGTAGTCAGAATGATAGCACTTTGAAAATCAGAGATATATATATTCCTAACTAACCTTTTGTGCATTTTCTAAATATTATTTCATGAATATATATGGATTTAATAATCAGGGAAGAACTAAATATTTTGTTATTATGGACCTGAAATTAAACATGGTTCATAGGTGATTTTTCTAATTCTCTTAACACTTATCTCTTTGTTTAAAAATTCATTTTGCCATTTAGTTGCACAAATAATGGATTTGCCATAAAAAATAAAAGAAACTAGACACAATCAGCATTTTTGACATAACAACGTTTTATATGTAAAATGCACATGCTGTATGATAATACAATATTCGTATAGATATCAAGAGACAGAAAAGATTTCATATAACTCATTCTTCTGTAATCTGCTTTCTTCACTCAACAGCATATCATTTACCTCTTTGCATTTTCATAAATCAAAATTTAATTTGAATAGTGGCTCTGAAAATCTATATAGTATTTCACTAAAGAGATATGCGTTCATAAGCTACTCATCCTTTTCCCTATGAACTGGTTAGTAAGGCTGTTTTCTATTTGCTATTGTCTTAAACAGCACTCTGGATAATCATCATTGCACAAACATATTTGAATGTATTTATAACCATTTGTTTAGGACAAAGTCTTAAATGTAACTTTATAAATGTAAAATGTCAAAAGTATATACTTTTCTAAAGTGTTTAATGCGTATTGTCATATTGCTATCGGCAGTGCATGAGAAATAACCAAAATTTGCCAATGCTGATGATTACAGTTCCTTTGATGTTTGCCAGTATGTCAAAAAAAAAACATAATTTGTTTTGCTTTTTCTAAAAAAAAAAAAAAGATCAGTGATGTAGAAATATCTAAAGTAACCTATTTGTGCTTCGTTTGGTTGTATTAGAAATTTAGGATCAACGTATTGGCTCTACTATTGCATGCAGTTTGCCCACAACTGAAACTACTGTCTTTTTCTAGCCCCTATAAAATCAGGTCTTTTACGTATTTTATTTGTGCAAGGATTAGTTGAACATGAGTATAACTGTTAGCTTATTTTTATTCTGAAATTTTTTCACCAAAAATATTTTTCTCAGTCATTTAATTACTTTGAAGTACTTCAGCACATTAGCAATTCTTGTTTATTCATCAGATGCATCCCGTCCCATGTACTGTACAAATTTGGTGAGCATTCTTTACATTTGATAGAAAGACAATGGGACATTTCAAGAACTGTGTTCTCTCCCTAATTCCTGATGCAGTAGACAAGCTGTCTTCTTGTGTGGCAGTCAGGTTGTCCCCATCAGCTGTGAGTCCATCTAACATTACTGTTAGTCAGCTGACATTTCTTCTACTCATCCACAAGAATTTCATGATGCATGTTGTCAAAGGCTATGTGGAAATCAGTGTCTGGTAGAAAAAGGATAGGTCAAAAAGTCAAAGATCTGGGCTTTCTTTTTACTCCCTCTCTTCACTGACTGGTTATTTTCCTTTTGTTGCTATCTCTAAAATATAGGGCTTGCCCTAAATTAGTGTTTCCATCATATTTCAATTTTAGCAGCAGAGCACCTCACCTTTTTTTTTTCCAAAACCCAAGATACAACCCTCCTGTAGAAGCAGCTTCCAATAGACATTTACCTAAAGATTTTATTTATTTATTCATGAGAGGCAGAGACAGAGACATAGGCAGAGGGAGAAGCAGGCTCTATGGGAAGCCTGACGCAGGATTCAATCCCAGGACCCAGGATCACCACCCAAGCCAAAGGCAAATGCTCACCCGCTGAGCCATCCAGGAATCTCTCAATTGCCATTTTCTGAGTCCTTCTGCTTTTTCCTCCATCCAGGACAACTGTCCATGTGCAGCCCACGTAAATCCTGGATGCTTTAGACAGGAAGACAAACCCAGTGATGGCATGTATTTCGTGCCTTTGACAGAAAGGCAAACACCACAAACACCCTCTGTTCACTCTAGTGATACCACTCTTCAATAATAAATTGAATGACTATTTCGTGGCTTCTTCTGGACAACTAAGTGTCTGCTGCATATGTTTTCCCCAGATTTCTGGACTTGGGATATCCTCGAGGAATCTACTAAGCTGTCATTTTGCCCGGATTTCTGCTTTGATCATAATTCTTCAGTGTGCTTACATGGTCTCTGGTCACAGCCAGAAAATCAGTCTCACATCCTGAAAAATCAGAATAAGTTTAACTGTCTTCATATACCTTCTAGCTGATGGCAAAAGTGAAATTTATTACTAAACGGACATACTTTTGCTTCTATGAATATTCTAATCCATAGTTATATGAGGCTCCAAAAGAATTCCAGAAGAGAAGTCCCATGCTTGTTTTAATAGTGGCCTCATCATGAGATTACAGTGTATGTAGCCACCCAAGATGACTAATACAGACTAAATCATTTATTTTGTCAAATAAATTCCTTATTACTTTATAAGTTCTGTACAGTTAAGCTCATATATCTGACGTATGTTCTTCAAACTGTTTTCTACACAGGTATTATGGAAAACTAAAAACTGTATATAAAATAAAAATAAATTTATGCTATGTTTATGGATAGTTGGGTGAAATAATTCTGATCAATGTTGTAATAACATTGTTCCACGCTTTACCTTATGTTTATCTATAACCACCAGTTTGCTTGACTATTGACATTTATTCAGAGAAGATTGGTGGTGGTGGTGTTCTCCTCATATGAATACCATGACATGAATTTGTAGCTTTTACTTAAATTCACTGCAAACACTTTCATAGGTTGAGAAATGAAAATGCCATCAAGGATCACCAGTTTATATTAATGCATTAATATTACGTAAAAATTCAAATGGAACCCCTGTTTTTTAATGAGTATATAAAACAATGTGTTATCTTGGCTTCCCACTTGAACTCCAGCTTTTGATTTATGATAATCTTATTCTGAAATACCTATTTTTTGGCCATCCTTTGGGCAATATTTTAAAGTTATCGAACACATATAGAGTGGTTTATAACCTTCATAATGCTGAGAGAAAGCACTTTCACTTTTAAGACATACTCTTCCACACCAACATCTCACAGTAAGTGTGTGTGTGTGTGTGTGTATGTTAGTGATGTTCACACCAGAGTTTTTGCTATGAACCCTGCATGAATTTGAGGCTGTGCTATGCAGTCATCTGTCAGGCTTTATGAGGTAAATAGGCTACAGAAATAGAGGCAGATTACAAACATTATGTTTCCTTGAGGAGCCACTTCATTCTGGCTATCAATGTGGGTACACTCTAAAGGATTCTTTAAATTAAATGGGAGTCTTGCTTGGGAACTGACTCAAGTAAAAAGAGAAACAATGGAAAAATGTACTAATTTTTAGTATTTTTTCTTCCTTTGGTATTCCCTGCCCCCCAGCACACCTATTTAATGGCAAGTTCACTTATAGAAGCCATGCTGTTTTCCAGATTTGTTTAAATCAGGCCATATCTTGCTTTCCTGTGAAACCAAATAACTAATTTCACCTGCACATGCCACCTTAAAGATAATATTATGGAAAAGTAGCCAGCTTTTACTATTCTGAAAGAAAAGATTCCCTATCACAACATAACCACCCACAGGTACAGTCTGATGAATGGATTCAGGTTTGACATTTGCGCTCAAACTTTTTAAACCTTATCAAATTCTCTAACACTGCTTTCAGGGGAGAAAACGCTTCCCACCAAAATTATAAAACACCTTTTTTTTTTCCTCCTGCTAGACATGGATAAATGTTGTATAGCAGGAAAAATGTTTAATCCACACAGACTTTTTCCACCTCTAAGTCAAGATTTTCTTATAGGACTAATCCCCCCAGAAGTTGAGTTTTGAATAAAACACAGGGAACTATTTTAAAAAAAATCTATTCTGTACTTTTCATCCCCATCCATGACTTGTTTATTTTCTAGCTGTGAGTTTGGGCCTCTAAATCCTCCTTCACTATTTCAGCCCCTGCCCCACCCCTATGGCAACCACATTTTTAAATCCTTTGATTCAGATATTTCCTTCTTATTTATGAATTCAAATGTCTAGTATGAATTAGAACAAGCAGAGGGGAGAGTACAGCCCTAAGAAACTTTTGAAGCAATGTTTCCCCAGAGATGGATAAAAAATGTGTAGCAGGAAAATGTGTAGTTTAATATGTAAATATTATGGTCCAGTATCAGAGGAATGCTACCTATGGACCATTTAAGTTGGGTAGCACAGAAGGGAGGGAAATCAATATTTTTTTCCATCTTATACCTTGAGTTGATATTGAAAGAAACAAAATAATGTTTCCCGTTACCCTCTTCTCCACACACCAGTTGCATTTCATGTGACTATCTATTGGCTCAGTCATCTTTAAAAATTGACAGAGTAATGAGAATATGAAATAAATCTTGGAAACTACAAGAGAAATAAAAATAGAGACATAAAAATATTTCTGAATGCCTGTATATAGGTCTATTAGAGATCATAACCAATTATTAAGGCCATCAAAATGAGACTGAGTGTTAAAAAAGTGAGACTAGGTGAAGTATGAGTTTAAGACTTCTCATTCTTAAAAAAAAAAAAAAAAAAAAAAAAAAAAAAGCTTTATTTATTTGAGAGAGAGAGAAAGACCAGGGGGAGAATCTTAGACAGACTTCCCACTGAGCATGGAATTGGATGTAGGGTTCCATCCCATGACCCCTGAAATCATGACCTGAGCTAAAAACAAGAGTCAGTTGCTCAACTGACTGAGCTATCCAGGTGCCCCAAGACTTGTCATTCTTGTTTAGAGATTTCCTTACCATTAAGGACTTTAACTGTATTCCTTTTCAGCAAAATCATATTTCCTTATTTAAAAAGCACACAAAAGCTTATAATGTAACTACAGTATATCCCAATTAATAAAGGATTTATAAGTGTAGCCTCTTCAGATTCATGGCAGAATCTTATATTAATTTTTCTGTTACATGTTAAAAACATATATTTGTATGTTCCAGATTGAATATACCTTATTAAATGGTGCAGCCTGTGCAATGACTCTTTCAGAGCTCACAGTGTTTGCTACATGACACTAGACTCCCATTCTTCTCTTTAAAAACCATCCAGGAGGATGGAGACACAGCTGTCAGATGACTGACTGCTTTTGTGGGAAAATATGTGGTTTCTTCAAAAATGCTTAAGAGCCTACCTTGCCAAAAAATTCCCTATTACTCTTTCAAAGGATTTTTCCTCCACAGATTTAATTAAAATTTTCCCATTCCCAATTCTATCCTTGCTTTGTTTACACCAATATAATCTAAAACTCCAGTGGACATTTCACAACAAATAAGAGAGATACAGCAAGTGTAAATGGCAAAATGTTGTTTGGAATGGGGTTCTCTATTATGTAGAGGTATTCTTTGTTAATATACTACAATTACACATCCAAAAAATTGTAAGACAAGAAGATTGTCTTTCTTGAGTATTCAGAGCTTAGAGACTCTTATTGAATCATATAGTCTTGTTTCGTAATGATGACTTAAATTTGAGTTCAGAATGCTCTTTTATTCATTCAGCCTTCATTGTATTTATTGATTACTATATTGACATTAAAATGGCACTAAGGACACACAGTGAGGAAGACAACACAATTCCTGCCCTTATGGGCTTACAATCTAGGAAAAAGTCAAAAATGAATAATCATAAAAGTAATCATGTTATAAAAAAGGAGAGTGGCACATGTTAGGGAAGCATATGAGTCAAGAGTCCTGCCTTTGCCTTGGAAATCTTTCCTTGAAGGCTAGATGGATAAAAGTGTGTGTGAAGCCTATTTTGGCCTAAAGAATGAAAGGAGGCTAGTCCTATGTCTAAACAAATGGATCAGCAGACTGTCCAGTTTGACTAAAGAGTTGACAAAACTAGCAAACTATCCAAATCAATTTCCAAGCGTTAGAAGTGCTTTTTTCCGAATCTCCAGACTGTCTCTGTTTTTGTTGTTAAGACAGTGAAATCTGTTGTTTAAATGTTATCTGGGAGACATTTTCCTCAGCTATAAACCAATGGAATTAAATAGGTTGTAAAAAAAAAAAAAAAAAAAAAGATGGCCAAGTATTAGGTAGGACAGAGTGGGATTAGGCAGGACAGCGGACACAGAGCAGAGTTTAAGAAGTACAAGCCTAGGTGAGTCAGGGAGAGGAGGGCAAGTGTGTTTACAGTGAGGGAGGTCTGTTGCATGGGCTACACCATCTACGTATCTAGAGACAGGAGATTTTGGGGATGTGTACTTCTGTAATATACACACGTGTGTTCGTATGTTATATGCTATATATATGCTATATATAGGTATAATTTGTTTCTTATGTCTAACATCCATCTTATGCTTCATCATCACCTGTGTCTCCCAGGTGCAAAATGTGTTGTAACCATGGTCTTCATCAACTCCTTTTGGTGGGGAGAGGATCCTGCAACCTATCTACAGTGAGGAGCATGCAAGTTTGGGGGAAGTTCCGGCTACATAACAATTTGTCTATGATTCCATCTTATCCATTTAGATCAAGTGTTCATTGTAGCAGGCTCGGGGAGTTTGGCGACTGATTCCAAAATAGCTGGCTGCCAGATCCTTTGAGACTTCAACATTGCTATTGTATTCATTATACTGAATAAAAGTAAGTCTCTTGTGCCATATTTCTTCACCCCTTTGGGAAATAGCTTGCTTCGCTTAACCTTCCTGACATAATTTCTGTGCTTTGATGACTTCTGGGCAACCAATGAGACCCATTCCTTCACTGTAAGTCAGTCAGCCATTTAATCAATCTTTCTTCCATTCAACCCATAATTTAGAACACTAAATATTCATTGTGTTCAGAGCTGTGTGGAAAGTACTTCCTAGGGTTCCTAACACGGATCTTGCCAACTTGCAGGCTAATGAGACATGTTTGACAAGAAAGTTAAATGACAAGGAAAGAGGGCACTAATTATAGAGGTCAGTACAAAAGTGACTTGGATCGAGTGGCCGAGATCACTGTGAGTTAGAGTGGTCAGAAACAAAAGTTGAACTTGAGGGAAATACGCTGATTTCTTGAAGGCTGGGCGAGAGTTAATTCTATGGAGAGGATGGAAAGGAATTGGCAAGGAGGGGAAAAAAATATGCAGCAAGACTTAAGTTGGGCATATCCAGGAAACAGGGATATAAACAAATATGGCATAGATTGCCTGGATTACATTAGATGTTTAATGAGAATGAATAAATGCATGTATTGTAAACAGGAACTAGAAGAAAGTTTGGAAAGAAGAGTGGTTGGCAGTAAAATTTTAACTGAAGATGATTTCATAAACAACGTGATTGTTGGAAAACTGTAAGATAATAAAAAGGCCTGAAGAGGTCATTTCACATGCAACCCCACACAACCAGTTCCATCTGCCCTCAATGGTATTTGTGTCTGTCAAGACCTTGGAGGAAATGAAAACATCAAATTATTTGTCTAGTGAATATAAATATTAGGACAACATGTGTTAATTAAGGAATGTGGGTCAGACAACCATGCTTCGAAACCATGTTTCCAATTATATGGAATTTACAGGTTAATCAAGTAGTTTGAAAAACAATAAATTAAATAAATTTATAGGATAAATAGTATCAACAGTCTCTAACAGTTGGAATAGTACATCAATTTTACTTCCGAAAATAATTTATGTAGCCATACAGACATCTTTGCCTTCAACTCTGGATCATAGATTCCTGATGAAATTTGTGTCCTAAGTCTCCCTTTATTTTCTGGAACTATCTGTAGGATTTAAGTTCTTGCTTATTTTTATAAGCTATTTAAGAATCTTCAGTGGCCAATTAAAAATCATCATTCTGTTAACTTTCAGATTTGAAAATGAATGTCCTCATGAATCATAATTAAGGCTGATAGTTTGCAGCACATACAAAGCCATACATTTTGTTGGCTTCTTTCATATCTTTTTTAGATGGTCTAGTGATTGATTCATTTTTCATCTCCCTCACAATTTGACCCAAATTTCTAGACTCTCTTTCTGCTGTTGAGTCTCAAGGGAGGTGAAATGCTTTGGTCATAAGGCAAAAATGACATGGAAACACCTGAAAACACAGAATACATTTTTTAATGAAAACAAACATGTGGCCTGTACCCCCTCCCCCTGCCACCATATTAGAACTCTTACAGAAAGAAGTGACCAGATGTTTATTTTTTTTTTAATTTTTTTTTTTTTTTTTTTTTTTTTTTTTTTTATGATAGTCACAGAGAGAGAGAGAGAGGCAGAGACACAGGCGGAGGGAGAAGCAGGCTCCATGCACCGGGAGCCCGATGTGGGATTCGATCCCGGGTCTCCAGGATCGCGCCCTGGGCCAAAGGCAGGCGCCAAACCGCTGCGCCACCCAGGGATCCCCGTGACCAGATGTTTAAAAATAGAAAGTTGACAAATCTTGTATTCTTCCCTAACCTTCACATTTTTCTGCTGCTCTTTGATCTGAGTGAAAGAGTTGTAGTCATAACTTACTTATTCAGAAGTATTATGCCAGTTTTCTTCACAAAGTTTTTATTTACGGAAAGTTTATAATATTTGGTAAAACTTGGATGCAGTGTAAAGAGAAATGCAAAAGAGGTATCGGTATGCAAAAACATTAAGGGCACATAAAGATGGTGTGGGAAAAAGAAATCAAAGATTTTTAAAATCCACTGTAAGCTGGATTGTAGTGAGTAGAGTCTCAGAGTTGGGGAACCGTGAATAGTATTTTAAGAGGAAGAAATCTCATATGTACAACTGGTATTTATCAGATCAGCCCAGCAGTTCTACCCCAGTTCTTGATCATACCTAATGGAAAACGTTCTCCCCAGTCCTTTTCTAAAACTCCTATCCCAAATATTCATTGAAAATAGAAGTGTGTCTTTCCTGAGATAAGATCTCTATGCATATTTTTTGCAATTTAAAAAATTAATGAAAATGAGCAATGGACTAACTAACTGGCCAACAACATCATAGACATTGCTGGTAACAACCCCAAATTTGATTTCTTTACTTAGAAGCCCAACTTCCAAATCAACTGAAATATACTCAACAACAACAACAACAACAAACAAGTACTAGAATCATTTGTTTGCAAACTGTGGTGAGCAAAATAAAACAAAAAGGAATTCACGTGTTTATGACTGTTTCTTCCTTTAGACTTTACTAAGTATTTGAAAGGAGTCTGCTTTTATATTTATAGCCACACTCTCTTTTTTTTAAGTGAAGTGAATTTTTTTTTCATAAAATTCAACAGATCATTTTAAGGTGAGGGGTGGAAAGTAGAGTAAAACACTGAGGACAGGCTTATTTTAAAAATATATCATGGGCCACCTGGGTGGCTCAGTTGGTTGGGTGCCTGACTCTTGATTTCAGCTCAGGTCATGATCTCAGGGTCCTTGGATGGAGCCCCGCGGCACTCAGAGGAGTGTGTGCTTGAGATTCTCCCTCTCCTTCTACTCCGCATGCCACTTGCGTTCTCTCTCTTTCTCTAAAATAAATAAAATCTTTAAAAATATACCTTTCAGTCTTTTTCTTTCTTTCTTTCTTTCTTTCTTTCTTTCTTTCTTTCTTTCTTTCTTCTTCTTCTTCTTCTTCTTCTTCTTCTTCTTCTTCTTCTTCTTCTTCTTCTTCTTCTTCTTCTTCTTCTTTTAAATACTTCATTTGCTCTCAGACCAATTTCTTACAAAGTCTAAATCTTCTGGGTGACTGTTTGGTAGAACAAAAGCCCTCTTATCATGGAAAAACAAGCCTTTAGTTTGTCCTTTTTAGTAGACCAAACATCTTTTCCTTTCTTTCTCTTCCTACATCAACCCCAGTGTTTTGACAAGTATTCATATATATATAAACTCTATTTTTAACTGATCTTCATAACCAGTAATTTTTCTCCTTTGGGTTTTCTTTCTTTCTTCCTTCTTTCCTTCCTTCCTTCCTTCCTTCCTCCCTTCCTTCCTTCCTTTTTTCTTTCATATTTTATTTACTTATTCCTAAGAGACACAAGGAGAGAGGCAGAGACATAGGCAGAAGGAGAAGCAGGCTCCCTGTGGGGAGCCCGATGTGAGACTCGATCCCAGGACCCCGGGATCATGACCTGAGTGGAAGGCAGACGCTCAACCACTGAGGCCACCCAGGTGCCCCTTTCCTTTGGGTTTTCTAAACCATTCCTTCATCATATCCCTCCCCTCCCCAGGGATTTCCAAAAGCATCCATCCCATTGCCTGCAGTAATGTCAGCTGCAAATCCAAGTTTACTTTTTTTTTTCTATTCCAACATTCTGAAATATGATTGTCATATTTCTTCCTCTATATCTTTGCCCAGACTATTTACTATAACCTAGAGTTTAAGAGCATGAAAGTTCTATATTTGAATTTCTGCTCCTCCACTTGAATAAATAACTTCTATGAGTCTCTCCTGCTTATCCATAAAAATGGAGAAAAATATTAATACAAACCTTAATAATTGGCTGTCTGAATTCATGGAGATAATGCATACAAAATCTTTAAGACAAGGTTTGGAACATCATGAGTTTTCCATGAGCAGTAGCTGTTGCAGGTCCCCTCCAGTACCCTCTCTCCCCACCACCCATTTTTAAAAACTCTACCCAGCTTTTAAACCAAGTTCATTTCCTACATTCCCCATGAGTTGTTTCGTGATTGCTTATCAAAAACACTCCTTTTGCTCCTGCATTGTCTTTTCCTATGTATCCCATCATCCCTCCAAGCAAATCACGAAGAGCACATCCTGTCCTTAACACTACGTTTTGCGCATTTTGTGTTGATTAATCGTTTAAAGCGATACTTGTCATAACAGTGTATCGGGATTGTCCAAGCAGAGAATATGGATGACAGTGGGCTACCCGAACAGCTGTTACAGGATGAGCTTAAGTGCAATGACCAAGAGGAGGTTTATACAAACTACCTCAGAAAATGGAGCATAGCCATGGAATGCTGGGAAAACATCTCATCTGACAGATTACTCTGGTATGCAGTAAGCAGAAATGACAGGACTCATTTTAAACAAAGACTTCGGGTAGATTATGAGGTTAAAGAGTAGGACTGTGGATAGAAACAATCCTTGCAAATAGCTACAACAGCTGCAAAGGGAAAAGAGTATCTTTATAAGAAATTATTGTGGTAGGATGCCTGGGTGGTTCAGTGGTTGAGCGTCCTTTGGCTCAGGTTGTGATCCCCGGGTCCTGGGATTGAGTCTCACATCAGGCTCCCGCAGGGAGCCTGCTTCTCCCTCTGCCTATGTCTCTGCCTCTGTGTGTGTGTGTGTGTCTCATGAATAAATATATAAAATCTTAAAAGAAAAAAGAAATTATTGTGGTAAATGATGCTGGTTACAATTGGTCAGAAGCCACATCTACACCCCAAAGGGCTATCATCACATTAGTGATATGATCATCCACACAGATTAGAAGACACCCTATCAGATCTGTCAGAAAGAGGGGAAAATATGATTCAGTTTGGGGAGTGAGCTAGTAAAAATATTATACTCTTTGGGATGGTAATACATTTTTTGAACTAGCAAAATGTTAATGTCATTTTTATCTTTACTTTTAGAATTCTGTTCATCTTTTCTAAGAAGTCATATTTTTGACTCTGCAAATTATGAGGGAAAAACTCTTTTCCCCATCTTTTCCACTGTAGCATGTATGGCAGTGTTGGCATAGTGGGGAAAAACAGTGCTGAAAGCCACAAGGAACTGGATTCAAACTGTAGTTTTGCCTCTTCTCCTGTAGTTTTGGATAAATGGGATAAACCTTTCCATGAAGCCTTAAATAAGCAGAAAGATACCCAGACAAAGAGAAGAATAAGCAGTCAAAGACCATAATAAAGAACCAAAAGGTTTGTGAAGAATCTCACTCACAAATGGTGATTTTGTAAGTCATACTTTATTCCTCTGAAGGATATCAGAAAATTAGAAATCAATGAATCTTAGAACAAATGCTTTGAGTTCTCTGATATTACTTCAGAAACATGTTACTATTAGAAAACTTTGGTTGCAAGCAATAGAAGCCAATTTTTTTTTAACTTTAGCAGACAAAAGGGGCATTTATTGTAAGGATGCAGGGGTGTCTCAGAACTCCAGGGCAATAATGCAGCCAGACTCCTGAAACAAATACAAAGAGTGTTTTCTCTCTCATGGTCTCTCTCTCATGGTCTCTCTCTCATGGTCTCTCTCTCTCTCTCTCTCTCTCTCTCTCTCTCTCTCTCTCTTTCTCTCCCCCTCTCCCTGCCTCCCTCCACACTCTCTTTCTTATCCTTGGTTTTGGCAGAGCATCTTTCTCAATTACTCAGTTCACCTACTGGAAAATGCCATGCCTCCAGATTTAGCATCTTCTGTCTAAAAGAGACCAGCCTCTAAAGCAATTGGAACCTTCCAGTCCCAATTCCAAATGCTCAGAGAAGGATCTCCAATTTGCCAAATTCTCATGACATATAATGAATAGCTGATGATGAATAAATGATAATGATGAAATAAATGCTGGTGACATTGTATTTCAAAGATCTGTTCATTGTCAAGTTTGCTACTCTGTGGTCTAAATTCAACACATGACAAGATCCCAATGAGATTATCATTGTGTGAAATAGAGCTCTTCATAAATAATAGCATTTTTCATTGAACATGACATTACCAGATACTTAAGGGAGCTGAATCACCATATTATGCCTTTTATATAGATAAGCATCTAGATTAAATTTGTAGGTAAGATATAGAAAATGCATATTTAAATGACTTATACCTCCAAACCCACCTTTTATCCACTTTAAGTATCTTTGTTCCCCTGCATAACACTCTCCATTTAGGGTTCACATGCCACCCAGATATTAACATAGTGGCTGATAAATGATGAGAGTGATAAAATGAAGAATTATTTGGTAGCTTTTTAAAAATCAAAGAGTCGATTCTAATAAGATTTTGTTTTTCTGACTAGGAAATATGTATAGACTTTCTCCACCCCCTCTTTTAATTAGCTAGTTAACTTGTTTCAAGTGACTGTCAAAAATTTATATTCAAAGGCAAGTTTATTAGACATAAACATAGATATGAAATCAAGAGTGAACTTTCCAATTTTTGTTACAGTGATTGGGTAATAGAACAGGCAGGACAAATTTAATTTTAAAAAAATTAGTACCTTCAAACAAAATAAAAGTCTGCAAATTCCTTGAAGGAAATTTAGGGCTTGAAGTGTTAGGTAAGATCTACAACACTTCAATTAGTAGGGAGAATGCCTTCAAAAAGAAATATGCACAGAGACATGCTATAATCCTTTATTTTATTTAAAAATTTTAATAATAATATTTAGCAACCAAATAGTCTTTCATTATTCTAACACTTCATTGACCTAGCAATTTTGTTGACATAATGTGTGGCAAAAATTGAATTTTCCCCTCCATTTTTCATGGCATGGATTAGGGTGTTTTTCAAGATTTTGTCTAATTTTGGTTTCCCACCTAACTTTAGTGACACTTAATCTGTACTCCTTAAACACTGGTTGTTAGAAAAGTATAGTGTTTTGAACCGTTTTCATCACTCTGTGCAGAAATTGCTTGGTTGGAATCTTTCTCGATCAAATAATACTAGGACATCACTGAATTTTTTTTTTAATTTTTTTTTTATTATTATTTATTTATGATAGTCACAGAGAGAGAGAGAGAGGCAGAGACACAGGCAGAGGGAGAAGCAGGCTCCATGCACCGGGAGCCCGATGTGGGATTCGATCCCGGGTCTCCAGGATCGCGCCCTGGGCCAAAGGCAGGCGCCGAACCGCTGCGCCACCCAGGGATCCCCATCACTGAATTTTTTAATCTTCATTAAGATTGATTGATGAAGAGGTGGAGATTAATAATTGATTCAGGGTCACTTAAGAAGAGAGAGATGAAACTAGACCTCTAAGGTGAAGACTCTATTTAGTAACTAATAAGACTAATAAGACCAGATAAATTTACTTGCCTACAGAAAAATAATCAATATCATAGTTAAAAAACAATAATTTGCAGCTTGATCTCATTGTAGGGCAGTAATTCCTTCCCAAATATAAGTTTATAAGAATATAGATGTCTTTACTGCCCTAGAGAAGAAACAAAAGCCTTTCACAGGAGGCAAGAATAGGCTGTAGGTAATGAAAATGTATGTTAAAAAAAAAGGAAAGAAAAGAATCTTATGACCCAAGAAGACTTTCTCCATAAAGATTAGCCATTTTAAAAGTTTTATCACAGCACTTCGCAGCCAGAGATTTCTGCCTAAAGGTAAAGGAAGTTTAACCAAGAATGACCAATAGTTCAGCCAATAACTCAGATTAAAAGAGAAAGGAATAAATTGCAGGCTTCTTAAATGCTTTCAGTATGTCAAGGTCAGATAAGGACAAGGGTCTGAATAGAAATGATCTTGGAAGTCTGTGAATAGTTATGATACTATGTGATTAGAGCACAGATGAGGCCCCCTACTGTATTTTGGAAGTGACAGATCATGTCCTGATTAAACTGCAGAGTCCCAGGATAATTCAGTGAATAAATCTACAGGCAATGTGAAATCCGACCTGAGAAGCAACTGTGACACCATGGTTTCCTTTTGTGTTTGTAGCATTTACACTGATTTCTTGTTGGCAGTAATAAAACAAGGTAATAGAAATGGTGGTGGTCCTAACTCCCTACTTCCAATGCTTCGGTTTGCTTCTTAGTACTTATCACCACTTGAGATGTAAATTTATTAACCGTCTGTCTTCCCGACTAGAATAAAAGTTATACAAAGGCAAGAACCTGAGTGTCTTTTTCTCCACTGTGTCTCCAAAGCCTAGAACTGTGCCTGGCATGCAACAAATACCTGCCAAATGACAGTGTGACACTTGTGTTTTTTAGAGAAATAGAAGTGTCTAGGAGCCTTCTGCAAAGAAAATGCTGAACGTTAAAAACAGGCTGTATTCAAAAATAAAACATAAGCTGTAACGTTGACCCTGTTCTGAAAGCCAATTGTTGAGTGTTCAGAAAGGATGAATTATATCAGTTTCATAAAATATTGTAGACTGCCTAAGTGAAGAAAGGTAAGAAAAACATAATGATAACTGTAATGGAAGGGCAGAAGAGAGCACTGCAGTTATTAGTTCCGAGGAGAAAAGCAACTATTAAGAAAAGCCTCCATGGAAATGACTCTGGAGAAAGAAATGAGAAAACCATGAGTAACAAATGGGACTTCTGGCCAATCCAGTTCTCACAAGGAAAGTTCACTGGTATCATTCTCTCTGATCAAGTCCTGTTTGAAATGGCTGACCCCTCTTAAGGAAGTCTTAGTTATAGGCCTCACTTTGATTTGACTCATGATTGAGTGCTCAGATTTATTAAATAGAAGTGAAAGCATTTTAGGAAAAAAATTCTCAAAGTCAAACTTCTTAACCTTCAGGTTAGAAGCAGCTTTACACGTAAAGCGTCTCTCATGCTGTCTTTCGGATGCTGCTCTGGTTCCGTTTTCCAAACAAGGCTGTCTTTTGCTTTGTGTATATTCCCTCTCCCTCTCCTCAGTGCTGCCTCCAGTTGAATCTCCCACCTCCTTAGCCTATTCCGGGATGGCCATACTGAAGCTTTTCCTGAACTTCGTGTGTGTCAGTTTTGTGAGGAACCCAGGGACAGAATAAAAGACAAAGCCGGGAGGACATTTTCTAGCCCGTGTGTGTGTTTGGAGTTTTATCGGGGGTGGAGGGAGGTCAGAGGAAGGGATTGGAGGCTAGATCTCATGAAGCACTGATCTCACCTCTATGGGAATCCCTTGAAATATATTTATCCTTGAAACACCAGACCTGCCTCTGAACCTAGATTGGTCTCAATGGCCAACTTAGTGTGGTGCTCCCAAACAGCCAAGCTCATGGAAAATATAAGATACCCCAGTGTCCTAGAATATCCCTAATGTGTCAGGTGAAGGTGAGGCTTGGCCTTCCAAAGCCCTTGCCTCCCACCCTTAATCCAGTCAGCACTAAACAGATCACTTACCCTGACAGAATCGGTGAATTTTAATGAATTATTCACAAATGTTCATTTGTTTTCAGGTAAGATAAGCTTGGTTTCACAGAGGGTATATAGTCCCCAAGGCCTCCCCACAGTACTATGTATCAGAGTTCTCATAACCAAAAGCAATATATGCATTTCCTGTTCCTGCAATTCAACCCCATGCTGTAGCCCCAAACACTGGAGACACTCAGTCAGACACAGCCTTCTTGGAAAGCAGAAAGCAGTGTTGTCTCTGAGAGGTGATTAATGGAGAGTGTGAGGGTGGTCTATTTCCCACTCAAATATCTTCTTACTTGTAGTGAAAAGCCTAAGCAAGTGGTAGACGGGAGGTCTTAACTTCTATGTAAATAGGGATAGAGTTTAGGGGTGTCCAAGGACAAGGTCCACATGGGTTCCTTGTAGAGCCTCCTCTGAGTAAAGTCAAAAATCATCAGGAAAGCAGTGTGATGAGCCCTCCTTCCTAGAGAATCTGCTTGGCAGCTGCAGGTCTCATGTACACATCAGCCAAATCCAATGAAGACTGAGGCTGGGTAGCCACACCTTCAGAAAATTGGTGACTCATTAAAATGTATTTGTAGCTCCCAAATCGATACTCACAAATTTTGCAGTCATGCACAGACCACAGAAAAATTTGAGTCACCTGCATTCCCCACTGAGGTTGAACTAGGTGATGCTCTCCTTTGTTGTTTTGGGCCTCATAGAGATGAGCAGAGGATAGACGAGCACAGGTGGTATGGGTAGCCTGGGAAGCTTTGGCTCTGGAGCCAGTCAAGGGGGGTTTGAATCTCAGATCTGGTACCTGTTAGTGGGGCAAGCCACTAATACTGTGAACCATATGAACTATCAGGCAAGCCACTCAATACTATGAAACCTCATTTTCTCATTTGTAAATTAAATAAAATAGAACCTAACAGGATAAATTGATTTTAGAATTTAAGATTATAATCTGTGTGAGAGGTGTGTGCATCTGTGTATGTGTGCATGCACACACGTGCATATGCATTTCCCCTTGGGACAATTACATTACAGTTGTGTATGTGTATGTGTGTATATTTTTTTATTTTTTCACCCCTTGGCCAACTACAAGGATAGTATTCCTAGATACAAAGATAGGTGGCATGATACTGAGACACAAACCACATCCTGTTTGCCTGGAGGTGTTGGAAAAGCTTTCTACTGAGATGACATTCAGCTGGATCTTAAGATGAGTAGGAACTCACCTCAAAAGAGAAGAGTGTGAACCTGGGCTTTGGTTATCAGAGAGTGATGGATTCAAATAAAGGTTTACTAATTTGTATGACCTTGGGCATATCACCTGACCTCTATGACTGTTGCCCCACCTGTGAAACAGGAATGATAACATATATCTTTCAGTGTTAATAAAAATTGAATGATGTAATGCTTGTAAAATGACACTTATCTTAACTAGCTGATCAATGATAGCAGCTGAAAAATTGGTTACTGATATTAACTAGGGAGGTTTGCACAAAGAGAACAGTATAGCACAAAAGCACAGAGGTGTTCATCTTCATGTGCAAGTGATCCTCTGAATGCAGAGGGTATTTGAGGTAGTATGGGAGATGATGAAGGAGCGTGGACGCCATCCAGATCACAAAGACTAGTGCTTTGCTTGCTGTACTATAGTGTGTGAGCTTTATTTGCCATTCATGGAGAGCCTGTGAAAGACGTTTCTATTAATTACTGCACGATCATTCTTAGACATGCATTAAACTTCTTTCAGATAATAATATATTGGTATACAAAAATATTCTACCATTATTCTTTACTATTTCAGAAGTGCCTTCCCTCCAATTAGTTCAAATTAATGAGGTTTCGCTTGGAATATTTATAGCAAAGCATTTGTGCAATGGTTTCTTTTTAAATTAGTTCCTTTTCAGCCCTAAATATTCTCATGATTCTGGGAAGATAAAATATGGCAGATGGGCTTTTCTGTTTTGTTCAAAACCATTTTTAAAATTCTTGCTCTTGATAGAGTGGTTTCCTAAAGTTGCCGTAGCAGATTTTCACAAACTGAGCAGCTTAAAACAATAGAAATTTATTCTGGAGGCCAAAAGTTTGATTATCAAGGTGTCAACAGGATAGGTTCCTTCTGGGTGGCTCTGAGGGAGACTGTTCCATGCCTGTCTTCCGTTGGTTCCCAGTAACCCTTGGTGTTCTTTGGCTTGTGGCTGCACTGTTTCCATCTCTACTTTTGTCTTCATGGACTCTTGTCTCTTCTTGTTTCTCCTTCAAGAATACAATAATTGGGGCCCACCTTAAGTACAGGATGATCTCATCCTAAGACCATTAATTTAATCATACCTGCAAATACCCTCTATCTAAATAAAGTCACTGTCTTTAGTTCAAGCTGCTATAACAAAGTACTAAGAACTGGTAGGCTTATAAACAACAGAAATTTATTTTTAACAATACTTCTGGAAGCTGGAAATCCAAGATCAGGATGCCAGCATGGTCAGATTCCTTCTGTTGTATGCTCACATGGCAGAAAGAGGATGAGGCAGGATTCTAGGGTCTGTTTTACAAAGGCACTAATCCTATTATGTGGGCTTTATTATCATGACCTAATTACCTTCTAAAGGCACCACTTTTAAATCCCATCACATTGGGGGTTAGGATTTCAGCGTATGATTTGGTTGGGGTAGGGGGGCCATACACATTCAGTCCATAAGAGTCATATCCACAGGGACTACGGTTAGGACTTGGACATACCTTTTTGAGGGACATAACTGAATCTTCAACATAGAGACTGAGTCAAAACATGATTAAAAACCTACTTGAAGTGTCTTTAATTTCCGTATGCTGCCTGCCTGTCCCTGTTAAAGAGGCCAAAGAGGGAAGAATCTACCAGCAGATGGCTTTTACAGAAAATACATTGGCTTTCATTGAATAGAACCACCTAAAAAAAAAAAAAAAAAAAAAAAAAAAAAGGAAGGAAGCTCTGGTACCCCAATTAGGGGCAGAAATCAGCTTTACCTGGAAAAGGATGTTGAGATTACTTCTGTACCAAATAAAAGCAAGAGGCACACATTCCTTACAAATGTTTACCAATTTGAAATACCTTCACTCTCTCAGTGTTGTCCTTTGCTATAACATTTTTGGAAATCCACTCTTAAACTGAGCCATTTTCTCTTTTGCATTTGTCTTCTGTCTGGAAATGGGCATCTCTAATTTCAAGTACTAAAGGTTTCTATTCTTCTGTAACAAAATTTCCTGTGAAAATTGAACGATTATGGTTTTTGTTGTTGTTGTTGTTGTTTTCGGTTTTTAAACGTGCTCTTTGTCCCTCCTTCCTTTTTTGATGGGCAAGGGGAGGTGAGATAGGGGTATTTTCTTCACACTGGAAAAGGAGAGGATGGTGACAACCTTTGCTCATTCACAATTCATTTTTGAAGGGTTAACTGCCTGCTGTTTGAAAGTTTCAGGACGTTGCAAATTCAGACTGAGAACCCTTCCCCTCAAAAAACCCAAAGAAACCAAAATATCCAGTTGTCAGTTGACAAGGTTTATAAGTGCCATTTCTTCCTTGTCTGCTTTGGGCTTCCCACACTTTCCATTTCTAGATTTTCCTCTTCATTCTATGAACCCCAGGTGGTTGCACTATTTGAGTTCACATTTAATTTCCCTGTTTTGCAGGCATCTGTGTGGCTTAATGGTTGAGCATCTGCGTAGGGCTCAGGTCATGATCCCAGTGTCCTGGGATTGAGTCCCGCATTGGGCTCCCTGCAGGGAGCCTGCTTCTCCCTCTGCCTATGTCTCTGCCTCTCTCTATGTGTCTTTCATGAATAAATAAAATCTAAAATAATAATAATATCCCTGTTTTACTTTATTATTGATTTATATTGTAACTTTTTAAATCTTTCTCATTACTTCTTAAACTCCTAAAATACAAAAACTACATTACTCTTTTACTTCTTTTATCATTATTCTGCAAGTCTTTATTAAGTCTGTTCAAGTTACAGATCGAAATTGATTTTAAAATTTCTCACAGGCCTCACTTCCAAATGAAGCACTGACCTCTGTCTTACCAGGTTGCCATATATCACAGCTACTAATTAGAAGCAGGTGTTTTCTTTACTTTTACTTGATTAATAAGCAACAAGAAGAGTAAAGATGACCAGGAGGATAGGAAATAAATGGGGTATAAATAAGCAAACACTAAGAAGGCTGGAAAAACAGAGAGGAGAGAAGAAAAGAAAAAAAAAAGAAGAAAGAAAGAAGAAGAAAAGAGAAAAAAAGAAAGAAAGAAAGAAAGAAAGAAGAAAAGGAAGGAAACGAAGAAAAGGAAGAGAAAGAAAGAAACAAAGGAAGAGAAAGAAAGGAAGGCAGACCGAGATAATTTATGAGATTAGAAAAGAAATTCCATAACTCTATGGAGAAAGTCCACTGTGTCTCCCTTATTCTTTGCAATTTGTTAGTAGTTCAGGAATTTGAAATCATGCAAGATCCTTAGCCACATGGAACTTAGATCCGCTAGCCAATACTGGCAATCATATATCTCTCTGAGGGTTTTCTTCGGCTCATTGAGGAATAATTGACAAAGTGAACAAATTTGACAAAACAAAATGACAAATATATTTGAGGGATACAACCTGATGATTTGATATATGTATACATTGTGGATTAACTCAATCAAGATAACTAACATATCCATCACATCCCATATTTACTTTTTTTCTTGGTGAAAGCAAAATTTAAGTTCTTCTATTCTATCAGCAAATTTCAAGTATATAGTATGATATTACCAACTGAAGTCAGCATGTTACACAGTAGACCCTCAGACATTATTCATCTTATAACTGAAAGCTTGTACCCTTTTACCAACTTCTCCCTATTTGCTCCACCCGGAAGTCCTGACATCCATCATTCTACCATCCTACCTTTTTTTATGGGTTCAACCTTTAAAAAAAAAATTCTACATGTAAATGATACCATGCAGTAATACATTTCTCTCTCTGACTTACTCCACTTAGCACACTGTGCTCTGAGTTCATCCGTGTTGTCGCAAGTGTTAGGATTTTTTTTTTTTTAATAATGCCACAGTGAACAAGGGAGCACAGCTATCTCCTCAAGATAATGATTTCATTCCCTTTGGATATATGCCCAGAAATGGGATTGTTGGATCATATAGTTGTGATAGTTCTATTTTTAATTTTTCGCAGGAAACTCCATACTGTTTTCCACAGTGGCTGCACCAATTTACCTTCTTACTAGCAATGCATTAGGGTTCACTTGTCTCTACATCTTGCCAGCATTTGCTATCTCTTGTCTTTTAGATACTAGACATCTTAGCAGGTGTGAGATGATACCTCATTATGATTTTGATTTGCATTTCTCTTATGTTCTGTGATATGGAGCACTTTTCCATGTACCTATCAGCCATTCATATGTCTTTTTTGGCAAAATATCTGTTCAGATCCTTTGCTTACAGGAAGTGTTTGTGGGACCATTTGAAAACTGCTTTGTTGTTGTTGAATATAATTCTGCAGGACTCTGGAATGTGGAGCCCTGTTGGCTATCAGAGCTGGGTAATTTGAGGGCCCACCCCTAGGGTAACAGCCACAAAAGTTGAGGTGCTGGATGTATAGGCAAGCTCCTTTCAGAAATAAGCCAGAGAGAATGTGGGGGAAGTGCTCACCTCCTCTTTCAGGGTCCTGGAAAGATTATAGTCAGCACTTAGATGGATTCTGATTAAAGTTAGATCTTTGAGGCAGCAGCTCCTAAAGTATTCACTGAAACCCCTTCTAGGGAAAGACTGGGAGATGGGCATTTTTGCCTGCTCCCTCTTTGCTGAGCCCTGAGGGGATAACCTTGGCAGATGTCCATGTGCCCATTAACAACTGTTGCTTTGTTTGCTATGGTCCTATAGGACTCTTGAACTCAAGCCTCATTGGCTTTCAGAACTAGATGATTTGAGAACCTATCCTTCAGGTGGCAACCTTAGTTGGGGTGCTAGATGTGTAGTCCCAAGCCTTTGCTTCTCAGGGAGAGCTAAGAGTCGGGCATTCCCTCCCAGTTGTGTGACATTTATGCTGGAGCTGGGGTTCATGGTGAATGTCAGTCTGTCCTACTCATTTCAACGCATTTGCTCAGTTGCCCAATTTGTAGGAGTCTCTCAGCTAGTTTCTAGATTTTTCTTAAAGGGAATTGTTCCATATGTAGCTGTGTATTCAGTGCTTCCGTGGGAGGAGGGAAGTGCAGGAGCCTCCTATGCCATTATCTTGGTAATGTCCTCCTGACCATATTTTTCTTAATGAGCATTTCCACAGGAACATCTTTTTGATTCTTCAAACTTGTCATGTAGCAAACTAAAATCATTGTCTTTCTCAAAATTGCCCCCCGCCCCCCCGCCACTGGTGTCGTTAAAGGTACTATGTGTACTTCTAGCCACTATGCTTTAAATCTCAGGATTTTCCTAGGCTTTTCTCTCTCCACCTCCCTGACAAATTAACCAGGAGTCATTCGCTGTCACTTGTTGAGCTGCAGATCTTATGTCACTTGAGTTTTCTATATGTTTTGTTTAATTCGTGTGACAGCCTATGGTGGTACATTTTAATATCCCAAGAGAAGTTATGAAACTCACTCAGAGTATAAATGGTACCATAAATGTATCAAAAGCACGTTTGAGAGAATAAATATTGTGGAATACTGCCCAACAGCCATGCTATCTATGCTTTCCCCTGTACATTTTAAAATTTATCACACTCCACTGCCTTCTTAGACCTCTATAGCATTTACCAAAACAGCTTTGCCAATATATCATTGTCCATTTTGGAAGATTGAAGAAACAAGGCAATGAAACCCATTATTTTGTGTTCTCTTAATGAGGATACTGTTTATTCTCTTAAACAGTGTCAGTCTCCATTAGGAAAAAATTTTCCGTGACTCATTATCAGGAATACTTGTATTTTGAGCAACTAGCTTGATCTTGTTTTATGGATCTAGTGAACCACGAGACTGATTGGAAAGCTCCGAATCAAAAGGAACAATTTAATGGAACATACATTGTTACCTTCTCCAGTTCCCTTGACTGTCTAGCTACTCCTTTCTCTCTCAGCTACCTCCCACTTAAGCCATGTCTCCCTTCTCTTTGACACTTGAATGGAACAAATGCATGGGTGGAATTTACCTTCACATGTGGCTGCAGAGTGACCAAAAGCAACCAAAAAGGATGGGGGTGAGGGGTCTGCATTGGGGAGCTATAGTATAGGAGGCAGAGGGAGCCAGGCTGAGGATGCTCTTCTTCTGTTCTCTGAGCTACATCCATGTGTGTTTCCTCCTCAGGACCCTTCCTGAAAGTCTGGCCTAAGGGTGAGCAGGGCATGCCTTCTGAGAGACCAGCTGAGTTTCATAGCAGCTCATTGTGAAGCAGTAGCCAGTGCCATGATATGCCCTATCACAATGCTTTCTTTGCTTATTTCTTTGCCCCCCTGTCCATTCTTCTTCACTCTCCTTGCCTCGGGCTTCTAGCTCTGAAATAAAATGTCAGCGCCTTGATCCGTGCTCATGCTGTGCCGTCTTGAGAACTTGGGCTAAGCCCAATGTGAAAGAATCCCTTACAGGCATAAATCAGACCTTCTCTTTGCTGCCTTCTAGTTGATGGGTTGGTTTTAAGGGTAGTGACCACCTTTTTTGATCATTGAACTGGGTCTACATTGCCAAGAATTTGTATTTGGCAGAAACTTTTCCTTTTGATGTCTTTCTTAACAGAAAACTGAGACTATGTGTAATTCCAGTGTTATCCCCCAAACTCCAACATTTTGACCCCTTATTTCTAGTTGGAACTGCAGGAATGCCAGAAAGCACAAAAGAGCAACTGACTGTAGCCTGCTGTTAATATAGTTGAAATAACTTGTCAGACTTCCACTGTGAAAGCAGATTTTTTTTCTGTTGGCAGAAACTAGAAGAAGTGCCATAAAATCAGAAATAAGCTGTGAAATGCACTTTAAGTTAATATGAAAGTGTGTTGTTCCATTGACCTCGCATTCTGAAAAGCGAGCCATGTTGTCTTTTGAAGGAAAATAAAACTGCAATGAGGATTCCTTTGTCGCAAGGGGTATGTGGGGAGGAGCTCTGTTTTTTATTATTTATGATTTTGCTGCAAAATAAAAGTGACAGCTGTCTGTGACCTGAGTCAGAAGTAAATCCTAACACGGAAAGTTAGCAATATTGATGCTTCTCCCATTTCAGCCACCACCTGAATGATAAACTATTTGTAGAGTTTTATGTGTACAATGAGTTTCCTTTTTGTTTTGGTGTTTTTCCCTGCAATTTTTCTGATTATTTTGATCTTTTAAAAGAAGTTAACAAGACATCCCTTTCCTAAATAAATATGTGTGTCTGACATGAGGGAGGAGTGCCATAAAATCAGAAATAAGCCATAAAATGCACTTTAAGTTAATACGAGAGTGTTGTTGTTCTATTGACCTAGCATTCTGAAAAGCCAACAGTGTTGTCCACCTCAATGGACTCCATTTGGTCAAAGCCGAATGTGGCTAGTGTACCGTCTCCCTCCCAAAGACTATTTTAACTTTTATTACTTTTTAATATTCAAAAACAAGTCGTGGCAGGGAAATACTCAGCTCATGTTAAAGAGAAGCCAATTCTTCTTCTTATTTGCTTTTATGAGGGCTCAGTCAGGAATAGAAAAACATAGGAAGTATACATAAAGCAATAAGGAACAGCAATTGGGAGGAGAAACTCAGCATTTTTTTTCCCCTTCAAATTTCAAGGGTGGAGAGAGGGAGAGATTGTACAGAGGCCTTTTCCAATGTGCTCCAAGTCTTTGGGCTGCACTATGGAATATCTTGTGAGATCATTAGAGATCATTGACCAGTCTGCTAAAGCACCTTGGAGAACACAGGCACTGAGTTTAGTGAAGACATAGTGATCAGGCCCTCAGCTCTGGCCTGAGGACATTTAGGGGACCCTGGGAGTATTGCTGAGTCCAGTTCCATGCCCCAGACATGTGAACTTGCTGTCAGACTGCATGCGGAAGCCTTGGGAAGCTGTGGTGACAAGCCTGACTTTGGGATGAAAGACCCAAGCGGGATTCCAGCTGCATGGCCTGTCACATGACAGTCTTCCTGAGTCTTACTTCCCCCAGCTGTGAAATAGTCACACCTGCCTCACAAAGTCCTTGAAGATCAGTAAGATGTCTTTAAAACTAGCTGCTAGTTGATCATAATTTCATGGGACGGAGCAGTGTTTTTTGTCTTGTTTTTATCAGTGTATTCTCACCACTTACTATGTAGCAGGACCTCAAGATTTATGTATCAGGTGATTTAAAGGGACCTAAAACTGCCATTGCCTGGCCTATGTGCCAGGCAATCTTCTATTATTATTGGTACTATTAAGGTACTATTTTGTTCAGATTTGATTGGTTTCTTGAGGATGATCAAAAGGGCAGTTTTTTTAGCCCCTTATCTTCAAGAGCCATCTCAAGGTCACCACAGGCCATTAAAGAAGGCTAAAAAGATGTGACTCTGGTCCTCTTATGCTCTTGGTCACCAAAACGTGCCTCCACTGGTATCACTGTTGTCCTCTGTGGTTCCACATTAAAGGTCAGTTGATAAGAGGGTTCCAGGGCTAAAGCACAGTTTGGAAACTTCTCATCTCAAATCATTCAGCTTTCACACTAACTGGTGGTGCTCCCAGAAGAAACAACACCCTCTGTCCTTGGGTCTTTGTAGTATCCCCCTCTGCCAGGAGGCCCCAGAAAGGACTCAAGCCTCTGAGAACTCTAGAACCAGGACTGTGTCTCTATCACCCTGACCAAGCAGATCTCCATGTCATACGTTGGTATGTCTGAGATCTCCACTGGTGGAAGGAGTATCTTCCAGCTGCTCCAAGTTACAATCCATTCCTTGTTGTCAGTAGATTAGAGTGTTGGGCTTCATGAGTCCTGGAGCATGTGCACCCAGTGATCTTTCATTGAGTAAGGGTGGAATCAGGTGTGTCTGTAGCACCCCTAGCAAGAGCCGCCACAGTCTTGTGAAAACCACTCCTTTCACAGCACTGTTGGCTCTTTCATTCAATAAATTATGAAATGGTTTGCTAATATAGGTGTGACCACATTACACCTCCTTCCTACATCCCCTTTAAAAATTATAAAATTTTCTTTGGCCTCCCATAATGCATTAAAATGTAAGAGACATCAGATATTTATTTGAAGTAAAGGCCACTAGCATATTAGGGCCAGGACCCCTGAGAGGAGAGATTAATGAATGCTTTGGTTAATGAATCAGGAAGTTTTAGAAACGATGGCAAAATAATCTGGAATTATGCACTTGTCCTTGCCTTATTTTTTAGACTGTAAACCTAAAATGCTGGTATTCCTGTGTCCATTTTTAGCTGTACACTACTTGGTCATGTTCCTTCTCATTTCTGTTTTTCGTGTTCAAACTTTATTTTTCATACACGAAGTTTAGGAATAGAAGGGGAAACATAAGGCTTAGGAAGGAGTAGGTTATTAATAGGAGTCGGGGATTTGGGCTCTTTTCCTGCTGCACAGAGACATGTTTAGAGGCTTCTAGCCTAGAAATGTACCCACTCTGTTCCCCCACCGTTTCTCCCCTCTCTCTGTTTCCAGCACCCACATCCTGCTCACCTCCCTTTGCAGATTTCACAAGCCAGTTTCTCCCATGACCGTGTACAGTAACGGTCCCCTCGGCAGTCCACAATAAATTCCTAATAAGCAACCCACCAGGCTTCGCTCAGTTTATGCTCTGTGACCATTCCATAGCTATTAACCACCTTCAGTTAAATTTTCCAACCCAACCTTTGCTTAGCTTTTATTACACAGTGACATTCATTCTATGACAGCCATTCTATTTTCTCTCTCTCTCTCTCTCTCTCTCTCTCATTCATTTGCTTCTACTCTATTTCCACACCCTCAAACAAGAGCATCTCCCAAGATGCTGTCCCTTTATCTCCTCTTCCTCATCCACTTTCTGGGGCTTTCCCTACCATTTCCATATAAATGACTCTCACCTACCCCAGATTATTTTTCCATCTGCAACCTCTCTCTTTAGCTTCATTCAAATATTCTGAATTGCAGGATAGGAATGTCAGCTCGAAGATCTCCCTAATATCTCAAGCTTAACAAATCCAAAGCCCAACTCCTATTTCTCCCACGCTGCTTCTTCCTTCTGAATCTGTTACTCTAAAATGGGGCTACGATTCTCCTGGCAGCCTTGAATCAACTGAATCAGTCACGTTTTTCTCACTCTGTGTAGCATCCAGAACCATTCTAACAACTTTTTCAGTCTCACTAGTTTTCCTGTATTCTCCCAGTGTCACCCCACCCCCAGCTCAGGCTCCTATTACCTAACTAGTTCCCCATGTTCATTTTCCTGCCTTCACACCCATCTGTCCACTGCTCTCCAGATTAACCTTCCTAATGCACCTATTTGCTTTGGCATTTCCTTCCTCCAGAATCTTCCAGAGTTCTTTCCTGTCACCTAACAAAGTAGACTTGTTTTCATTAGCCTTAGGTCTCTCACTGTCTATAGCCAACTGACATTCATCGTCTTTAACTATCAATAGTATCCTAAGCCACCCCCTACTCCAGAAAACAAGACCGTAAGTCATTCTCCGGCAGCTCTCGGCTCTTCGTTAACACTGAGCTTTTGTTCATTCAGTTGCCTAGTCAATCCTGCCAGAAAACCCTAGTTCCCCATCTAGCCCCATTCAAAATAAAAAAAGTTACGATTCCCTCACTCTAGTTATTATGCTAAGTAGTTGAGGAAAAAATATCTTCCTAGTGAGGTATAAAAATACTCAATAAATATGTGTTACATAGAATTCAAACGAATGGAATTGAACTCAAGAGGCATTTTAAGACTTCCATATCGAATCACATCAGAGGCAGCAAGAAAGGAAAATAAAAAGGGGGAAACGAAGAGGAAGAGAAGAAGGATGTGAAAATGGGAAGGTGCGGGAAAGGGAGCATTCTGAACTTTCGCTTGATGCACATGAAGTGTCACCCTTGTGTCTTAGCTCAATAAACCGATGTCTTCCTGACTCTGTTCTATGAGAGGGAGACAGGGAGGAGACCTTGGATCTGTCATGGTTGCAGAGTGTCACAGAACACCATATGCCCGTCCTGTCATCTTTCTAATAATGGAAACAAACAAAAAATGGGATACAAATGAACATATGGAATGAGCTATCTGCTGTTAAATCGGCACTTGAGGACTTAATATTGTGCAAGTAAAGGGCAGTTGTTCTGATCTTGCTCACGTTAAATCAGGATTCTATATATCTAAATCAGTATTCCCCCACCCACCCTGTCACCATTGCCATTTTGCAGCAGATAATTCTGAGTTATTAGGGGTTGTCCTATGCACTGTAGGATATTTAGCAGTATTCCCAGATTCTATCCACTAGATGCTAGGAGCATCCACTGGCCCCCTTCCTAGCTATGTCAAGTAAGAAAAGCCCTGGACATTGCCAAATGTCTCTGATTATAGCAAAATCCAAATGTAGATAAAGATATGCATGGTTAAAATGTGTAGGTAGCGCTTCCCCAAAACATTAAAGATGGCCATGCTGACACATTTTCCCATGGAAAAAAAACAACTGGACCCATATTTAGGTCTTCATTTCAAAACCACTCCTGTTTACATTCCTTTGGGCTGAGCTTCTAATCAGTTTGTCTTCTGTAATATTATGCAAAATTCTCTAAAATTTATAGTAGTTGACAGCTATGAAACAGACAACACTCAGAGGCACCACTACAAACCATCTCTTATAATGAATATACAAATATGGAAGGAAAGAGCCCGACTGTCCAAACCGTGATAACTCTTGATTGAAGTCTAGTGTACAATTCAGTCATAAACATCCCCTCATTATGACAGAGCAGACAGATGAAGAGAGAGAGAGAGAGAGAGAGAGAGAAGACATCATGCTAAAAGACATTTCTAAACTAGAATTAATTTTCCTCTTAAACAACCTCCCACATTGTTATAAACTGATCTGTGTACCTGAAATGGATTTTACGTTGTGTTTCATTTTGCCTTATGCAAATGCAGTACCGGCCTATAGATGCACTTAATTATTTTTAATGGCAGTAATATTATTTGTAATACTCTTCTAAGGGGTAGAATGCAGCTAGAATGTTAAATAAATTTGGAGTGGAATTGTGTTAGAACAAAGGCCATTGTCTCCTCTTGCTATATTCACTTGCTGAGTGACAGATTATTAGGTCTAATATTACAAAATCCCATTCTTACAGGTCACCAAAACCCCTTGAGGAGGTTACTACTCTATTTCAGATACAGATAAAGAAAAAAAAAAAAAAACGACCATTCTGGAAGCCTGTTTATTTTTTAAAACATAAACAGCTGCTTCCTCGATTTTAGCAGATATAACACTTTTTTGTCCTCACGGACAAATTTCTAGAATTTAGGACTTAAATTGCTTTTCCTGTAAAAGCTACTCAAAGAAACCAATCTTTGTTTTGATTAAGGCAATAAAATATGTTTTCACTCTTCAAATAAAAGATTTGTTAAAATAACCCATGACCGAGTGGTCAGTGGCTGTGCTGTCTGTGTACTTTATACAATTACTGTCAGTATTGGATATGTGTCAAATTTATTTAAGCTCAGCTTCCTTATTTAGCATGTGTTTATTACAAAGCAGGGCTAATTTATTACTCATGAGTCTATCATTCTCACCCTTCCTATTTATTATTCAGCTTCTTATTTGTGTATAAAGTGATGTAGCTTCAAATTTGCGAGTCCACACAAAGTGACATTGTACGTGCATCAGCAGCATGACCAAGGTCTTATTTCATGTTCTACTTTTTGCATTGCTGATTAGGCTACTGGCAATTCTCTGAATTTACAAGGTCTGTAAATGCCTAAGTTATGATGGTTCTTCGGATGTTAATTATCCACATTCATACACCCTCTTTATTATACATTTGATATATAGTATTTTTGTTCTCCTTTGTATTCCAAGATAATGCTATTCGTGGTGATTCCTGTCTTTGTGGCTTCTGGGGCAGAAAAAAGCAGTGTGTTTCTAGCAAACCACTCCATCCTGCATACATAGGGCACAATGTTCAGAAATGAGAAATGTCCAGTTTAAATTAGAACTATTATAATAGTTCATACTTTTGGCTTCAACCAAGCTGCCAAGTTTATGCTATCTTAGCAAAAAGTGTATGCTAAGGAAAAGGAAGCCAAAAAAATTCCCAAATTCTTTTATGGATTTTAGAAAAGGAAAATATTCTTGTACATCCTGGATTTGATGTGAATTCTTCTTTCAACCCTCTGTTTACTTAAGGGAAACAAGTGATACTAGTTTCTTGTGACTTCAGGATTCAGGATGGAAACTTTTATTCTTGAATATCAATACCTTCTTTGATTCGGGCTAATTGATACATCAGAGTGGTGGTGGTTATATTTTTTTAAAAGCTAAGATGTCATTTGTTCAAAGAAAATCTTATGCCCAAACTTAAGCGTTGTGTGCATATCTACATGTGTGCATACATGTAGATATGCCTATAGATATGTGTGCCTATGTATACATGCATATAAATGTGTGTGTGTGTTAGTGTATACCTATACATACATATAAAAGGTTAAATCCAGGATGGGAATCAATATGGTTCCTCCTCATGCCACTCCCTTCCCTCCCCCAGCTCCTGCCAGCCCCTGAGGCTACCCTGTTACTACCTAGAGTCCACAATGAAAAGCACTACTCAAATAAGTTTCCCCAAGTGGTAATTTTATGCTAATAACATATACAATCTTACACCATTTGTAGAATTCTCACGTTGTCTTGTCTCTGATAGGGAGAGCAGAGCCCCCCTTTCCATTTGAAGGAACGACAGACACTAAAAGGAGGAAGGAGGCATTCAAAGCTAGTTGATAGGATTTTGAAAAGTGGTGTCATCTACTGGGAAGAGGCAGAATGTGAGCATGTTAAAGAAGTCAAAGTAAATAGGATGAGAGAAACCATCAAGAGATTGGAACTTGGGAGAAATTCAAGGTCACATGGCACAAAGGGGAACAATGGAAGTGAACAGTTCAGATTTCTATCTTTTTTTAAAATTATTTATGAGAGAGAGAAAGAGAGAGAGGGAGAGAGAAAGAGAGAGAGGGAGAGAGAGAGAAAAAGAGAGGGAGGGAGGGAGGCAGAGACACAGGCAGAGGGAGAAGCAGGCTCCATGCAAGGAGCCCGTGGGACTCCATCCCGGGACTCCAGGATCACGCCCTGAGCAAAAGGCAGACACTCAACCGCTAAGCCACCCAGGCATCCCAGATTTCTATCTTAATATAGCTTCAATTCAAACATAGTTTTATTTAAAATACAACGTCCGTCTAAATGGAGGGGAAGAAAAGAAACTAAGCAGCAATACTTAATTATACATAATATTCTTTATATGGGAAGTGTTTTTTAGGATGATATCTAGAACGCACTTGCTCTCTCTCTTCAACATGCCAGTCACTGAGCCAAGCATTTCATTTTGTCCCCTAACCTACAGTGTGAGGTCAGAGGTCAATTAGTTTCATGTTAGAATGCAGAAATTGGAGCCCAAGAGTATGCAAGGCATAGACAGATGGCAGTGATGGACTTGAAGTCAGGCTGCAGACTCCAGGCTGGTGCCATGAGCCATGGTGCCATACTCTGTGCTAGAAATAGAAGTAATGGGCCTTTTGGTAGAGCACAATGGATTTAAAAATCGAAGGTCTCTCTAAAGCCTCTTCCTTATAGCTGAACTATTGGGTGTAGTTAGCATGGCACAGAGGGACCGGTCCTCTTTTAGAAGAAATGGGTTCTTGTTCCAGCTGTATCATAAACTTGCTGTGAGATGTTGATCTTTTCACTTCATTGTACAAGACTGTTTCCTCATCTATAAGATCAGGATAGATGATTTCTGTGATCTCTTCCATCTTCAATAATCTGCCCCTAACATTTTTAAAGAAGTAATATCCAGGGACTGTTGTGTCTAGATATGGTGTCATCCCCTGCCTCTGAGGGCTTTATTGGCATATTGAAACCTGCCAACCTGCTTGTGAATATACCCTGAACCAATTCCATCTGTTGCACCTTGATGGTGTTTTTTTTTTTTTTTTCACTCTAACCCTCCCCCAGTCCCCACTGGAAGTGACAAATGACCCAGAAGGTAGAACGAGGTCCCCTGTAGGATCTTCCCTTCTGAGTTGGCGTCTTCAGATCTTGAGTCACGTTAGGTATATTATTATATCCAGTTCTGGTCACTTCAACTTAGGAGGTCTGTGAAGGACATTTAAAGAGTTTGAGGTAGAGAAACAAAGATGCACAAAGGTCAGAAGACGATCTGTATAAAAGGCTACCATTTATTATATATTTATTACACTTAGCATGGTGCTAAGCATTTTACCTACTTTGTCTCACATTAATCCTTTCAATAAACACTTCAGGTGTCATTACTCCTATTTTACAAAGGCAGGAAACTGAAACTTCCTGAGATTTACAAATACAAACCCACGGAGAGCCATACAGTTAGATGTAGCAGAGCTGAACTCTATGAAGACCAGGACCCCCTTGACTCCAAAGCCGTTTCTTTTTTTATAATCATGTAGAAAAAGATGGGTGACATTTAAGAATGACATATAAATAAAAGGGGGATGATTTTTAAAAAGTCTATAACTGTACATTCTCTGTATTATCTGGGAATAGAAGAAGGAGGAGGAGGAGGAGGAAGAGAAGGAGGAGAAGGAGGAGAGAACAGGCTATACTTGTAGCATGAGAAATTTGAGTTGACTATAAGAAATGGTTTCCAGACAAATTTGTATGTGTAACTGGCCTTCCCTTGAAAGGACTTCTGTCAGCTGGCTTTTGAAATTGAAGCAGAATAAATTCTACATTGGGTCTTAACTTTTAGAATAAGTTCACTTTTACGAATAAGTATTTAGGTCCCTGATAAAAGCCTAATCTGGTCATATATTGCTGTGTAACAAACTGCCCCAAAACTTAATGACATAAAGCAACTACTATGTCATCATGCTCATGATTCTCTGTGCCAGGAATTCAGGCAAAATGTTAGCTGGGACAACTTGTCTTAACACCCTGATGTCTAGGGCCACACCCAGAATGACTTGAATGATGAGAAATGGTTGAAAGGCTCATTGAGGTCATGTATCTAAGATCTTCTTTCTGGCTATTGGCTGATTTCCTTGGTTATTCTCTGTCTGTGCCACCTTTTGGAACTAAAATTCACTTATATGGCTTCTCTATTCTGATGTCTTGCCTCTCAGTTGTATGAATGGACCAGCTGGGGGCTGACCACTCATCTGTCTCCCTTACTCTTTACATAGCCTCTTGATGTGTGTATCTTGGGCTTCTTCACAGCATGGAGATATCAGGGTAGTTGGACTTCTCACATGGTGACTGGCTACTAGCAAAGACTCTTTAAGAGCATGGTGGAAACTACAAGGATTCTCAAAAACCTAGTCTCAGAAGTCACACAATGTCACTTCTTCTGTATTCTTTTGGTCACCCATGAGACCAGGTGCTGTGGAAGGAGACTAGATGGAGGCATAATTACTGGCGGGTATGGCTTATTGGAAGCCATCTTTGGAGACTAGCTACAAGCCTTATGGAATTTTAGGATTGAAAGACATATAAGCAGTTAGCTAAATGTGCTACACAAATAAGCTATTTATCTAAGGAGAAAAAGAAAAGAATATGTTAGAAAAAGCCTTCTAGGCCACCAAGGACTGTTGCATGTATGGATTAAAGGTAATGTACCCCCATAATATTCTAACATCTCCCTTGGCAGAAAAATTTCAGAAGTCTCGAGTGCATTACATATTAATAAGTTGTATTTTCCCATATATAAGGGTAAAAATTGCTTGGGGCTATAACTTGTAGCTTTCAATTGCATCTTCATTGCACCAGGGAAAGCTGCTATGTGACACATATGTTTGACTATCCTAGCTGAAAATAAAGTAGTATGGGTTTAATTCTGTTGGCAAGAGACCAGCTTTCCATAATTTTAGCCTAGTGAATCGTTATGGGCCATAATTCAAATTTAATGATCTGACTCATTGAAATGATAAGATCCCAGCTTTGGGCAGGCATATTGTTGCTTCTCATAGGAAAATCTATTATTTTACATGTCAGGTACTCCCTCCCCTATCCCATGTACCTTTAAATAGAAGGCAGATGCTGTCATCTGGCCCTAACCAGGGCAAATGATTGAGTCACTAGAGCTTATGTGAACATGTGTGGTTCTGTATTTGAATCTAGTGAGCCTATCGCTAATGACGCTGTACAGTTCAGAGATTTCACTGTTGACAAAGACCATATGTTCTCCCAGCAGCTTCCTGTGTAATGTTCTGTTTACTGTATATTCAGCAGAGGATTTGAACAGCTTCACCTGGAGCGAAATATTCTATCCACAGGCTGTTCTTCGTGATGTGCCGTATGAAATAGATAAATGTTTCTAAAATAAGTGAGAAGTGAGTTCTCTAAGACAGCCTTGAATGAGATAACTTGTTGCTAAGACGTATAATCTCTTAGCCTGTCTGTGGAGACTGAGAGAAAATTATGTTGAGTCTCACGTAAAAAAAAAAAAAAGTGCATATAAAACGAAGACTAATTTTTAAATCATGGCCAAATAGCTTCTGTTGAAGACAAAGACTATGAATAATTACTTTATGTCTTCTACCTACTTACACTTAGGACAATCATCTCTTCCTCATTGACATCTTGTTATCAAACCTCTTGAGGTAACCTTGGTTATAGTCTTTCACTCAGAATACAGAATAGTTAAATGAGACCAATTTGATTGACCAGAAAATGCTAAAATAACACAACAGGTTCTTAAAGTGGTTTGTTTCATTGGCCTACTGCTTTGATTATTCAGGGACCAAATGCATGCAAAATCTGAATGCTTAGCAGTTAAGAGAACACACCTCCCCACAAAAAAAATAATAATCATAATAATCAGGATGAGATCCTGGATCCACTACATAACAAAAATCTGTTTTGGCAAGTTACTCATTTTCTCATTCTCAATTTCCTTCTTTGAGAAAAAAAAGGAGGAGATAATAAAACTATCTCTTTCCTTAGATAACTATGAAGACTAAATGGGATAATTCATTCAAGAGTTTAACACAACTCTTAATATATAAGCAATGAATAAATATAAAGTTTTATTAAATCCAGTTGATTTCTTTTTGAGCCTTGAATGAACTGCATTATTACTCAAACTTCCAATTTTATCAGTGGAAACATCCACCAATTAGACTCAACCAAAAATTGAGAGAATAGAGATTAGAATCTAGAAGTATTTTGAAAGTAATCATATTATAATACTTTGAGATAATCTACTTCTGATTTCTTTTACAAAGTATTGGCAATTCTTTTGATTTGGCTCCTTTGTTCACTTCTTGCCCTTATAGTTAGACTCCTATATAATACTTTGAGATAATCTACTTCTGATTTCTTTTACAAAGTATGGGCAATTCTTTTGATTTGACTCCTTTGTTCACTTCTTGCCCGTATAGTTAGACTCCCATAGATAAGCTTTCAAGGACCCTGTGCAACCAGGAGCAACTGCCAGAGGTGGTCCATTCAATTGCCACCCCGTTCCCCACTCCCACACTCCATCCCCAACATAAACTGCACAGTGGGGGCATAGGTAGAGAGTCACCATGATTACCATAATTCCAGATCCTGGAAATTTAAATCCCACAGAGAAATGAAGCATTCTTTTATGGTTTTCTTGAAAGACCAGTGTGGGAATGAAGGTCTTGATATGTCCATCTCTGTCATGAGGTGGATTTTAGGGTTTCTTTGGTTTGTCTTAATGAAAGAAGGTAGAAAGTACAGCTCTCCTTTGTAGTTGCTGGCAAGATGATACAGTAATCACAGAGATGCTGTTATGATGAAACTTGGTGCCTCAAATAGTAAATTAAGGAACTTCTACAAGAGTGGTTTAGGTTCAAATACCATTAGAAATAGTCATAGGGAAAATAAGGGAGAAAGATCCTCCAACCTTCATTTGGTTCAGATTTACAAGGCCTCGATATAACCAGAGTTGCTCCAAACAGGAAATTTTCTGCCTTCACTCAACTAAAGCCAGCAGATGCTCACTTTCTGGAGCCCAGTACTGAGGCATTACTGTGGCCCAGAGGAAGATAATTTTCTATACAAATCGTCCGGGCAGACAGACCATAAGAAAAAAAGATTCATTTTGCCTGCAAGTATTTCAGAAAAAATCTTCCCTAAAATACCATTGAGATATCCTAAGAAAGCACCTTCTGCTGGATCTCTGTGTGTGATAAATGTGTATATGTATATGTTAATATGTTCAAGCATTCACATATGTATATTTGCACATATGTACATCTATGTGTATGTGTGTATGTATATATTTTCTTAAATTATAAGTACTGGAGACAGTAGGATATGTTTCTACCTTATCCTGGGTGTTAACTCCTCAGTACCAGTAAAGTATTCATGAAGAAGAAAACACTGTGTTCTTGAGTGTGCTTGTCACTGACAATCCCCTCACCCCTGTGGATACTTCAAAAAGTTATGTCAAGTCCTCACCAGATACCGGAGTCTTGCTTTTATGATTCAGAACTGGTCCTTTCAGTACTTGCCTTTCAGGTCAAAAGCCAAAAATTCGGCCTCTCCAGAAGTCTGATTCACACTTGAACTTCAGATTTATGACCACTAGACTTGATTTTTAAAGTCATTTTATCGAAGAACATACCGTTTCTTCTGTGGACAGTGATATTTTGCTTACACCATATCCATATGTTTTGTATTGAAGTATACAATTTTGCTGTCCATTTTGTTTCTGTTGATAATGTATTTATTTGAGGATGTTAATGACATCTTTCTCAAGTAGAAAATAACATCAGTTTAATGTAATTTTTTAAAATCTCTAGTCAATATCTTATAGGCAACAAGAGAATCCTGACAACATATCAACTCTATTTCTGAATATATGGCTCTATTTTGGAACTCAAGGTTTACTGCTTGCCCTACATTAATCATTAGTCTGCTTTGTACCAGGCATTTGTTGGAAGTACAGGAATTACAAAGCAAAAGGGAACTAGACCTTCTTGCCCTCACTAAGTATAGAGTCTAATTCAGTGCTATCCACTGGAAATATAATGTGAGCCACACTTAAAATGGTAAAATGTTTAATAGTCACACTAAATAAAGTAAAAAGCAACAGGTCATATTAATCTTAATAATATACTTTATTTAATTCAGTGACAAATATCTGTATATCCAAATATCATAATATCTGCAAGTAAACAATTTTTAAAGTTTGTGAATGAGATAGTTTTATGTTCTTTATTTATACCGGATCTTTGAAATCTGGTTTGTATATTGTTCCTCCAGCCCATTTTGGTCTGGAACAGCCACATTTCAGTGGCTTGATAGTCTCATGCTATTTGGACAGCATGGATCTAGTTGTTGGAATAAGAGCAATGATCATAACCACAGGTAGATGAAGATATGACCTTGGTATTATGGGAAGATAGGGTACCTACCACAGCCTATTTGGCAGTGGATAATCAGACTCTGCTTCCAATTTAAAGTCATATTTATCTGTTCTTAAATGAAAATAAAGAGCCCTCCAGGCCAGCATTATAGTAAGAACATAGATTTGGGAGTCAAATAGGCCAAGGTTCAAGTCTCAGCTTTACAACTTGTTAGCTGGAGTTATTAAACTTTAAGTTTCAGGTTTCTCCTAGTGTTGTGGTAAGGTTTTGATAACATGAGATATGCACCTGCTACACTGACTGGCATGTACTAGGTATGCTCAGTGGATTTGAACAGCTATTTTTTTATAACTACTTAGAAGACCATAATGCAAAGTATGCTAAGTTTGTATGGTTGAAGGACAAGTCATTCTCAACCCTGGTTGACCATTAGAATTATCTGGGAATTTTTAAAAAGCAATGATGAGAAATTCAGGAATAAGTCAAATGACACTTGAGGAAACCAACTAATAAATCCATAGAGTAGTACATTCCACAGGACAATCAATACATTTCCAGAATAGATCAGTGACAGAAAATAGAGTTGAGGTTCATGGAGGAGGGGATGCTCCTCTAGATTTTAAAAGATTTAATGGATTTAACGTCCAGAGGTGATGTATTGATTTATTTAATTCTGATTCAAAGAGACCAACCACAAACTTATTTTTGATGGGACTGGGAAGATTTAGCATAGTCTAAGGTATGAGATAATGGCAAAGAATTATTGTTAATTGTTTGTGAAATGGTAATATCTGGAATTTAGTTTAAAATATTTAATAAACAGGGATCCCTGGGTGGCGCTGGGATCCCTGGGTGGCGCAGCGGTTTGGCGCCTGCCTTTGGCCCAGGGCGCGATCCTGGAGACCCGGGATCGAATCCCACGTCGGGCTCCCGGTGCATGGAGCCTGCTTCTCCCTCCGCCTGTGTCTCTGCCCCTCTCTCTCTCTCTCTGTGACTATCATAAATAAATAAAAAAATTTAAAAAAAAAATTTAAAATATTTAATAAACAAAAAATAGGTCCATAAGTGTGGTGAAATCTTGGCAATTTTTGAAGCTGACTGATAAGTATATGGAGATTCATTGTTCCCAGTCTTTTTTGTTGTTGTTGTTGAAGTCTGAAATTTTCAGAATTAAAAAATACATTTCTACTACATAATGTTTAGAAAATGCCAAAACTAAACAAAACACTGCTCCTTTGGCACTAGAGATTCTGTTCTAATTTCCCTGGGGAATGCATAGGAACTAGGGCATTGTTTTTGTTTTGCTTTAATTTGGTTTGGTTTGGCTTGTTTGTTTATTTTTACCAGAGAGGAGTCTGGAGATGTGGGCAGGTGCCATGCCATCATCAAGGTTATTCAAAGGTTATTGGAAGCCAAGGATTTTCAGCTGGGAAACAGTAGATTTGTAGCAACATTTTACCAAAAGACCACTCTGGTGGGGTGAGAATGGGGGACTAACGGGCAAATTGGAGGCTGGGAAGGGAATAGGTGAGAAATGGTGAGGGGCAGAACTCAGGCGGTGAATTTTGAAATGGAGGGGCAGGATATATTAATCATCTGCGAGGTTTGAATGACCAAAATTATGGAGATGTTTGGGGAGATCGAGGACTGGTGGTGATGAAGTAGAAGGAGATTATGAGAACACCTTAGTTACTGATTTGGACCACTGGATAAAGGGATGGAGATGCCATTTATTAAGATGGGAAATTTCCGCAGATTTTCAGGGAATGAAGAGGGAAGCCATGGTTTCGTTTGTGAATTACATATTTTGAGGTCACAGTGGAAATGCTTATATACTCAAGAAAAGCATTAGGAAGATCCGGATGTGTCTTAGAGAGACCAGGCACTGTGCTAAATGATTCCCTGTACTGTCTCGGGAAAACTCCCCGGAGCTCTCTGAGACAGATCCTGTAATCATGTCCATATGACGGATGAGAAAAGTAGCTCACCACAGTTCAGTAATGTGCTCAGGATCACCCAGCAAGTAGGTGCAGGCGTCAGGACTTGGGAGCCGTCCAACTCCCAAATCCATGCTCTTAATCGCTATGTTACAGAGCCATCCAAAGTGGGTGAATGATTCCAGAATGGAAAAGGAGGACGAAAATAATAGATTGGCATTAATGTAAGAATCCAAATATTTAGAAATGCAAATAACCCATAAACGTATGTCTGATAACAAGACCTTTGCATAATGAGAATATTTTTATTGCGTATGATATTACTTCACTCAAAGACCTCCTAATGCCTTTTCCAGTATTTTAATTGTCTTGCAAACAGGGCATATAGGTCAGATTAATCTACTGCTTAATCACAATGCTGAAAGGAATGCTGATTGCAAGCCTAAGTTGTATTGCTGTTACTTAGATTCTTTTTGAAGGAAATTTTGTGCAGATAAGATATCTCCAGAAGTTTAGAAGTGAACAGGCTAGTCAGAATGTTCAGCATCAATGGTAGCACAAATGTTTAAGGACATTGGCCTACACTGACAAAACATTCCCTTTTTTCTCACTTTTCCTCTTCAAATTTTCAAGAATCTCTTTCCCAGATGGATATGGAAATCCCCAGAATTCTCTCTGGTGTTACTAACAATCAAAGCAGAAAGGAAGATTGCCATTAGCATTATTTTTTAAAAGTATTTTTCCACCTAGAAAAGGATGTTTGTTTTCAGACCTTCCCCCACAAGAGTGTTATCCATGCTCTCAACTTCCAGTAATCAGGACTGAATAAATATTGTATTATATCAAAGTGTTGGAGAGATGAGGGGAACAACTCACAGTTAGTAGGAAGAGCCCAGATTTTGGTGGGTTTTTGTGTGTGTGTGTGTGTGTGTGTGTGTGTGTGTGTGTGTGTGTTTAAGATTTTATTTATTTATTCGTGAGAGATACACAGAGAGAGAGAAGGCAGAGACACAAGCAGAGGGAGAGCAGGTTCCATGCAGGGAGTCCGACGTGGGACTCCAACCAGGGTCTCCAGGATCACGCCCTGGGCTGAAGGCAGCACTAAACCGCTGAGCCACCCGGGCTGCCCAGCCCAGATTTTGTAGTAAAGTGTCCTGGTTTTAACTCCTGGTTCCACCCTCTCTGGCTTTGGGGCCCTGGGCAAGTTATTTAAAGTTACTGATTTGCAACTGCCTAATCATGGAACTAGGAATAAGAAAACTATGGTATCTAGGTCAAGATTTCTGACCTCACAGTCCAAATGCCTGCTACAGCAGCCTTGGCCATGTGGTGCCATCTCTCTGGGCCTCAGATGGTTTGTTTGCTTTAATTTTTTTCCTAGAGAATGGAAATAGTAGTATCTATCACATATGGTTGTTGTATGTAAATGTTATGTACATTAAATAAATGTATGTAAATGAGATAATATAGGTAAAACCTCAGAATAGTGCTTGACACATAGTAAGCACATTCAATAAATGTTAGTTCTCCTTAATACTAGCATTGGCACTCAGGAAATAGTAAAAATTGTTGTTTTCTGTGCCTTTTAAGAGACTTTCAGAATATACTGAAAGCAAGTTATAAGGGTAACTTTGTCGTCAGCATTTTATAAATACAGTACACTTAAATCCAATAGTAAACCTAATTATTGCACCAACCATTGTTTAGAAAATCAAGATGTTTACAGAACTTTAAGGCCAGTTAATGAGATATCTAAACCCCTGCCACCTCCATGGAGTCTGTCTTCTTTCATAAAATCTCACTTAGGCCACAGAGAAGGACCTGAAAGTAAATAGCTTCATGTCCCATAAGGCTGTATCTCAGGTAATAAGACCTTGGCTAAAGCACTTAGCGTGATGCTTTTCTGACCATCATAATATCTTCTGTGGCTTTGATAGATTTATGTAAATAAGGAGGCTTATCAAGTCACTAGTTCTACTATGGTGTTATTTGTTTACTTTTGAACATGCCAGTGTGGTTTTAGAAAATATGCACACAATATTATCCTCCAACCCTGCACAGTATGTATAGCTACTAGCCACATGTAGCTGTAGATCATGTGAAGTGTGGATATTTCAAATTGAGATGGACTGTTATATACAAATTGCATATCACATTAAAAAGATTTAACATGAAAAGAGAATATAATATTAATATTTTATCTGGATTACAGATGGAAACAATAATATTTTAATATGTTGAGTTGAATATATTTTAAAAATCAGATTTCACCAACTTTTTATTTTTTTAATGGGGCATTATAACGTTAAAAATTCCATATGTAACTCACATTATGTATCTGTTGGACAGTGCCATGCTAAACTTTCTTCTCTTCATTCTCTCATTCTGAAGCAAATACTATGTGAAACAACCTGTCCTAAAAGAACAAAGCATGCCAATGGGCATAAGCAGGAATTATCTTCACTGTATGAGGTCAGCCATAGACCAAACTGCAAGAAAATATTGCACGTGTGTGTGTATGTGTGTGTGTGTTTTGCTGCTGTTGTTAAAGGAAAATACTGGTTGTTAAGTGTTCCTTTTAAGAAATAAACTTTTGGGGGGAAGAGGGAATATGCATTTGTGTGTGTGTGTGTGTGTGTGTGTATACATACGTGTGGGTATGCATATATACAATATATATGTATGTATGTATATATATATATAATTGAGTTAGCTAAATAAAGTACATATTAGAAATCCAAAGAAATCATTTGTGTGATAAATAAGGTTGCTTATTACTAAGCTACTATGATTATAGAAGTTTAATGAAATTTTAATTACATTATGCGCCTACTCAAATATTGGTCTTGAACATTAATCGAGTTACTTGAGAAGCATTTCACGGAATGGGAAATAAAAATGAAATGGCTTATTTACTTATCCCAATGCATTAAAATAAAATTCAGTAGGTAAACTCATAAGAAAAAAAGAAATGAGAGCCCTACCCAGAAATCTCATTCAACAGAAACCAAGGGTGGGTTTTCTCCTGTGTAAATCACCTTTGGTGATTGAAAAACAGCATAGCTAGGCTCATAAGACAGTACCTAAAATGCAATATATATGACTTAGGTGGAAGCTATGGCCTACTACTTCTTGCAATGTCACAAGTTTAGAAACCCACCAGGTAAGTTGCTTTCCATAGGTGGGCAAGATGTCTCTAATTCTGCTCAAAACCAGTGCTGTTTATCAGGTCCAGTAATCAATAGAAGGGAAGAATGGGAAGGTGGTTAGTGGAAGCACTGGAGAGGGACAAGTAGGAGAAAGTAGGTGTTTGGCTCAGTTAGCAGGAGGCTGATGTGGAGTTGTCATGACAGCTCCACATTGTGCTCTCCCATGTTTTCTGTCCCAGTGATTTCTTTCCAGTTGTAAATTACATGGGACAATGACTTTGCTAAAACCTACTTGTCAAACTGCTGCACTACTCCGTATATGTTTATTTTTTAATTATCCTCAAAAATATCCTAGATTTGGGTTAGCAGCCCAAGTTGAAATGGAGATTTCAAGGAACAGCCAAGTATTCATTTCATTCATTAATAGCCTTTAAACAAGTATTGTCAGGTACACCTGGGTGGCTCATTGGTTAAGCGTCTGCCTTTGGCTCAGGTTTTGATCCTGGGGTCCTGGGATCAAGTCTTGCATCAGGCTCCCCTCAGGAAGCCTGCTTCTCCCTCTGCCTATGTCTCTGCCTCTCTCTCTGTATCTCTCATGAATAAATAAATAAAATCTTAAATTAAAAAAAAAAAACAGGTATTGTCAGCTGCATAATGGCCAAGAACTTTTGGCAGTTATCAAGTCAGTCATATCATCAGACACCTGGAGGAATGTCTTGGAATATAACTGGGGCACCTCTGAATTAGCTCTGTTTTTATCTACAATCAGAAATTACAGCCTTAAAAAATACACTAGGAGCAGAAGTTAACACCCACATGTAATACTCTCAAAATTGAGCAGTCTTTATGTGTAATATTATTACCTTTTAATATAACTTCTAAGAAAGAGCAACTGATAGAAATGCATACGGAATTTAATGTTAACTTCTTTCCAATGAATCACTTTTAATTTTTAAAGACTTTTGCAAAGATAGCATTGTCTTGCTTTAAAAAGATATTAAAATATCCTCAAGTAGTTTGACGCACATACACAAAATTTCTTCTGATCTTAATTGTGAGAACCAACCCTCTAAGACGATTTTCTTGGTACACAAGTTTATTATAAATGCTGATATTATATCTCAAATATATTTTAAAAGTAATATAAATAAAATCTTTAAAAAATAAATAAAATAAAATTAATATAAGCATAACCACTTTTTCATGATAGACACAACTATGAAACAGAAGCAAGCCCAAGCCCAGTTGATGCTGAATTTGTAAGTTAATTCTAGTCCATAAATAATGCATTTAAGCATTAAATTTAACTGGTTTCATTTCAATTTAATTTGAAGTCCAATGGCTCTTTCTTAGTTTGTAGAATTAAGGTTGACGCAACTGGCTGTCTTACAGATTTATTGTGCATAGATTCTTAGGCTTTAGAGATCCTACCATGTCATTCTAATAGTTATTTGTTTTAAAATGACATTAGGTATATTAAATGGTGTAGCTAAAAAAATGGTGTCCAAAAGATGAAACTCCAGTGACCAAGATTTTTCAGACAAATAAAAAGAAAAAAATTAGAAAGGATTAGGAAATTGAATGACAAAGAAAATCCTCCCTGATGTTCTAAGAGCTTTGGGAGGTTATGAAGGTGACAGATTCTAAATTAGAAGAGTTCAATTCACATATTTTAAAAAATGGAACAGGATTTTTTTGCAGGAAAAGAAGAAACATCAGGCCTTTTGAAAAGGAATCTTGCTGTTGCATCCTGGCTGACTTGCAATTAAAAATGAAGGAGCGATTGAACATGTCTGAAAAAATTCTATTCTCTATGCGTTGGGCATGGCTGAATAGTTTAGATTGTCAAAAGCACTAGCTTGCCCAATATATATTAGGGACAAGGGGGAAAAAAAACCATAAAACTGTTTAATGTAAAACCAGAATTTTGACAGCCTGCATTGTATCTTAATTGCTTTACATTTACATGGGAAAAGAAAATGCCTTATTTATTCAGAGAAAGGCTCAGAGTTATGTTTTTTCAGTTCTTTATCTCAGTTGACATCTGCCAAAATGGTAGATAAGCCAACACAACAAACAAAACAAAACACAGAGAGTCAAAATTTTAGGGGCACTAAACAGTCTTAAAAAAAAAAAAAACAACAACTATGTATTAATGAACAAATGCACACTGCTAAATGTATCACATACATGATCCCATCCTATACTCATTCCGAACTAGTGTCATTCTAAACATGCTCATTCCAAACAAGCTCATTCCAAACTAAATATACACATTCTGTCCACTTTTCAAAGGGGGAAACTGAGGCAGAAGAAGCATCATCCCACCAGTGTTTATATAGTTTAGTGTCACAGCTATATTTATTATGGAAACTAACTTTGATTTTCTTTTCTTACGTAGATTAATATGTATAACTTACGCAAAATAATAACAAGAAGTCTGTTCCCTTGCCTTGAGTTCCTAAACCATCGTATTTCAACCTCTCCTTTCATACATATTATTTTCTATTTTGCATTATTATTTACACACTTTTCTGGTGTTCTCAGTGAACTTAAAATTCTCCTGCACAATGAGTACTTTCATGATTTCATTCCCTTCTATATGCATCTATTTCAATTTAATAGAAGACATTACATTTTAAAAATATAGGAATTAGGAATATTAACTTGTCTCCTCTCACCTTCTCTAGAATTTTTGAACTTTGTAACAAAAGACGCCTCCTCTGTAGAGTTTGAGAAAGGATACTAAATCTAGTGTGGATGGGTGGATGCTTGTATGGGTAGAGAGATAGCAGGCATAACGAATCATATCTGAATTGATGATGCCTCTCAGTCTAAATATCACATACAAGAAAAAAACAGCACAAAAAAGAGTGAGCAAAGGAATGGTTAGAGATTTAGAGACCTAATAGATGTAGCAGCCAAACAGAATGTGTGAACCATTTTTGTATTCAGATTTGAACAAACCATAAAAGTATACTTATAAGACAATTGAAGGCTAAACTGAGAATATTTAAGATTTATTTTAATTTGGGGGTATAATAATGGTATTATGGCTATGTTTTTTAAGAGCCTTTATATCTCGTAGACACATACTGAAATATTTATGGATGAAATAAAAAGTTGTCTGGGATTTGTTTTAAGATAATTGACCGTGGTGGGATGAATAGAGTAGGCAAACAAGATTGGCTTTATTAATAAATTGTTGAAGCTGAATAATATATACATGGAGATTTTCCCTATTTCTCTGGGTGTTAGAGATTTTACAAATTAAAAAAGTAAAAAACAAGATTTTGATACATAATTGGTATCACATTAACAATTTCATTCCTGATCTCATAAAACACTATCATTAGACAAAAACAATATAGGTCCTAAAACATGTATGTGTTCCAACACAAATATCTTGATATAGAGAACCCACTGAGGGGCATCTGTGTGGCTCAGTCAGTTAAGCATCTGGCTTTTTATTTTGACTTGATTCATGATCTCAGGGTTGTGGGATCAAGCCCCACATGAGGCTCCACACTGTGCTGGACATGGGGCCTGCTTAAGATTCTCTCTGCCCCTTCCCACCTCTCTTTCTCTTTTCTCTCTCTCTCCCTCTCTCCACACTGAATATCTAAAATAGACTGTAGAAAACTTCTATTATATTGAATAATACAAATCCTTTGAATAGCACCATAAAATAGAAGTCAAGATTTAAGTTTTCTGATGAGTAGACAGAAACTGTGTGGTGTGTTAGAACACTAAGTGCTGGATGCAGGAGCTGTTTTTCTCATTTGTACAGTGGTGGAGAGGGTGAGATTTTTTTCAGATCCACTGGCCCACCATATATATTCATTAGAGGGATATGAATTGTGACCTGTGATTAGGGTACAAGCAGTGCCTTGAGATGTCAACAGTGGCAGTGCAGGACCCTCTGCTCCTAAGATGTATTTGGACACTCTCATCAACAGTCAATTTTGTTTTTATTTTCAAAGCATGTATGAAACATGGAATAGTTGAGTGATTTCTGAAGCAGTCAAAATATCAGCTTCTTCCACATGAACAAACCAAGGCACATTTTTGTACAGCCGCTTATGTCTGTCCTTAGAGAGAGATGCTATGTCAGTCATTCCAGCACTAATAAGACCATCCAGGAAATTGTATATTCATCAAAATGGACATTTAAATATGAACTCTTTTGTAGGACATTGTTTCAGGTCTCCAGGGACCTATCCTAGAGAAGAGGCAATATGTCCTTAGCTTGGCCAATGCCCAGGACTTTAAAATAGTGTATTTAAATTGGTCTTTAAAAATATGCAGAAATATACTAGGGTGCAAAATGATGATAATATCAGTTCTGACTCTTGCATTAGTAGAGTCTTTCTTAAAATACCTTTTATTTTAAGATGTACAGATGTAAGATGTATACCGATGTACAGTAATCTCTTACACAATGTCATCCAGGCTAGTTGGCCATATGTATGCAAGATATTCAAACATTAAAGAGAATCCTTAGCCTGGGCTCGATGCAACATTTTACATCTTATTATATGAGAAACCTTGTCTAAATGTGAAACTAAGCTACTATCCTCATTCATGATACTGGAAAGCATTTCACACAACAGATAGCATGGTAACTAGGTTAGTCAACTGTTGCTGCCTAACAAATTACTTCAAAACTTAGCAGCTTAAAACAACACACATCCACTGTCTCAGAGTCTCCATGGGTTAGGAGTCCAAGTGGAATTTAGTTGTGTGTCTCTGCCTCAGAGTCTTTCATAAGGTGTCAGCTAGGCTGTGGTCTCATCTGAAGGCTCCCTTGGGGCAGGAGTACTTCCATGCTCACTGATGGGATATTTTACTGAGAGCCTTGGATCCCTCTGGCTGTTGACTGGGAGCCTCCTGGGTTCCTTGTCACATGGGCTTCTCCACAGAGCGGTTCAGAATATGTCAGCTGCCTTCCCACAGAGTGAGCAACCAAAAGAGGGTAAACAAGAGGAAAGACGGTCTCTTTGTAACCTAATCCTAGAAGAGATATGTCATCACTTTTACCATAGTGTATTCATTAGAAGCAAGTCACTATGTCCAGTTCACACTGAAGAAGAGGGATTACACAAGGTATGAACACCTACAGGTGGGGATCTTTGGGAGCTATCTTAGCTGTTGCCAACCACACTAATGGTGTTTTCAAACTACTTAATAAACACTACATGAAAGTAGCAGTAGAGCATTGTAACTGGATTTTGATACTGATGGAAGGCTATTTTGTAATTCTCAGACTTTTCACTTTTGTTCATTTTACTTTGTCTCACCCCTTTCCTTTTGCCCAAGGTACACAAATATCTACCCATCTTTCAAATGACAACCTAAGCATCCCTTTCTTTGTGACTCCTTTTTCTGATTTCCTCAAAGTGGATCTGACCTCTCCCTTCTTAATTCTCCTGGACTCTGCTGTAGGCTTTTTGAAAGCCCAGTAGCACTTGTTTACACATATCATCTATGTGTCTCTCTACTCACCCAGCAGTTTGAACTTAGCTTAAGGCAAGGACAATTAATAAATACTTGTTGAGTAGGTGTATAATGGATTATTTCTCAGTCACTATATAATTTCATGTATAATATATTCCACATGGAATCCCATCTTAAATGGGAATAGGTCTAAAGAAAGTAAATAAGGCAAAAACTGCTTAAAGTTAGAATCAAATGATCAAGAATGGTTGACTGGCTATCAACCTGTTTAACATATTGAGATGTCTACCTAAAAAGAGATAATAAAAATTGACATGTTGGTAAGAATAGAAAAGCTGTACCACTCATCTCACTCTTTTTTTGTTGTTGTTGTGTTACTGAAGTATAATTAATAAACAATGTTATATAAATATCAGGTGTATAACATAATGATTCAACAATTCTATACATTACTCAGTGCTTACCACAAAGGTAGTCACCATCTGTCACCAAACAATGTTATTCCATTATTGACTATATTCCCTGTGCTGTACTTTTCATCTCTATGACATTTATTTGATAACTGCAGATTTGCACATCTTAATCTCCTTCACCTGTTTCACCTATCCCCCTACCCACCTCCCTTCTGGCAACTACCAGTTTGTTCTCTGTATTTGAATCTGTTTGTTTGGTTGCTTGGTTTTTTAGATTCCACATATAAGTAAAATCATATGGCAACCGAGAGCCTTTTTAAAATTTCTTCCTTCTCCTGTCTCTGCAGTCCTGTTACTCATTACTGTTGTATTCTCCTGCATTAACAAGCCCCATGAAATGGGCAAACACCCATTCTTTTCTGAGGATGAGTTAGATGGAATAGCTAAAGACAGGTGGGGAAGAAGGGAAGGTTCTAATATCTTGCACATTAATAAATCCTATCTTTGTCACAATTCTGTGACCTGATTGAAATATATTTTATGAATGATATGTTGTTATTTTTCCTGAAATAGAAGGAAGGGTCAGTGGCAAATCACAAATCCCACAACCAAGCTCTTCCATATCACAGCACCCCCCTTGCCCTCCAGTGTGGGACTCCATGCAGTACCTGTGAGTCCTACATGGTTCTTCTTATGACCAGGGAGTACGTGGCAGTTTGTTAGCTACAATCCCTTTGTATAAAGGACTTTCATAATTGCAGCAAATCTCCATAAGCCAAAAAAAATTTCAGTTTCTTCTAGCACTTTCATAATTTTTAAAAATATTTTATTTATTATTCATGAGAGACACAGAGAGAGAGAAAGAGAGAGAGAGAGAGAGAGAGAGATGCAGAGACACAAGCAGAGGGAGAAGCAGGCTTCATGCAGGGAGCCTGATGTGGGACTCGATCCCGGGACATGCCCTGGGCCGAGGGAGGCCCTAAACCACTGAGCCACCCAGGGATCCCCTAGCACTTTCATAATTTGAAGAAAAACCTTATTGAAGTATAAGATACCCAGGTTTTATTTTGTCTTATATTTGTTTTGCAGTCACCAGGCAGTTAAAAAAAATCCCAACTCCATTTGTACTCTATGTGTAAGGAGTTTCAATAAATATGTTTGCCATTGTTCTTATATTTCAGAGAATCTATTAGTTATAATTCATAGTTCTTAGAGGAGGTGATAAATTTTACTGTTTATTGTATTTTTTTAATTAAGGTTTTGGTGAATTGATTGTAATTTTTATTGTGAACTCATCTTCAGCACGACTTTACCTGTGCAATAGTAGGTAAAATGGAATTTGCATGTGTCCCTCCAGAAAGGATTTGTGCTAGCTTCCAACAGACTCCTCACTGACCAGAATCCTTTGCAAGGAGGATCCTTGTACCACATGAGTCTTACTTCTAAACTCAAGTGAAAGCAGACCCAAGATTAACATTTTCTGAGTATTTTACGTATTCAGAGCCTATGTTGTCTTTCCTGTGCCAGTGGGTCATCTTTTTTTCTTTCCCTAATCCATGCTTCAGAGTGTAAGTCCAGTGATATGCTGATAAATGTCTAAGAACTAACTCTTTGGAAAAAAAATATATATGTGTATGCCTAAATATACAAGTGTAAGCTGCTTAAGTTTTACTGAAAATAAAGGATAGTACACCCATGACAAATAGTAATAAAATGTAAAATACTCCTAATTTTAAGTTCCATATAGCCAGTTGGTTCTCAGAGAATGCTTTTGTGAGAATAAGGACAGATCCCCAAATGAGAACAAACCAGGGCTCTATGTTCCAAGCGTGTTACAGCAAGAGAGTCCACCATCGCTTATATTAGGCAGAGACTCGGTGGCTTTAAGTTTAGGGCAGTGTGGAAGTTTTACAGTGAAGAAAAGAAAGGAAAGCTTCAAGTATGCTCTGACTGGACGTTGCTGGCAAGGAGAAGCTGGAGGCAGGGGAACTAGAAGTGATCACCTTATGTGATTAAATTGGGGAGCATATTTGGCTTTTTCTGATTTATCCTCAGATGGAAAGGAGAATGAAAAATAGGGAAGCTGGAAAACATTGACCAAGTCCTGAATATTCTAGGCTGATCGCTGCAGAGTTGTGGGTCAGAATTCTGTTGTCATATAGTCTGGCCATTGTTCGTTTTATGTTGTCTTTCACTTCCATTGATTTTTGCCAAACTCTTATGGCCCTGGCTATGGCTGCAACTGGCAAGCAGCTGTAGTTCCAATATTTATGTTGGCTGCCATGTTGGTTTTTGTTGATGAGTACAACAAATATGAATGTATGTTGGAACTATATTTGTTAATTAATGATATGAATGACTCCTGAATCAGATAAGATAGATTTCAGACAATCTTGTGTGCTAATCACAGTATAGTGGCTACAGACACACCACACTTTTGTTTTTTTAAGATTTATTTATTTATTTGAGAAAAAGGAGGAGGGAGAGGGAGAGAGAGTCTCAAGCAGACTCCATACTAAGTGTAAAGCCTGACATGGGGTTCGATCCTACAATCCTGAGATCATGCCTGAGACAAAACCAAGAGTTGGACACTTAACCAACTGCTCCACCAGGCTCCCTGACACCATTTAAGTTAAATCATCACTGTTAAAAAAAATTTCCATCACTTTTTAAATCTAGACAATCAACAAAGCAGTAAGTGAAGCCCTATAGCATTTGCAGATTTCCATAGTATGATACTCCTAACATGGCCAATTTTACAGTACCAACATGCCATTACCGAACATGGAGTTTGGAAGAAATGTGTAGAGGAACATTACCATTATTATGTAGAATGTCTCCATAGACATACAAGGGACATACATAACTTCAAAAACATAGGTTATAGTAAAATGTAATGAATAATTGGTAACTAATTTGCTTTGAGTGTTTATTACCTTTATTTTAATAGAATATATTTACTTATAGCTTTACACAGTTTTAAATCTGTTTGACAACAAGTTCACAAAATTTGTGAAAGTTTAACAATTGCCAGCATATCTTTGGTGTCTAGACACAGAATTTACATCAATACACAAAAGAGTGGATTCCTCAGTCTCCCTATTTTTGAGAATTTGGGTGTGGGTTTTTGTTCACTTTGCACAGATACAGGCAGGCCTCCTCTCTTCTCAAAAGGCCACTAAAACCCAAAGCCCTTGCCCCACCCACTTCATCAGACAGCTCAGGCACCTGTTGCTCTTGAATTTCATCCTGGATTTTGGCCCCCCGAGGATTTTCCTTATTATCTTTCTACCTTATTATGCATTCAAAGGATGTTTTTAGAATCTCATCCAGCATATTCAGGTGTTTTGTTGAGGGAAGTTTTTAAGACGTCTGATTTTAAGGTTTAAGAAATACTGCCAACAAGAGAAGGCACATGTCTTGTATTAGCGCTCTATAGAAATTTCTGACCTTGACTCTGACTCTGGATAAGCAAGTTCTTCTGACCCTCAAAATTCAGCTTTCCAAGACTTGCTAATAACTCAAATTCTGTTTGCTTCATGCACTAAAAACTTGCAGTCCTTCAGTGATTCTTATCATTTTTGGCCTTCAAGAGACATGCTTCAATTGAGAAAAAGAGGACCAGTCATTCCTAGATGAGCAGGCAAGGAGGAACATGCTGTAGGAGCAGAGTTGCCTGCCAGGTGCCTGGTTGGCTGCTTGGTGCAGGGCTCTCAAACATGTAGATTTCAAAAGATGCTTAAAGGCAAGACAGTGACATATTTTTCCAAATTAGAGAATGAAAGGAAGAATTGGTCCCTAAATTATAATCACATAAATTCATGAAAAAGGTGTTAAAGCACAATGAAGGAAAAGCACAATGTAAGAAAAAAAAGATTAAAAGTCATTTTACTGATCTCTGAAATAGTCTCATAATTATAAAACACACAAGCAGAGCAAAAAGTTTAATATGGAAAGCAACTGATGGATATGGAAATATAACTTTTAAGTTTATCAACACAAACAACCAAAATATTCATCAAAAAAAAAAAAAGTTTAGGGGCACCAGGGTGGCTCAGTCAATTAAGTATCTGCCTTCAGCTCAGGTCACAACCTGGGAGTCCTGGAATCGAGTCCCACCTCTGGCTCCCTGCTTGGTGGGGAGTCTGGCTCTCCCTCTGTCCCTCCCCCATTCATTCTCATTCTCTCTCTCTCTCTCTCTTTCAAACAAATAAAATATTTTTTTTAAAAAGTGTTTAGGCAACTGAATTGAAAAATGCTTTGTTCTCAAAAGTTTCTGTGATATGTGGAAATATATAAGAGAAAGTACCCATATCAGTGAATAAAGTCAAACAATACAGTGAATTAACACACTAGTCACATTAAAGTTGAGTTTCTGGACAAAAGGGTAGGCTTTTCTCTTTGACACATTGCTTTCTTTTACTACCAAAATAGGTAATTTCCCTTATGGTATTTGACTCTGTTATTTTTATAGACTGTGGAAACTCTCCTAATGTTTGAGAGTTAGCCTGGTCCTAAAGGAACCTCTTTCTTTTGGCAGAAAATGTCATCTGAGCACGTAAAGCCCAATGATTGAAGAGCAGATGCTTCTGTGGTTATTTCTCACCTTTCAATTTCCCTTCTTGTTTATCAATTTATATAGCATAATTAATTTTCTCATCTTCATGATTTGAGGGGTCTTATTATATCCTAGGTGCAACTTCTAGAATTCTCTTCATATAATACAAACATATTTCAAGTAAATTTGAATTAAAAAACAATAAAGTCAGTCATCAGTTACATAATTTTAACTGGTCCAAAATTGACTTTGTCTTGGAGTGGTATCAACAGACATTTCAGCTCCTTACAAAAATAAAAATTTACCTGTCAACCATGCATTAAAAGAGCCCCTGTTAAATGACTATATTCTTCCTACCATATTTTCTCTGATTCAAATACATATTCATGTAATATAAATTTCATTTTATGCAAGAATGACAACCAGTTGTGTCAAGCTAGATGGATTTGATTGATTTGCTTAACAAATGTTTTCTTTTAGAAGATCCAATTATCCTTATAGGCCATCTTGGCGAATGTACACTTATTCAATAGCTTGATTCCTAGCTGTGGATTCATTTAATCATGTTTCACTATAAATTCATGAACTGTAGATGGCGGTGTCCAAGCAATTTTTTTCTTAAATTATTAATGGAAATATCCAATGTTGGGTGTGGGTTTAAATCATTCTCCCTGGTACAAAATATGTTTCCTAGCAAAAATATGATTTAATGCATAATTTATTTAAGGTTTAGCAAAGATGCAGGAGGTGTTCTTTTCCAAACGCAAACATTCTGAAAAACAGTGCTAGATAAGTAAACACGATGCTTAAAGAGGGAGTGTGTGAGGCAGTAAATGTCATCCCCAACTCAGATAAACAATAAAATTATATTTATGTGATGATGGAGATGTTTTTGTGGCATCCATGCACCTTTAAAACACAGCCAGGATTATTGATGAATATGCCCTTTAGAGTTGCTTTGGTTTGCTTGTTTTTTGTTTGCTTTGTAGTGATCTTTGACAGATAAAATTGTTTTTCCATTAATCCCCCTTCATTCCAATTTTTTTAAATCCCCATATGTTCTGATATTTCCAAAACAGTGAGTTGAGATATAAAACTTATCTGCAGAGATGACAAAGCTTTCCCCGTTCATTTTGAACTGACATTTGTTATTGATTGAATACTTAGTGTTTACCCCAACTTAGGGAGCCTTCTACTTATTGTTTTTGTTTTGTTTTGACTCATAAGCAAAGTCCTTTCTCTGTCTCAAATTTAACATCTCCAATTTATCTTTAATTTTTTTTCATTTCAAAAGATGTTTATTTTCTTAATCATTGAGAGATTTCAGTAATATTCTGAGACACTTTTCTTAGTGCTTTAACCTGCAATTTAGAAAACAAAGCAGCTTCCAATTACCAGCTTATGTTCTACTCTGCCTGGCACAAGCAATGAAACTTGCCCTTGGAGAAGTCAATAGATTGTTGTGTTGGTGTGTGTGCATGTTTATTTGTGAATGTGTATGTCTGTTCAATTATGGCTGAAAGCCTGAGAAAAATGAATAGACCCTAATATTCAGGGGGCATAAAATCTGAGCTTTTCAAGGATCCCTCACACAATAAAGGTATAAATGATGCACAAGAACAGGTGGTTAACAAGGCCGAGATGAGATGGACATGGTAGACAGAAGCCAGACTCAGCTATGCCTCAAGTAACATCCCATGACAGTGTTGCAGGCTGATGAATAAAAATGTCTAAGAAAGTCTAACAGAAGTTACCAAGTACTGGGAGAAGAAGGAATGGGGAATTACTATTTAATGAGTACTGAATTTCTGTTTTAGATGATGGAAAATTTCTGGAAATGGACAGTAGTGATGGTCGCCTGACATTGTAAATGTTCTTAACGCCGTTAAATTGTATATTTAATATGGCTTAAATGATAAATTTCCTGTTACGTGAAATTTATGTAGGTTTTACTATAATGAAATTAATTTAAAAATAAAATACCTAAATTTCATGAAAATTCAGGAACAACAAATTTGAAATGCTGAAAATGTGAGATCCCTAAATGACAAGGATTTGCTGTATGAGCTAGTGTTATTTATCTTTAAGCTTTAGAGAATGGGGTATCTATTACTCTATTGCACTTAACTAATACATATACAAATATAAAAGCTAAAAGAATACACTTCTTTTTTCACCCGTGTCCCCTCTAGCTATGCCTTTTAAATCACCTGCTCTGGTACGTTTAGATAAGTAGACCTCAAAGTTACTAATGATGATGATATTCATTATGATAAATTCATGCTGATTCCGCTTGTCCTTACTGGTCACAACTGCTTAGTCTGATCTCTTGTCTCCTGATATTTTACCTAACCGAGTGATTAAGTGATGATAGCAGAGGGTCACTCTCTGTTCACTTTGATCTACAAACATCCATATTTTCATGATTTCCTGTTTCATGGATCTGTCTGTGACCTTCTCTTGCACTTGACAGAGTTGGTTGTGCATCCAGAAAGTTTTCTGAAGCCTGGGCAATTTTTTATTGTCAAAGCTCATAGGTGCCAGACATTCACAGAGGAGACACCTCAAGTTTTCAAAACTAATTTTGCACCCCCTAGATTACTGAGGAGCATCATCCTCTTCTACCCTGGTAGAAAAGACTCCCCTCGTCAGAAAAACTTACCCAATTTGGTGGGCTGAGGGCATAAAGAGTGAGTTTGGCCAATGCCGTATTATCCTTTACATTGGTAACAAAAAACTGCAGAAATAATATTTTATTGTGTTTTACATACAACATAAATTCAAGTAAAATAGAAAATGTAACTTGTATATTTCAGGAAAATTATTTGGCCAACAAGAGTAGGTATGCCATTTTATACCTCCCCCCGCCCCCCCCCCTTACTCTTACCAGCCTATCTTCCTGATAAATGCTTTTCATCCTCAACAAAAGGCAGAATGTTATTCCTGCCTGATGCCTTCCTCAGCCCTTCCAGGTCACCTTAATCTGGTGAACCTACAAAGTTTATTATTATTATTAAGTCTATCATTCTCTTTATCTCCTGGAGCTCTCTATGGCCAGAACTATTCCCACTCTTCAATATCCCACCATTCAATTCCCCACCATTTTCTTGATGCTAGGTCATTGTCATTTTTCTGCTTTTTTCCCAGTAAGTCTTGAATGAATGAATGAATGATTATAAGTGAATGAAAAAATATCTGGATTTAGAATCAGAAGTTTGATTTTAACTTCTATTTCTTAAAGCACTGTGACCCTGGATAAATTACCCAACCTCTCTGAGCCTCAGTTTCTTCATCTATATAATAAGGATAATAAGCCTTATTTCAGAGGCTCGCAATTAAGACGAAATGAAGACCATCAGGTGATTAATATTAGTGAACAATCTCTTGAAAAGAACTAATCACAGCAGCCAACAAAATGTAAACAAAATCTTGAATTTTTCTTATAAGACAACATTCAGAAGAGAAATCAATAGCCACAAAGGTCAGTGGAGTTAATTAGCTACAAGGGATGAAATGATGGACATATTTCACAGGTAATCTTCAACCTAAAATAAATAGGTTGTGTTTTAGATGATTGCTTCTGAGTCAATTGCCTTCCAGCTCAGAAACACCTTCTTCCATGTAATTAGCATGCCAGTCGATGGCTCAGTTTTGAGAACAGCCAGGAGAGTATAGCTACCCGAGAATATTCAGTGTTAAAGAATTGTCCATTTGAGTTATCATACCTATATTTTTTTCTGTTTGGCAGTGTTTATAAGTTAAGCTCCCAGGGAGGCATGAGATATTCACAGAGTAGCACTGTTACTGGCATCACACATCTGGGGGAAGGAAGTCTGAGAATTTTGGCAATGGAGTAGGTCCAAAAAAATGCAACTCACTGAAATCAGGTAATAGAATTAAAAGTACACCAAAAAAAAAAAAAAAAAAAAAAAGTACACCAAAAATGGGCCTTTATAGCCATTTCTAAGGTGGTGATCAAAATCAACCAAAAATCTCATAAATGAATCTTTTAGGGAATCTATCATGATGGGAAGAACTGGATGAACATTACTGTGGACTAAAACCACATTAAAATCCTGACTTTGCCATTTATGACTGTAGAATTGTTAAGAACTGTACATACTCTCTTGAGGTTTAATTTCCTTATATACAAAGTGAGAACATTAATACTTGACACAGTTGCCAAGAATGCTTATATGCCATAATTTATTTTGATTTACTATTTTGTATCATTTGTCCCCCACTTTTATTTATTTATTTATTCATGGAGACACACACACACACAGAGAGAGAGAGAGGCAGAGACACAGGCAGAGGGAGAAGCAGGCTCCATGCAGGGAGCCTGACGTGGGACTCGATCCCGGCCGGGTCTCCAGGATCATGCCCTGGACCGAAGGCGGCGCTAAACCGCTGAGACACCCGGGCTGCCCTGTCCCTCACTTTTGACATCTCACATCAGCTCACACTCAACACACAAAACTAGATAGATTTCATTGTCCTTGAAACTGTGCCATTACAAACATCACCATTATTGGTTTGTTTTTTTTTTTTTCTACAGAATTCTCAAACTTTCCATGTTTCTTTCTTAAGCACATTACTCCTCTTTATCCTTCTCATTGTGCTCCCCTTCGAAGTCATCAGAAATTCATTTTGCTTAGTGTTTCCATTCACCTCATTGCCCTGACTCCATCTGAACCAAGTCTTCCTCAAGGTCTCCCTTTTTCACCACTTTTGCGCAAATGTTTTCAACTCTCTTTTCCACGATCTTCGTAAAAGTTACCTACCACTGTGATGATTTTTCTACTTCTATTTAGTGTTCTCACTGAACGACTTTATTTTGCCTTAAAACTCTTCCTTTGAATGTCCTCTTGTCTTTTTCCTTTGACCCTTGCTATTGTAATCTTATCTACTGAACATTCGCTTCCCTCTTTCCCCCTCAACCTAGGCCTTTCAGTCCACCTCTAGTGTAATATTTATTCTCTAGCTCTTTTTTCCCCTGCATTAGTTTTCTGGGTTTTTTTTTTTTTTTTTTTTTTTTGAGTCTTCCTTTACTTCTCTTTTGAACAGAGCCACCTGTTCTTGAATAAGTCGTGCATCTCCCTTTCTTAGGAAAGGAAACAGTTCTGTCCCGTGTTCATTCCTCTACCTCTTGTTCTTATTTTCTTTTCTCTTATCTGACTTATATTTAAAATCTAACTCTCAGTGTATTTCCCATAGTTTTATTTTGAATTGTTATGCAACAGTCTAAATTCATCTCAATAGATATTCTTTCTTTCTGTCCTTTCAGACTGGTTTTGTTTTTTGTTTCTTGTTTTTTGGGGGTTGTTTTGTTTTTATTTTGGCTCCCTTTTCCTAGGATCTGTTTCTGGAAAGTTTGCATTGATATAGCAAATCATAAAATCATATAATTGTAGAGGTAGAAGGAACCATAAATAATCACTTAGACCAGAGGTATTAACAAGAAGGAAAATGACTAGAAAAAATTTTCCAACAGCTCAACTTATAAGTGTCACCTCCTCCTCAGAAAGTTGAGGTAGGGCACAAATGATGTTGTCCAGTGCTACTTAGATAATGATCGTTTTTTCTGTTGGAAAGCAAATGTATTGATACTCTGTGCATATGCTTTTTAAAAGTTTAAAAAAATATACATACACAAAATTCATTGTTTCAACCATTTTAAGGTGGACAATTCAGTGGCATTAAGCATGTTCGGATGTTGTGCAACCATCACCTCTATCTAGTTCCAAAACATTTATCATTCAAAAGGAAACCCCTTACCATTCAGCAATCATGCCATCATCCTCCCATGCCCCCAACCTCTGGCAACCACCAATCTGCTTTCTTTCTCCAAGGATTTATCTATTCTGTATAGTTCTTAGAAATGAAATCACAAAATGTGGCTTTTTTGCATCTGGCTTCTGTCACAAACACACATACATATAATAAGCATTCTTTCTTAAATAGACTTATACATTTACAGTGCTTTTTTTATTCCAAAATTTTGTACATTCTCTTGTTATGGGTGGTAGTATTACATCCTTTTTCCCACCTCAGAAATACCTTTTTCTGATATAGAGTTTAACTTGTTAAGGACACACATATCTAAGTGGTCCTGTGTAACAAGCCTGTATGGGAAACTCTCTGTAGGCTCTTGGTCTTACTTGATGAAGCTCCTTCATTTATTCTGGTCTTTGTCCTCTGGTATGGTCTCTCAAACAGTTCCAGGAGGAAGACTGATGTGAAACTTTCAAAAAATCCTCACTTGCCCTAGATTTTATAACTCCAATATGTCCAAAACCAAAGGCTGCCTCCTTCACCATTCACCATCTGCTGCTAGTGTAGTTGGGAACATGGGAATTTGTCACACCTATGCTCTTGAGTAGTCCACATGGCAACTACTTCACATCAATTGCTCTGTCCCTCTACCAGTGACCTCTGCCTACTTTTTACAGATCTCTGCCTGACGATCCAGCATTGTTGTCCTTATAGAATGTGGGTCCCTTATATGTCATTGATCAGGGGAAAAATAGTGACAGGTCACACTGCTTTACTGCCCTGCCCCACCTCTGTTTTTTTTTCCTCTTTATCATCTCTCTATTGTCTCTACCAACAGATGTTTTGGTATCTTCCTGCCAGTGTGAGGTAAAGAAGGAAGCTAGTAATTTGTTGGGTAACTCTTGAATGAAACACACACACATATACTTCTACCTGTCAAATACAAATGTGGATTTTCAGTGATAATATAATCTAGCTCCACATTAAGGAAGCAATATTATCTACACAGATCACCATTTTCAAAGACAACAGGGTTCAATATTCATTATTATGCAGATTGTATCAATCATATACACTCATTAACAAACAACATGATCTACTTTCTGCCATCAAAGTTATGCCCAAGAGCCCACCTACATGAAAAACAGAGTCGTCTACTCATTGATGACAATACAAACACCTGGTAGAAAGTTTAGAATTACTGCTTTTCTGTCCCTTAACGCAAATCACATTTCTGGGTGACAACTCACTGCTTTTTGTGAACAGAAGATGATTATATGTGCGTCTCCTATACAAGTAAGGGGGCTACTGATCAGGATGTTGAGATGGGGAATATTATTCCAGTTTCAGGTTCTTTGGATTCATCCCATTTAAATTAACAATGAGAATCATCACAATATCATTTTTATCTGGGCAACTGTTGTACTCTTGGGAGGCAGCCTTTTATGATACACCTTACCTTGAAAGAATTTAACAGGTATCTCTTAATAAAAACTGCTTTAATATTCTTACCTTCTGTCTTCATTTTTTTTTCACCTTCATCTTGATAGAAAAGTCAGCACTAATTAATGTATTTTCACTTTCTTCCCTTTTATTCATAATCCTGTCTTTTCTTCCTCTCTCTACCAAATGATTGTTTGTTTGTTTTTTGCCTGTTTCATTTCTTTTTCAGCTAACTACAGCTTACAACTAACTGCCTATTCTATCTTATTTTGGGTGGTTGAGAGAGACGGGAACCATCTGAATAAAGCAAATATATTGCCCTACATTTATTTATTTCCCCCAGACCTCCTCTTATTTTCCACCTTCTACTCTGGTTCGTGTCCTTAAAATGCTATTATACCCACCCTTCTCTCTTTCTCTCCCTTGATGGTGGCCATGTTAGCTTCCTCCAAGCAGGCAAGACACGCTCATCAGACCCTTGTGACAATTCTGCATGCACACTGGGGATATATCATTATCATCTTTCATCCAGCAGATTACCTATTGAAAAGATTAGGGTCAAGAACCCTGGTTTTCTACCTTCAAGTGTGATTATTTTTCCTTCTTATTACTGCCAAAATAGTGATGTTAGTCATATCAGTGTTAAAACTAGTCAACTTCTGACTATTTTACTGGAGAAATCCATATTAAATAGAAATGATGAGTGCTTGTTTCTCTAGGCCACAAGTCAAGAAGGATTTTCTCCAAAACAGAATTGCAGAATATTTGAGGATTAGTATGTGAAAGCACATTCTGCTGTTTCCACTTCTGCCCCAATCCTAGATTGGGATGACACTATCAATTAATCAAGTACCAAGTATTTATTCAGCACATACTCTGTACTAAATGGAATTAAAGCCAAAAGAGCCACATTTTTCAATTGATGTAAAGGGCAAAAATATATCTGTGTCCAACCGGGCATATTTGTTTTCAACAGATGGATAGGCACCCTCTTCTATTCATCTGCATTTCATTGACTTCCTTTCCAAATGCATGTTCTGTAGCCACAGCCTCCTTTGGAAATTTTCCTCATTTAGAAATGATTGTAGAAAATCCTTCCACCAGTTGGTTCTTTTCAAGGTGACTCATGTAGAGTCTAGATAAAAACATCTGTATATGGTAGGTCATTTTAAAAACCATTTTGCATATTATTGAATTTTCTGTCTAGAAATTTCTGTTAATGTGGTATCCTATAACTGTTCCATGATTTAAATTCATTTTTAGGTAGCCTGTGATGGACAAGATTTCTGGGTCCTCTTGGTATCAAGGCAACAACTGTGAATTATATGCCCAGAGTGTTATTGAAAGATGAGGGAGTTTATTATACAATCTAGTGTCTAGAAATAAATGCTTCTACCTTTGGATTCTTTCCATGGATAAAGTTATCTCTAGACCTTTTTAGTCTATGTCAACCCACTTTGGTGAGTAGATAGACTAGCTAGCCAGACTGGATTGAGTAGGTGTACTAGATCTCAGAGGTCAACCACGTGGCCAAGTACTTGCCAGAGTCCTCCATATAGCTAGGCTGTTCTAGGTGTTTTACAAGGATTAACTATTTAATCCTTATGATGACCCTAAGATCTAGGTATAGATAGTATTCCTAGTTTACAAATGAGGAAATTGAAGCATGAAAGGTTTAAGTAGATGACCCAAGATCACAATCTAGTAAGTATCAGAACTGGGCTTTACACGGGGGCAGTCTGACTCCCTCACTGCCTCTAAAAAGCCTTGAGAGTTACAGATTTGAGTTTGTTACCTTGCTCATCTTATCTAGCGTCCTGCAGGAAAACATTGCAAGTAATCTCCCACACCTTCCCAGCATGTTCCTCTCTCTGAAGGCTTCAGATCTTTTCTGGGAGAGAGTGAAAGGATAGGAAGAGTAAATCGCTATCTTTCCACTTAACAGTATGACCCCTTCCTTGCTGGTATTTCCACAAGCCTTAGAAGGTAGACTTTAGCCTCTTAGGGGTACTTGTGACCCTGATTTTATCAGAGCAAAATGATTTTAATATTGTTCAGTCACAGATGAAATACACACCTCTCCATAATGCAAATCAGCTTAGTTACCAACCAGAGCGGGTTCCTCCAAGGTGGGTTTGACTCACTGATCTGTATCATTCAATTGAATCTCACCCAGAATATACCACAGGCAGGTGCCTGAGAGACAGCAGTATGTTTTTCAATTGCAAGTTACCTCTGTACTTTCCCCAGAACACTCTAAGTTGGGGCAATCAGAGTCATCCTATGACTTAGAACTTGGTCCTCTACACAAATGTGCCTGCAAAGGAAGAAGTATGTCAGAGGGAGTAACTGGAGAGTGGGAGAAAGAGGGGTAAAAGGATGGGAGAATGTTACAAAAATGAGAGCTGGAGGCTGATGTCCATGAGGCCTTCTTGCAGTCTGCCACTCGAAAATGGATTAGCTGTAAATGTTTAGGAATACTGGCATACTGCACAGATTGGAACCCAAGTTTTTTTCCACCTCATTTGATTTTCTTTAGTGGCCTTCAATCCCCAGTCTGTATGGTACTGAATCCATCCCTGTTCTAATGAGGATTACTTGACATCATGCAGAGAAAACAACCAGTCCACAGCTGAAATGCTTTATCTTTCCAACTGATTGATTGTTTTGGCATCCTGTTGGGTATCACTAGGTGCCATTTATTTATTTATTTATTTAAGATTTATTTATTTATGATAGACAGAGAGAGAGAGAGAGAGAGACGTGGAGACACAGGCAGAAGGAGAAGCAGGCTCCATGCCGGGAACCCGACGTGGGACTCAATCCCGGGACTCCAGGATCGCGCTCTGGGCCAAAGGCAGGCGCGAAACCGCTGAGCCACCCACTAGGTGCCATTTAAAATACATTACTTAAATCTAAATTTAAAGAAGAAATCTAAAATCTATAAGGATAAACTGTAAATAATTTCTTTGGTCTAAACTGTCTGGTCAAACAATAAAACACACCTGTAGTAAAATAGTGCACACACCAAAACTAATCTCTAAGTTTAAACCACCATAGCTTTAACCTCCAGCTGGGTGTTTAAAAAATAAATAGTGAGAAGAGGTGGTTGGGGCACAATTTGGTTTTATATGAAGAAAATAGAGATGTTCACCTCTCTTTTTATATTCAAGTCAGAGTATTCAGTTGAATCTTAAAAAATTGGAATATATTTCCAAAAGAAGAAAAAGATTCATTATTTATTATGTTGCTGCCCTAACAGAGAAATACACAATAGCTTTCGGATGCACAGACCATCGCAATTCTTTTGAGTGATGAAGAGAAATATTAGTGTGCTTTAATTCTGCCAACATGTATCAGACATTGTCTGCCATTAGCTTAGGGAACAAAGAGATGATGAACATCTGCTTAAACTTCATAAGATACTTGAAAGTTTAGTCTAGTTGGAATGCATCTAACTTCATATGTTCTAAGCTGTTTTAAGTTGAAATTGCACCTTTTGTTTAAATAATAAATTTAAATAGCAGAGGTTTCAGGCAACTGTCGACATTTATTTTTTCAGTTAGCCATTTTCACTAAAATAACTTAAAAAGCCATGCTATTATACTCTACTTGAGGGTGGAGCTTCCCATTAGTTCATCTAGCTTGAGCCTAATATTAACAGCAGCGGGAATCGGCTATTGTTTACTGAGACCCTGTTATACACAGGGCTATTCACCAAGTGCATTGCATAAATTATTTCTAGTCTCCACAGTAGCCTATTCAGATTGATATTATTATCTCCATTTTACAAATGAAGAAACAGCTTAAGAGAAGTTAAGATGAAACAACTGGTGAGTATTTGAAACCTACTGCTTTCTCGATAAAATGGAGTCCATTACTAGGAGTTCCCCCCCAAAATGGTTTTAAACTCCATTTCACCTAAAATAATAGCAGGATTGAAATTCAGGCTTCAGTTAGGTTCAGTTTGGTATATGCATATTTCATCTTGAATAAGTAATAGTGTGGATTTTTTTAAACCTCTGAGCATCTGATAAGATCTTCCTGTCCAAACTTACTCTTTGCAAGAATGATCTGATACAAAGATAAAAAAGGAATGTTAGGAAATATACGCCAGGTCACAGAATTCCCAAACAGTAGCTGGCAAAAATTTTCTCTCTGTAACCTGGATTCTCTCCTTCTCATACTGTAGCCGTGATGTTTACTCCAGGGCTTCCTACATCCTAGACAATCCATAAATATTTGTTGAAAGACTGAATGCACGATTGATAAGTACATGAAGGAATGAACACATAAATCAACAACACTACCTACCTGCGTGTTTGCTATTCTTAAAGGTCTCATATTTGGTGACATGAATTAATATGTCCTTTGAAATTTGAACCCAGGTGGTAATAACCTGGAATAAGTTAATTATGCAGATGTTGTTTCTGTCACCCCAAGAAGTACTATATGGTGGTTGCAGTGCACTATAAATTAAACATGATCTCTTCCTTGCTCTTTAGACAGAAAATGAGTAGAAGATAAGAGTCTATGAGCCCACATAGTGGTGTTTGATAAACCTTTGTTGGATTAAATGGAATATATATCACAGCAATGGCAAGAGTTAGTTGCAATCAAACTCTCAAATACCACGTGAGAGTTGTTCTGATTAGTTTTATCTCATCATTAATTAAGTTTCCTTGAAGCGAAAAGATCAAGGAGAATTCATAATCCTCATGTCTGAGATTTAATGGGTTCATGTACATTTTCTTTTTCACGTTAAGTATACCTGGCCTCCCAAATTTTGCATCATTATTTTGTTTTCAAGTTCTTTCCCTTCTGCTTGGATATTACTTTTACAAGGGAATAATCACCTATTCTTATTAGAGATTGATCCAGTCTTCTACATCCTCCAAGATCACTGTATTATAAAATAAGTAAGATCAAGTGCCATGGAGAAAAGTGCTTTTATAAAAGAGTTTTGGTGGTTTGGGTGACCTTTTATAGTCTTTATGCAATGACCTTGCATATTCTAGCTAATGAACAAAAGCTACAAATAAACATTTTTATTTATTTATAATCCCCGAATAAAATAAAAGTTTTCAATAGTTTAGTCTCCGATGAGAAAATTTTGTAAACACCAGGTGGGGAGGACACAGGTGAGGTAAATATCTTCCACATTTTCAAATGTCAGCTGTTCCCAAGAGAGGATGCTTAAATAAACACCATCTATAGTCTTAGCAGATGTTATCAATATATACCACTTCAATTGCTGTTTTCCAATATCTGCACTGTTAATAACAGTTCAGAGGAGATTTAAAGTGTTTTGATTTGAATCAATGGTCATTTAAAAAATAGCTGTGCTAAATGATGTATGTTTGTCTTTGGATCATCTCCCCTAAACAGATGGTATCTTTGGAATTGTTGTGACACTTCATTGTTTCTAATGGCTGATGACTCATTGTAGGAAAATCCCAGCGTACACAATTTGCGAAAATAAGATTGTTTGCTACGGCTAATTTTCAAACAGAATTTCAACAGATGTGACAATTTTACCAAGATGTCAAAATAAGAGCAACCCACCGACAAATCAAATCTGGCTCATGTTCGGTCCTTTGGTATCATTCTGGTTTGTTTCCGGTATCAGGAGACTGTATATCAATGTCATCCCTGATAACTTGATCATTTCAGATGGCACACAGTCAATTTTTTCATCCTCCCTGATGGCTCACTTTGCAGTCACGATGCAGCACTTCCAGGGTTTTCTTCTCCACTCCCTCCCCCAACCTACATATTACCGAAGGAACAATGTTTGTAACAGATCTTTAGACTTGTTTGGAAATAAAATGAGGTCACCCACCAGAGATATTTGGAGGTCACGGAGAAAGATGATCGTTAGGAAGGAATTTCAAGTGTAGCTGTGGATGTGTTCGACTGATAATCTTGCATAGTTAAAAAGGTAACTCCCATAATAATTTGAAGTCATTGTATCCTTGACCAACATGGCAGGACCAGCCCTGAGAAAATGAGGTCAGCGCACGGTGGTATCATGCATTATTTTGAGTGTCAAAAAAAGCCATAAAAGTAGCCCATTAACATCAATGACAACTGGACAAGCAATAATGTTAAAATACTGAGTTCTCATTATAGGGAGCTGACACAACAGAATACTGAGAACCACTCAAGGTAGCCCAGCACAAAAGCCTTTTATGATGTTTGATCCTCTCTAAGGGCTAATCAGAAGCAGAGATACAAGAAAGGAGGTGATAACATTTGTGCAAAGTAAATCCTATTTTAAAAGAGTAATGAGACTGAGGTATAATTTTGTTTTTAAGAAGCTGGTATTGTGTATGGTAAAAAGTCTTTCCTGCATTTTCTCTGCAGAGCATACTTTTATTTCTGATCAGCCTTCCAGAAATCCCTATGGGGCAAAGGTGTGAGTGAAAGCAATACAATGAAAATTCTATTGTTTCTTTTATTTCTGAAGTGACTAGTGTTATACTCATGCCACATTATTCAACTATTAGAAAGAGAAAATAGCCTAAAGTTTTCCATTTCCATTTAGGCTCAAGTAATTCTCATTCTGTTCCACAGGCTTCTACATGGGAATAAAATATGTTACAGCATGCCATCCATTTAAAAAAATACCTCACACTCTAAGCCCTTATCAAGAGAAGAAAGTCATAATACTGTTCCTACCATATGAAAAAAAAAAGAAAAACAGAAGCTATTTAAGAAGATAGCTCATTTTCATTTACATGTTTAATAATTATCTCAACTATTAAATATTTGGGTGATATTTAATTATTAAATGTAAAATCATTAAGTATTTGGAAACCACTATAGATTTCATGGTTTTTGAGCAAAGGAAGTTTGGTAGATTAAGAATTACCATGGATACTTTCTAATTTTTCTCAAGGGAAGGAGTCCGTTTCCTTCCTCCATCTAGGCTGGCCATGTATCTTTATCCGATTATAACAAAGTGACATAAGACAAATATTTAAGTGATTTCTCTAGTTATCACTGGATATATGAAATCAATTCATCTGTAGACAATGAATGATTTAGGGTGAATTCTAAATGTTCTTAATCTTTTTACCAATCAGGTTTTGTTGTAATCTCCCAGAACCCAGATATACGGTCTTATTCATCTTTTAAGTCCCTCTAACAACACACATTATAACCCTTTAATAACTGTTGGCAAAGTGACTGAATTGATCTGTAAATAGAATCTAATAGGTAATTCCCTGGGCTTTGACTCAGTACAATGAAATGTCATTTTCTTTGCTCTTTCTAGAAATACTTATGAATATATGATCTAAAAAATAACTTATGAACTTAGGGAGACTTATTTTAAGGGAAAAATTTATACCTGAACTTTTTATTTTAATTCCTCTAAATTCAGTTGCAAAGGAACTTAAGTATAAGTCACAGCTTTGCCGCTTAAAGGGCCCACTATTAAGATTAAGAGGAAGTGAAAGAATGCCATATTGGTGTAGAACAGAGGTTAAGCTTTGGGAGTGCAGAGCAAAACCCCAAAATACTGAGAGAAGTAAGAGCTTAGTACATCTAAATTTTTATTTCAAAGAAAATATTAAGTATGAAAAATCAAACTTCTTTTAAATATTTAAGCTTCTATAGCTTTATCTGAAGGCAATTCTGTAATCACTTAATTATGTGAAAAAGGGAACTGGCTAGCCAAATTAGTTTAAAAAAACAGTTTTTAATATTCACAAGGCAATTCACTTGCATATACTAACTTTTTCTTTAACCATATGGGTTCCCTCAGTATAAGACAACCCACAGACAGTACTATCTTATTTGTACAAAACCTTTCGGAAGAAATGCATTAGTTACAAACCAACTGAAATCAAAGATTTAGATGAAAGTCACATTTAATGCAATTAAAATAGCCACACACATTCATGTCCTTTTTCAACAAAACTTCAAATTAGAAATCTTTATAGGTTTTTCTGAGACTGGCTTTACCTTTCTAATGAATGGGGTTGATGGAGATTTCCATAGGTCTTTTTTTTTTAATTTCTATTTAAAATGAAATATATAGGTATATAAATTTATATTCTGTGTGTATAGATAGATAGATAGATAGATAGATAGATAAAAAATTAGAGTTTAGTCTATGCTGCACCTTCATGAATTAGTGTATACCTATTTGGAATGATTGAGTAACTAGAAGACTTGAGAAATTTTTGATTTCTTGACATTGGTATTTGATTTAATTTCCCTTCGTCTTTCAGTATTTCTGGATCTTACAGGATCTGAGCATCTCCTGAAAACATTGGGTTTTTACTAGGCAAGGCTTGTACCTTGAGCTGTCTTCACACTAGATATTCAGAAACATGAAAAATAATCTGGCACCAAACAAAGAGATAGGGGAAAAGTGCTATATGCTGGTATTATCTGCCCAGCTGCTTCTACTTCTCTTTATTTATATGTCAGCCAGGTGGTTTGGGTGGTTAATATCACCTGGAGTTTCATCCTGATTAGAGTGGTTCTAGCATTACAGCTCATCTTCCTGGTTCATCTAGGGACACATAACTCAGTTCAGACCATGGAAGACGGAAGAGAGAGTTGATGGGGGCTTTAGATGAAGATTCTCCTTTGCCCTGCTATGAGAGCTCCCAGGGGAAACTGTCCCTCCCCCGGGATGGAGGAACTGGAAGCTGGTTGTACATGGCAGTGTGTCATAACCATAGGACAAAGTGTAGCCTAGGGATGCCTAAACAGACAGATTAAAGGCATCCAGTGTCTTGGTGATATCTCTGAGCTGCAAAGCCAACCAACCACAAGCCAGCGACCCTCATCTTTGCACCTCCTGTTACTCTTTTCTATGGTCTCTCTTTTTTAAAAAAATTTTAAAAGGTTTTATACATTCATTCATTCATTCATTCATGAGAGGCAGAGACAGAAGCAGGTGCCCTGCAGGGAGCCCGATGTGGGACTCAATCCCTGAACTCCAGGATCACGCCCTAGGCTAAAAGTAGAGCTTAACTGCTGAGCCATCCAGGAGTCCCCCTGTGGTCTCTCTCTCTCTCTCTTTTTTTAAAATATTTTATTCATTTATTCATGAGAGACACAGAGAGAGGCAGAGACATAGGTAGAGGGAGAAGCAGGCTCCCTGCAGGGAACCCGACGTGGTACTCCAGGGACTCCTGGGACTCCAGGACCAGGCCCTGGGCTGAATGGGGCGCTAAACCGCTGAGCACTCAGGCGTCCCTAAGGTCTCTTTTTTTAAGGCAGTGCCTGCACTATCCTAGTACCCTCGTGTCCATTTTGCAGTGGAAAGCCTGTGAGTTGCACATATTAATACTTTTAAGCAAGATACAATTAACAAAGGGCATTTACATACAGGATTCCATCTGATCTTTGCCAGGTGTTCCTGCCTTCTACATGGGAAGAAAGTGGGGCACAGAAAGTTAAGGTACTTGCCTAAGATCCAGATGGTAAACTGAGACTCACTTTGCAAGATAATTTGAAAAAAATAAAAATAAAAAGAAATCTTAAAGGCTCTCCTTTTTTAAAAATTAAAACTAGTTTTTGTAGAGATAAAATGGACATATAACATTATGTACTTGTAAAATGTATAACATGTTGATTTGATACATTTATCTATGAAAATATTATTACTACCATATCCTTAGCTAACATCTCTACCGTGTCCCATAAGTATCATTTCTTTTTTGTGGTGAGAACATCTGAGATCCGTTTTCTAGGCAATTTTGCAGTGTATAATACAGAACATGAAATATCATTCAGCTACAAGAAAAAAGGAAATCCTGCCATTTGCTTATAACATGGATGGACCTAGAGGGCATGATGCTAAGTGAGATAAGTCAGACAGAGAAAGACAAATGCTGTATAATCTCACTTATATGTGCAGTTGAAGGAATCTCTTTATATTCATCCTCTTTTTGTTCATCCCTCCACAGAATGTGTACCGAAACTAAGCCTCTAGGGATGGCATCAGACAGTGATGACTCTAGAGGGGCTATTTGTGGCTGTATACCACTCACCAGGGTGTCCTGCAGAGAAGCCATGGTGCCATAAATCAGCTCTGCTTGAGGAATGAAGTATTCACAGACACAGCAAAACCTAAGAAATAACATTGTATCTTATTAGAAAGGCTTGAAAGAAGGCAGTTTATAGGGAGCAGGAATCCAGAGTTCCCTAAATGAAAGAAGTGCTTATTCCATTCTTTCCGAGATGGCCAACCTGATGTATAGTGTAAGTATGAGTATTACTGGTTGCGTTTACCGAAATATCATACCTCCCTCTTAGCAGGATATTCTTCTCAGCCCTGCTAGGACAGCCTTCTATGCCTGTTCTCACTGCTGCTGGAAGCCTAAGATTAAATGAGTAATGAGACAGCCAGTGATGCGATACTGTGTTATATTATGGAACCTCTGGTCACTCACGCTTTACACCCCATTAATTAGGTGCTAATTGAAAAAGCTACTTAAAAGTAGTTTTTGCCTTGCTCTCTGCCCCAACAACCTGCTCAAAGTGTGAAACTCCCATCAATATCAAAGCCTCAGAGAAACAGGCCTAATATTTGCAGTGTTAAGGTTACCGATTTTTGCCTCAAAGGAAAGCTGTGCAAAAGCTTAAGTTTTCATAGCAGAGCTAATGCCCTCATTATATATTCAACGTGCTTAAAAAGGGCAAAATACGATATGGTGAGATGATCTTCCTACAAGGACTTGTATTTTCATAGTTACCTCCTAATCAGTTATCCAGAGTAAGAGTCATGTAATTTCAAAAAATAAAAAAAATGTTACTCAAAACATCAAATTAGATTTCTCCTAAGGCAACTGCTTTTAAAACATTTTTGCTGTTACAATAATAAAGTATTCTACACCATGGATCAGTTTCACGAGGACACTCAACTTTCATAAGTCAACTGTTTCTGCCTGATTTAGTTCAAAACAAATTATTTCACTTCCTTAAAGCTGAGGCACCAACTCTTTTACTTGACATGACTCAGACATGGCTGAACATATTAACAGAAATTTTCTAAAAGCATTCACCTTTGAATAAGTAATTTATTGACAAAACAACTAGAGAATGAGAGACTTGAAACTAAAACCTGTGATAGAAACTTTGGAAGTTTTATGTCCTGATCATAAATATTTTATTGATTATGGAAAACCAGCCTAAACTCAGACAAATTACCAAAACAAGAACAAAAACAAAAACAAAAACAAAAACAAAACAAACAAAAATAAAACCTGAGATATAACTTGCTTGAAATATGGGGATTACTGGTAACCTCTATTACGTTATATGCCATATTGTTAAATATCTTTAAAAGAGCTCATAGATCATATATAAAATTTTGTGCTTGAAACAAAAAGGAAACCCTCCCATGCTAATGATAAAAATCTGTTGAAAACACATCTATTGACCAAAAAGCAATGCAACTCTACTGGGTTATCCTTTCCCTTAAGAAAAATGCGGTTTAAGACATATGATGGTTACAAATGAGAAATATGGGGGCACCTGGATGGCTCAGTGGTTGGGCATCTGCCTTTGGCTCAGGTCATGATCCTGGGGTCCTGGGATCGAGTCCCACATTGGGCTCCCTGTGGAGAGCCTGCTTCTCCCTCTGCCTGTGTCTCTGCCTCTCTCTGTGTGTCTCATGAATAATTAAATATTTTTTTTAATCAGGAATATGGAAGAATGATCACCAGCCCCAATGCTATGTCCCAACCTTCTTCATCTTTGACTTCCACAGCTAAGATGGCATGGTACAGTGCACCTCACGCTGGGCAGCTGGAAGATCCAGCATCAGGGTAGTGACAGCTCTGGAGTTGGGAAGCTCAGTCTGGTTGAATGAGTCTGATATGGAGGACAGATCCATCTGGTCAGAAGAGAAGGCTGACAAACTCAGACAGGGTATTTGGGCTCCAGCCTGGACTGTAGAGCCATTGCTCTGGTCTACAAATGAAGCCATAAAGGCCAGGTCCAGTCATGTGGATTAGGCAGATGAGGCTTGGCAGCAAAATGGTAAAACCCTCCCAAGCACACTTCACTCTGGATTGGCAAGATTTATTGCCACCCACTAGCTAATGACTGAGCTACTTGCTAGAACTGTTTATCGGCTCAGGGCACAGCTGCCAGATCGAAGGTCTTCAGTGACTACAACTGAGCAATCCTAAGAAAAGGAGTAGGGATTGATATCCTCTACATATATGGATTTTTCATTTGGGATTATTTCGTTTCTTCAGGGAGGCTGTGAAAGCCCCTGTGGATCTTTATAAATAGAATGGATACTCATTAGTCAAAAATCAGGGAGATACAATCAATCATTTCTGAAGATGTTTTGCATCCTAATGCGCTTTCAAGTTCCCACGTATGGCATTTCCCATCATTTTACTTTGGAATGTGCAAACTGCCATGAGGTGATGCCTCTGAGAACATAAGTCCCAGAATAGACACGGGTAGTTCTCTCCCCTTCTTCTTGAAGCTACTAAAGGCCCATATTAAAAAATAATATTACATTTCGAAAGGTTGTGGCCTACTGCATATTTTCCTCTTCCGAATTAGAGAATGCTATTGGAAATCTTCCAAAAAGCCAAAAAGGGATAATAGGCCCCTAGCTCCAATGAGATACAAATTCCAGGTGTTTGGCTGTGATGATTCACTAGCTGGAAGACTCCTCCACAGAAGCTGTGCAAATTTTGATCTCAGCAAAATGATAGATTGCTGAAGGACACAGCACATGGTGTCTTCCTGTCTCTCTTCTCATGGACAACTCGCAGTACTGCTAAATCTGTAGATACCAAGATTCTACTGCATTAATTACATTAAGGTATTTGGCCCGAAATTGATGTAAACTACTTTCAAGGGACAACAGGGTGCAACCTTACTTGGAATAATCAGGTGCTTCTTGAAGTACTTAAGTGAGCTAAAGAGAATAACAGTATGATCATTCACTGACGATTTTGTATAACTGCGAGAAGGCATTTGTTTTGGTCTGTGCCGAAACAGCAAAGAGTCACCATCACAGAATAAAACATTTAAAATCATGTATGTACTAACATTTTTTTACTGATTTGAGCGTCTTTCTCATTAATACTTAACTCGTTTCAATTACGTTAGAGGGGTCTTGTTTGGTTTTTGTTTTTAAGATTTTATTTATTTATTCATGAGGACACAGAAAGAGGCACAGAGGCATAGGCAGAGGGAGAAGCAGGCTCCTTGTGGGGAACCTGATGCGAGACTGGATCCCAGGACTCTGGGATCACTCCCTGAGCCAAAGGCAGATGCTCAACCACTGAGCCACCCAGGCATCCTTAAGTCAGAACAGAGGACACACAGGATCAACTTCAGACTGTTGACCCTCCCACCCAAAGTTCCATATGGGTCTTATTGAGGAGAAGGTTGTACAGTGCCAGCAGGCTCTCAGAGGGGGTACATGACCCAAAAAGGTATAGAACTTTCTATTTTAAAACTTCTTCCAATTCTTTTTGAACTCTTTTATACGTCTGGGTCAAATATGCTGCCTGGCTCCAGAGCATCCCAGCTTCAGAGTTATGTTTCCTCCGAGGGCATGAACAACGACTCTTACTCCAGATCCTTGGAGGTGTGCTCATGGTTCCCCAAGAGAAGCTCAGCTTCCCCGAGTGTCTCTTTTTGGCAGTCCCTCTCACACTTGTTCTTTTGATTCCCTCAAAAGAAAAGTTAACACAGCAGCATGATGACCTTGGGACTTTGTAACTCCCCTCTTGTTTGTTTCCTTAACACATATTCTAAGGTCTTTCTGTGGTTAAAAGGGAATGCCCGTTTATTACAGACTACAAAAAAAACCTAGAAGAGAAAGGAGAGGTCAGAACAATATAATAACCACTACCCCTTATGGAGAGATAAGGACTTTCAAGGGTTTTTTTCCCATTTTCTTCCATGTAACTGTAATATTATGCACACTTACACAATGTGTTAATATATTAAACAGTTACACAGATGAAAACTATAAATGTAGATTATACTCTATGTATTAAAGCTTAATGATTTTTTTAAAAACAGAACACAAAATACCTAGGTGGCCTTTTTTTTTTCTTTTAAAGATTGTTTATTTGTTCATGAGAGACACAGAGAGAGGCAGAGACACAGGCAGAAGGAGAAGCAGGCTTCCTGCAGGGATCCCAATGGGGGACTCGATCCCAGGACCTTGGGATCAGGCCCTAAGCATGGAGGCAGATGCTCAACCACTGAGCCACCCAGGCATCCCACTAGGTGACCCTTTAAAAGGCTATTTCCCTGGCATGGAAGTCGGACTATATTTTATTAGAAAAGATACTCAGTGCCCAGCAGTTAATAAGTTGTTTGATATTTGATTCTTGAATGCATGTATATCTTTACTCAGTGATATATAACTTTCTGAAAGGAAATCTATGTCTGAATAAGATGCACAGAAATTTTCTCTTTAATCTATTTACTTGTATTTTTGCCATATCCTATTTAAAATGGGAACTATTAATGGGCATTTACTATATTCTAAGCAATTCACATGCATTTTTCTCCTTTAGTCTATACAAAGATCCTGTGGTGGTGGTACTATTGCTTTTATCCTCATTTATAGATAAAGAAACTCAGGCTTGAAGATGCTAAATAACTTACCTAGATCTTAAGGATAAGAAGTGGCAGAGTCAGGTCAGCTTGGCTCACTTTAACTTAGAAGCCTATGCTCTGAGCTGCTCTGCTAGTGGTTCTAACTGTGGTCCCTGGACCTGGGAATTGGTTAGAGATAAAAATTTCAAACCCCATCTTGAACCTGGTGAATGAGAAATGCTAGGAGTGAGGCCAGCAATCTGTATCTTAACAAGCCTTCCCGGTGGTTTTAATATGTGCAAAACTTTTAGGACCCCTGCTCTCTACTAGCCTCCAATTTTTGAAAGTCTGCTGATAGACTATTTTTTAAAATCTGGTTTTTGAAAAGAATCATGTTAGACTCTTGCCAAAGTATTGTTAGTGTTTTATTGCTTAAACATTCAGACTTTCACCTGGGGATTCTTTGAGTGTTTTATACATTAGTTCATAATAATCGACGCTTAAGACCGAGGCTTTCCATGCAGACTGGGGCATGGTGAGTACGCACCTCTGGCACTTCCAGACTGTCTTCACGTTACTCATGAATGGTGAGCTGGATAAGAATCCAGCTGAACAGATGACTACAATAAATAAATAAATAAATAAATAAATAAATAAATAAATAAATAAATAAATAAAACAAGCAAGCAAGCTCTTACACAAATCAGGCATGCTGATTGTGAGTAAGAAAATGAAAGTCAGTTTTAAAACAGGTCCAACAGGTAAATATACTTTTCAAATTCAGCGAGTTCTTTCCTAGAAGCCACAACAACCCCATAATCTTAGTTTTACTCTCCCAATGCCAGTTTATGCCCAAAGACCTATTCTCCTGATCCTGGTTTGCTTGTGTTGTTGGGGTTTGGGTTTTTTTTTTTTTTCCTCTGCTCTGTATGTGGCTCCTGATGGAGGAGAAACCCACACATTTAGAATGTCATTTGCATATTTCTGAAGTCCAAGGCATTTCGGTGGTAAATGTATTCAATTTTTAAGAACTTAGGAGTGATTAGGTATAATTTAATATAGATATGGCCATCCTCAGTGTCCCTGGGTAGCTGAAATTCAATTTTTTTTAATTAATATTTGAAAAGGAAGACCTCCTCTAGCCACCGTAATCGTATTTTCACTGTATTTTTATTCCTTTCCAGATCCGACTGTCTTAAAATTTAATTACTGTTAGCAAGACCTTTATGGGAAGAATAGAAATATTCTCATAATAGTGTTAGCATATTAAATATAATTTTCAGGTAGCCCTCCTAGGATTCCAGCACTCCTCAATAGAGCCAATTTAGCTGCCTTTTTCTGCCCTGATAGTCCACATGTATTCAACTCACAAATGTATTCTTTCCCTGGTTCCTCTGATGCTATTAGAACTTCGTTGTCCTAGTACATTAGAGTGTTCATTCGCCTGTGATAAGATGTCAAATCTGATATGCATTTTAATGCTGCTCATATGAATACTATTAAACATGCTCATTATAACTCTTCTGTGCCTTAAGGCACACTTTTGTTGGTTTGTTTGTTGTTTTTGTTGTTCGTTTTTTAACTGTGTTAGTTGTTTACGACTCAAAATAGGTGGGTTTTAGAGCACATGGCTGGCTCAATCAGAGGAGCATGTGACTCTTGATCTCCAGGTCATGAATTTGAGTCCCACATGGGATGTAGAGACTACCTAAATAACTAAATTTTAAAAAATAGAGTTTGAAAAAGAAAAATCAAAGATGGCTATATAAGAACATAAGGAAAAAATACATACTTTTGCATAAAAACCAAGGTCAAATGACTCAACAATTAAAACATGATACTAATATGTCATTGTGTCCAAATAGTAAAAGAAATATATAAAGGGATGTTAGACCTAGAAGTCTCAAGAAATGGAAGGACAGCTTTTAGGCCTGAGTCCCTTGTCTGGACCAACATAGGAAACTATTTCCCTCGGCTGTCTCCCTCCCGCCGCCTGGAGTCCTGTCTCACATTTGGTAAAACCAGCTGATTCTTCTGAAGCTCAAGGACTCTCAGGCAATGCCTAGCACTTCTGACAGAAGGATCTGCACTTGCAGCCTTTCACTTGCCCCAGGAGGTTATTTGTTAGCTATAGGCTCCTCCTTATTTGGAATTCTAATACCCATGGTTCTCTGTTTGGTTTTTTGTTTGTTTGAGAGAGGGAGAGAAAGAGAACAGGAGAGAGAGAGAGAGAGAGAGAGAGAGAGAGAGAGAGAATAGAAAGCAGACTCCATGCTGAGTTCAGAGCCAGATGCAGAGCCAATCTCACAACTGTTAGGTCATGACCTGAGCTGAAACCAAGGGTTGGTTGCTTAACCAGCTGAGCCACCCCGGCACCCTCTGTGTTTGGTTTTAATTGAGATGTTTATTCCCTAAATCAGAAACAGCCTAAGAATCTAAACAAGATATCTTTCACATTTTAATTGTCTTTAATCTTTTTCCTTGTAACAAATACAAAGTGTTCTATGAAATTATAATCAATAAGGGCTCCTAGCCTTCAATGGGAGGGATGATTCTATTTTTAAAAAGTGAAACCCAGAGTGGGTTTTAGCTGAGCTCAGTGTATGGCGGTTGCTCACAGAGATCCAATAGTTTTATAAGTTTTTAATCACCCTTTTAAAAGTGAAGGTCAGAGAAAACTAGATGTTTGCTCTTCAGGACTATACCACATTTTCATTTTTTATCTTGAACATGCAATAGTAAATAATCCAAAAGAAGCCAAGTTCACTGCTGCATTTGGCTTCCTGTCATAGAAAAAGACAAAGAGACAACCAAATGGGCTTCACTGTAGGATCAGTTAATGAATTTTCAATTCCCATCACATTTATGTTTTATTATTTAAATTTATATAAGTTTGTGCTGTCATTCCAAGCAAAGTGTTTTCTGCAATTTCTCAAGATGAGAAAGTGTTTCTCTGTAAAATGCCAAGATGAAAGATAGAAAAATATGTCTCTATCTGTTATCTATTTTTCTGTCTATATATCTTCATATGTGCTTATTTCACTTATATATATTATATTCCTTTTGATTTGTGACAGAGCTGGTTTTAGAGAACTGGAACCTGATGTTAGCACACTTGGATGTTACATTAAGAATATAAAACACACATCTGATGTTAATAATTTGTGGCATAGAATGGAAAAGCAATTCATGGTTAGAAATATCCACATTCTCCCTGCCTTCTGCTTGAGCCCAACTGTCAACAACAGTGCCTACCCTTGTCCCTCTGGAGGACTGCTGTGACATCTGTGACCTGCAGACAGTCAGTCCCCTGAGAATGTAATGTAATGAATGATGAAAGTTCAGAGCTATTAAAAAGAAGCATTACAAAAGTGTGAACCCTGTATTGTTTGCTTTCTCCCCCAGTAATTAGTGAAACGGAAGGAAGGTGAAGAATGGAGAGCTTTAGCAGCTGTCAGAAATATTTCATGTTAAAAATAAATAGTAATAAGAGGATGGATTGGATGGGTGATGAGCATTAAGGAGAGCAATTGTTATGATGAGCAGTGGGTGTTGTATTTAAGTGATGAATTACTGAATTCTACTCCTGAAACCAATGTTGCACTATATGTTAACTAACTAGAATTTAAATAAAAAGTTGAAAAGAAAAAAATTAAAAATACCTAGTGATAGGATTCTTAATCAGATGCCCTAAACATAGGGAGGTTATTCTGGATTATTTGAGTTGGTCCAATGTAATCATATGAGTCCTTCAAAATGGAGGAGAGGATCTGAAGAGGTCAGCTGACACTAAGTGACCAAGACTTCACCAGCTGTTCTTGACTTTGAAGATGCAGGAAGGGGCCAAAGAGCCAAGGAATATAGATTGCCTCTGGAAGTTAGAAAAGCCAATGAAACAGATTCTTCACTAAACCCTCCAGAAAGCAGCCCTGCTGGTACCTTAATGTTAACCCAGTACAATTCATTTTGGACTTCTGATCTCCAAAATTATTAGATGATTAATTTGTGTTGTTTTATGTTCTTTAGAAAAGGAAAAGAGCAGAAAGGAGAGGAGAGGAGAGGAGAAAGAGGAGAGGAGAGGAGAGGAGAGGAGAGGAGAGGAGAGGAGAGGAGAGGAGAGGAGAGGGGAGGGGAGGGGAGGAGAGAGGAGAGGAGAGGAGAGGAGAGGAGAGGAGAGGAGAGGAGAGGAGAGGAGAGGAGAGGTAAAAAAGAAAAACCCATTTTAAATAGAGGATATATTAAGTAGAGTATTTATTTATTTATTTTTAGCAGTTCTCAGTACAGACTTTTAAAATTCAGTCTACAAATATAACTAGTTCTGAAACAGGAATATGTATATGTACATATACATATGTGCACATGTGCATACATGTATGTATAGATGCATTTATTCCATGTCTTCCTTTCCATTAAATCAATCTCCACTCTTCCTTCTGAATCTGTGTAGGTCTTATCCTGTACTGTGGGCTTTTTGGTTATTCTTGTCTAGTAAGGTACACCCTCTAAAATCAGCTGGCTTTTTCTTATAATCTCAAATATTTCATAATCTAGCCTAAGAGAGTGAAACTTCTCTATATCATTTACTTAAAGCACAACTAAAATCACATTCTATTTTTAATTTCAAAATACTACTGAGTCCTAATCAGATTATAAATATTTTGAATTACATGCACTAATAAATATTTTATTTACTTTCAGTGTGTATAGTTAGTATAGTGTCCAACAAATACTATACTTTTAAGTATTTATACAAGTAAGACTTAGGTGTAATACTTAGTAGTTTCCAATTATCCTTATAATACTTATTATGACATAATGACAATTAAAGATTGGACAGACCTCTTTTGTGAACCTTAAGATAGATCTAATATGTTGATAAAGACTAAAGCAGCATTATCCAACAGAAATCTCCAATTTCTGAGATTATGGAAATTATTTCTGTTTGTACTCTCCAGTATAGTGACCACTAGCTACTTGGCAATGAGCATTTATGATATGGCTAGTGTCACTGAAGGACTGAATTTTTATTTTTTTTAAGTTTTTATTTTAAAGGTTTTATTTATTTATTCATGAGAGACACAGAGAGAGAGCCAGACAGACAGAGAGAGAGAGAGAGAGAGAGGCAGAGACACAGGCAGAGAGAGAAGCGGGCTCCATGCAGGGAACCTGGTGCGGGACTCAATCCCAGGTCTCCAGGATCACACCCTGGGCTGAAGGCAGGCGCTAAACCACTGAGCCACCCAGGGATCCCCTGAATTTTTATTTTAATTAATTCAAGTTTAAATTAAATAGCCACATGTGCTCATGGTTACCATAATGGACAGCATGAAGACATTTAGATTGATAGATCACTGTCCAAGTTCTAAGGGCCGATGTAGTAAAAGATTAGGGTAAGCTTCGTCTTTATAAATGGTCTTATTCCTGAAGCAGTGAATCAATAATGTGGAACAGTGGTACCCAAAGTGTTCTGCAATTCAGACCAGGCAATGAACTGTTTGTTACTAGTCCATGACAAGTTAAGAAATTGAGAGTAAGCATTTAGAAACTTCTGTAGCAACTTGGCATTGATGTAACATCTAAACGTGGAATCAATGGACTCATCTCATAGAACGAGGGCACTGACTCCTTTGGATATTTTCCTTTTTTTTTAAGATTTTATTTATTCATGAGAGACAGAGACACAGAGGGAAAAGCAGGATCCCTGTGGGGAGCCTGATGAGGGACTCCATACCAGACCCCAGGATCATGCCCTAATCCAAAATCAGACACTCAACCACTGAGCCACTCAGGCGTCCCTACTTTGGGTATTTTCAAGCTTGCACAGTGAGTGTCATCTGGTGTGAGCACAGGCAGGTGTAGTAGGACCACATATTGGTTCATGAAAGATAGGAAATTAAAAAAAACAAAAAACAAAAAACAAAAAGCAAAAAGCTATCCTCTCCCAAAATAGCTACCAGTTGTTTAAGAAACCCGAGCGTAGAAGACTAGGAATCAGAGGCCAGAAGTCCACTCTATTCCTCATAACCTGGCTCAGTTGTATTGACCAGACGTCTCAGAATGAAAGGACTTAAAAATAGAAGCACACTAAGAAATTATAGACTTCAACCCTCTCAAGTGACAAATGAAAAACCCAAGTCCTAGGAATGATGTGACATACTTCAACTACTTCCATTAGAGCTGGAGACCTCCCTTTCTGACCTCTAGGCAAGCTCTCTTTCCACCATACCAAGTGGATACAGGCCAAGAGAGACCGTAGGATCCCCTCAAACCACAAATAGGAGTTTGAGAGTATTACTGCAACACTTCCATAACATCTACCATGTACCACTTGTGGTCCACTTGTGCCTGTACCAGCCTAGGTTCACTTCCCCTTTCTAATGAGTCGTCACCACAGTGAATTGAAACGAAACAAAACAAAACAAACAAAAAAAAAAAAAAAAGAAAGAAAAACGATGCAGATGGTGTATCCATATGGCCCAGTGCATAGAGAAAATGGATCAAGGAAAACAGCCCTTCTTACTAAAGTTTTAGATTTCACACAAACTATGGATGACTATGTATTCCTTAGCCATACAAGGATACTTCCCATTTTGATTTCCCAACTTCATTTGTTCTGAGATAGTAGTAAAATAGTAATGGGATACAAATGTTTATGACCCCTGAGGAGCCCAGAAAGAATCCAGGAAAACAGTATGCCTTATATTGGAAACAGGGCAGCTATTTGATCAAATGTGTAATGGATGGTGTTGGAACCCCACTTAGATCCCTGATACTGGCAGGTTCTCCCAGACCCACAGCCACACCTTTTTCCCATCTGGCTTGAGAAGTAACAAAAGAACACTTCTCTCCCTTTCCATCCCTCTGTGGGGTAGGGACAGTCTGCCATCAAGCATGGACAAATATCTTTCCCTTTGCCTCACGGTGGGATTTATCCTATAGTGCAATTCACACCCTTGTGAAGCTCCTTGTGAAGTCAGGCTAAAATCAGCCTCCAGACAAACTCAACACCTGTGCTGGTTCTATCCCTTTCCTTATTCTACTTCTCACTTTTCTAAAGGTACCTGCTGAGAATGTACCTTCAATAAACCACTTGTACAAGAATTCCCATCTCAGGCTCTGCTTCTAAGGAATTTGACCGACAACAGAGTGTAAAGAAACTTTTAAATAGCTAATTTTTTTATCACCTCAAATATTTTGAGCTGTGGCTTGATTCAAATTCAGAATAATTTTCATGTTCTTCAAGGATGCCTGGGTGATTCAGTGGTTGAGCATCTGCCTTCAGCACTGGATCCTGGGACTCCAGGATCAGGTCCCGCATCGGGCTCCCCATAGGGAGCCTTTTTCTTCCTCTGCCTATGTCTCTGCTTCTCTCTCTGTGTCTCTCATGAATAAATAAATAAAATCTTTACCAAAAAAATTATCATGTTCTTTATAAAACAAGAGTTATCTAAATTTCCAGGTCTTTTTGAACTGTCTTAAAAAGCTTTCATCTCCTGAGTTTGGACTCATTGTCTTTGATCACTGACTGAAGATCAAAACTGCTGCTCCACTATAAAACATGCAGCTATTCCTGAGCATGTGATAATTGCAATTTCCTATCTGATGAGACCATTGTAGACGTTTCTCTGCAAGAACATAAGAACATAGCTCAAATACAGGACTATTTTCTTATGCAAATAAAAATATCCTATATTTTAAAATCTATGAATACTGTTACTATTTTATTTAGTGGGAAAATTAATCATCCAAATGTTTGTCCTTTTTTAGGGGGAGTAAGTAGAAGAAGCCTGCTTTATTAATTTGTGATAAATAACAATATGTTTAAAATAACAAACTTGGGAAAATATAATTTTCAATTTTATATTCAAATCCTGTCAGTTGCATAGGAAATGGAATTTATTAGGGAAAATGCTATAGCTATTTGCATAATTTTCTGGTGCTGAAACATGAGAAAAATCTGGCTGCATATTACTAGAGCCCGGTTTAACTTTACTTTCAAGCACTCATTCACCAACCTAAGCCTTTTCCCTTCTTCAATGTCGATGGAGCACACATAAAATATGTACTTAAGCTCATGTAAAAATAAGACATTCTTCCATTTTCCTCCAAATCACTTCACACGCTCATGTGTTTGTTAATAAATTTGTTGTCTGTCATCTTCTTTGACAGCTGTTTCTGCTAGAGACTTTGTAATGGTGGTAGAGCCACTAAAATTCCAATTGCCATCTTCAACAATGTTTCATTTCTCCTTATTTTATTCATCCATGTGGCCCAGTCTCTTACCAATCATTCAACAAATATCTACCATATATCATCTTCTTTTTCTTCTGTTTCATCCTAAAATCATAACAGTCCGGCAGGCCCCCTCCCTAATTCACAGAATTCCCACAATTAAGTGCTATGAAATCATTCGCTTTTGGCGTATAGGACTAAACTTGAAATTTTCGGTGGTGTTGAATGAAAGCAGAATCATTCCTAGTCATTCCTAACTTTCATCTTATGTTGATGGGACCCAGGATCTACGACAATTTAATCAGAGCAAGACTTTCTCACAAAAAGAAAGAAAAAAAGAAGAAGAGAAATACACATTTTTGTACGTGATTAAACAAATATTTATTGTTAGCCAATGGGATTAAAAATGCAGTCCCTACATTCAAAGCGATCAAATTCTAAAAGGGAAGACAAACACAGAAACAAGCAATCCTAATACAATGTGATTAGTACCAGATGTTTGGACAAGAATCTGGAAGCAGAGAGGAGTGGGAAAAACTTGTCCATCTGCTGTTTGGGAGAGACTGAGGAAGAGGTCAGGGAAGACTTTTAGTTGATGTGGTTTGTAAATTTTAATTGAAAAGGGCAATTTTAAAAATATTAACCCTCAATTACACAATTCTCTTATCTATCCTGAGTTAGGTAGTTCTTTTTTCTGCTAGATGAAAATTCAAACTATTCCTTCCTTGCTGAAAGCTTTTATTTCTCTCATAACTACCTCTCTTCCACATCCACCAACTTAGTAAGGATTAGGTGTGTCCACTTGTCACCAGGAAACCTAAAATAACAATGGCTTACAGAAGATGGAACAGATTTCCCCAGCTGGTGGATTGTAAAATATACCGTTGATCAAAATCTTGTAAAACTGGCTTTTCCTTCAGCAACACCCTATCTGCCATATGGCGCTGATGTGAGTTTATACAAAGGCAGTTCTGCTATTCCTAAGGTCTGACTGCAGCCCTTGTTCATATGGTCAAACTCAAAAAAATTTTTGATGGGCTGCTCAAAAAATTTTTATACTTATGTTTGGGAAATCCAGTTCCTTCTGAGGGTAAAGAGAGTTATGTCAGTTCTGGGTGCTCTCTTTTTGTGATGTGGATTTGGCAAGTGTTCATCCTAGTTTAGATTGGGATTCCAGCTCTTGGTTGGTGTCACTGAAGAAGAACAATTTTGTGCCTTTGTCTGACACTATCTTTGACCCAAACTCATGATAAAAAATATACTTAATAGGCAATATTTGTATGTTAGTTGATGTTGAGGGAATTTAAGAGGATCACAGGAAGAGCTTTCAGACAAAAGAAAAGAAAAAATTAGGGTGAAATCTGAACCCTGAGAATATGCATACTCCTAGTAATTGACAATGAAAAAACCAAAAATTTACTTTGGGAGATGTTGGTACAGCCAATGTAGGTGTTTTTCTCCTGATCATCAAACTATATAGTATGGATAAGCTTAACACTAATGTTAAGTTTGAATAAATCAAAGCAGCTGAATGATTAGCAGCTTTCAGATGTGTAAGGAAATCTTGCACCTAGAACATAACGCTGCATGTATCAAATTCCTAGTTTCATCATTAGCAAAGACATTCACACCCCCTTGACATTATGAAGGAATAGACAGGTGTTAAACATGACTCCCAAAAGAGAGAGACAGAGAGGAGAGAGAAAGAGGAAACTATTTAAACCTCCAGTATTGAACATCTCTGGTTGTTTTGCTTATATCAGAAGATTTATTTCACTAACAAGGAAAATAGTTCTCAAGAGTTCTGGGCTGATTAGAAGACCAGAGAGTAGTTGGTTCTTTGTACTCAACAGCAGTTTGGGGAATTAAGAATAAATGAAAAATTTCTTGAAATCACGTACCTGTTTTTCCATAAGAAGAAAAAAATAAAGAAAAAAAATTAAAAGAGCAAAATGGTAATTTGGATCATTTATTTGGAATTTGAGGGACAGGTTGAAATGTTCTTTTTTGGTACTAAGGAATTATCAGAAGACTATTTTTTCAAAAACTGGAGCTGGAGCCTCCTGCAGTTCAGCATTGTGCTGGCTTCCTATGGTTCCTAAGATTCTGATTGATCTCCGCTGTCTTGTTTTGATTCAGTAGCTCCCAGAATAATCCCAACTGTACATCATCACAGGGCTATGAAACTACATAATTATTGAGGAGGTGGGTGCTATTTTTCTTTCTGTACATGTTTAGACATTGTTCTGGGCATTATTTGATGCATGATGTAGGCTTTGCATAAGGAATATAAAAGCCGTTTTGGTGTTATTGTCACTCAGTTTTTATCCTTGTAATAAAACAAAAGCACAGAATGAATGCCCCAAAACTAAAGTGGAACCAATGTGGCAGAGTGCAAAAAAGATCTCCAAAACCAAAAATTCACTCATTTTACATGATGTGAGCATTAAATACATTTTCTGGAAATTACTTTTGGCAATAAAGAAATAGAATCAAATTTATTGTAATTTTCCTTAGATACACATAAAGTTATTTGTGTCAAAAATAGTGATCATAGTAAGTGAAGAATCTGAGCAAAGAAATTAAACATGTAATTTTAATTGCTCTTAAAGAAGCCTCAAATATAATTTCAATGAAGCTAGGTGAATGTGATAATATAGGAGGAAAAAATATTGCAAAGTTGAATCTCCAAGTGCAAACTCAAGGGTGTACTTAAGAATCATCCCTACAAATTAAAGCAAATGCTTAAAAAAAAAAAGTCTCCTTCATATTACTATCTGCAAGTGTAAGTATTTTTTTTAATGAGACAAAGGACGATATTTTAGATAACCATCTCTGACTTTGTTTTGATAGATATACCCTAAAAAATGGCTTCTCCGGTAAGATAACACTTCCTGTCTTCAAATAACCGAAAATCAAAATAGCAATAAGTGAATCTGGATAAAATGTATTCTTCTTATGTAAATAAAGCCCAGAAGTTAACAGCACAGGGCTGAGCTGGTAGCTCTCTTATCAACGAGAACCCAGGATCAGTCTGTCTTGTGGCTTTGCCATCCTCAACACCAGGCTACCCATTGATTAAGGTCAGCCGTCACATCTCCTTTCCAACTAGAAGAAAAAGAAAGCTCAAAGAAGGTCACCCTTAGCTTTAAACACATTCCGCAGAAGTTACATGCTCAAATGCAGATGGCCATCTCAGGGTACAAGAGAACCAGGGAAATTATTTTAAGCAGCCCTCAGCTTATCTGAAAACTGGGAAAGAATAGGATTAGATAGTGAGGGACAGCCCAGAGTCTGTGTCATATTATTATTACCAGATAGATACAGATCCTTATAGGATAAAGGCATGAACTGAACCATTACTTAATTCAGTTTCAGTTGAAAGAAGAAAACAAATTTAAATATGGCATAACAAAGTTTGAATCTCAGCATTCCTTTTGTCTGTTATTTACTTGCACCCAGAGTTTCCAAAATCAAACACTTGGTTTTGTCATCTTGAGAGGTTTGATTTCATCAAGATAAGGCAAATATAAAGGGCTCTTTGGCTTCTAATGTTATCTCATTCACTTATTCATTCCTTAGCTTATCAGCTAGTGACCTCCACTAATTTGAAAATTTCACTTTGTAATGTAGATGTTCAACTCTGTGATAGTACGGGGTTCATCACCAAATATATTTTCAAGACCAATGGAAGATGTAACAAAAAATTAAGGCTTGTATTATAACTTCATTAGAAAATTTATTTTGAACAAAGACAAAACAGAGTGCAATCCTTGAGGTGAGTGTGTAGAAGATAAAAAATGATGAGAACATAGGGACAAGTAAAGAGAGATTTGGGTGACTTTAGAACAACTTTGCAATTCAGATGTATTTCCAAATATGGCAGACAGCAGGAAAGTGAAGACTGATATTAAACAATCAATCATTTGCCTGTCTAAACAACTAATATATTTTAAATATGTTTCCTCTTTTAATATCAGGACCTATTAATTGTAGCAACATCTACGGAAGAGCGTAAAGAATAAAATATAATTATTCAGTGTTCTGTCACCCAGGGGAAAAAAAGGGAACTATCATTATTCTATGTGCTATTTTAGTCTTTTACCTACATTTACAATTGTGTGTATTTTCTCATTGGGTTAATATTTTACACACTGCATAGCAAATCATCTACTCTTTTGCAAACTACTTTTCTTTTTGGTCAATTAACATGAGAAAATGCTTGAAATATAGTACTAAGTTATATTGTAAAGCATGACTTGAATGGCTGAATAGTATTTGTTCATGTGTTTTTTCCATGATCTAATCAGTTTGATATTAGAAAAAGCTGTGTGTATTTAGAATGCATGCACTAAGCAGACAATCCTATACTTTAATCCTGATGATATCTTTCGTTCAGTGATTTTATATCAAATTTAATCCTTAGTTTCCTCATTTATTAAATAGGGTGAATTAGTGCCTACCTCATAAGTGTCTGTCTAGGATTGAAAGTGGTGTGTAATTTGTAGTAAGGACTCAATACCAAATGAGTCTTATTGGACATTAGAATATTTCTAATTTTATGTTACCATAAACAGCTGTAGATGCAGAACATTGTTGGGTAAGGTATAAATTCTCATTTCGTTCATACATTCGTGCATTCAGTCCCTCATTTAAGAAACATTTATAGGGCAGTTACTACTTGCTAGACACTCTTCAACTTCTTTCAAGCTTCTTTCTTGTGTGCCTCATAAGAACCAGTTATTATAGTTTTGACTTAAACTTTTAGCTGCAATTATTACAATGTCAACTATTCAAGTAAATGTTATTTAAAACATCCAGTAAAGATTCTGGGAGAAGATAAGAGTCTAGGAAGGTAGGGCAGCCCCGGTGGCTCAACAGTTTAGCACAGCCTTCAGCCCAGGGCATAATCCTGGAGACCCAGGATTAAGTCCCACATTGGGCTCCCTGCCTGGAGCCTGCTTCTCCTTCTGCCTATGTCTCGGCCTCTCTCTCTCTCTGTGTCTCTCATGAATAAATAAATAAAATCTTTTAAAAAAAAATAGAATCTAAGCAGGTAAAAGTGAGTTTTAAATTTGACTAGAACTAAAAAAATAAATTTGACTAGAACTATGAAAATATTCTTTCCACAGAGATTTCTCAATATTCAAATTCTTGTTTTGATCATTTAGATGAAATAAGTGTCACTTTCCTACCTGTAGGGGCAAAATCAGTAGAGTAAAAGTGTCACTTTCAAAGCTATTTCTGTACAACCATAATGCTTCGGAGCTTAAATACCACACAGCCCTTCCTTACTTTTCCTCATTGTCTGTTGGAAAGTCCTGTCAAGATAAAGAAGTCAGCAGCATTACATTTATTCTCTGCTTTTTTTGTTGTTTTATTTTGTGTGTGTGTGTTGTTTTGTTTCATTTTTGTTTAGAAATGGGTTCTTCAGAAAATATGCAGAGATCCAGCTGGATCCAGGAGATAGGATGTTAATAATGAATAAAAGAACCTCAGTGTGTTTGTACCAGTCCCATCCACAAAGGGTCATGCGCTCTCGATGCCTCTTACCCTGCCTCTCCCACATGGAAGAGAGATCTTCCTGAATCTCACATCCCTCCTTTGACCCTTCTAAGCTTCCCCATCTATTCCATCTTCACCATCTCTCTCACAGATTCCAAAATCTGACTTGGGCTCATAATTTCTAGAGATGGTTTTTAAAATTACAGATCCCTGAGTCCCTCCCAGGATCACTAAATCAGAAACACCTATGTGTGGGACTTGTGGACTGTTACTTTCCACAAGTTTTCTAGGTGATTCTGATCTGGACCAAAGACTGGCATTTGGAAACTCTTGGCCTATTGTCAGGGTCTGTGATGTGCTCCACCCATCATCCCATGCCCCAGCGTTACCATGCCTTAGGTCCCTCCTTCATTCGTTGCTCCCTCTCCCTCCCTCCGCCTCATCTGTTTCTATCCGATCCCTCTGTATGCCATATTCCAGGCTTAGTATTGACAAATGACGTTAATCACGTGTTCTTTTGTGATAGACCTCCTGCTATACAGAAGCACTAAAGCAGCTAATATATTTAATGCATAACATTTAATGACACATATATGCTGTGTTAGAACCATGTGTGACATGTGGAAAACACATAATGAATGTCAATGAATTATATCTGTAATTAAATATTAAAGATAGATCATGACACGTATTATTCTTTTCTCCAGCTTCATTGAGATATAATCAACATGTAACATTGTGTAACTTTAAGGTGTAAAACCTGAAGATTTGATGTTCATATATGTTTTGAAATGTTTACCAATAAGGTAAATTAACACGTCTGTCACCTCACATAATTACCATTTCTTTGCATATGGTGAGGACATTTAAGGCTTACTCCCTTAGCAACTTTCATGTATACAATCTGATATTGTTAATTATTGTCACTATGTTGTACATTAGACCCCAGATCTTATTCATCTTGTGACTAGTAGTTTGTACCCTTTGAACAACATGTCTTTGTTTCTCCCACCAGCCCCCAGCAATAATCCGTCTACTCTCTGTTTCTATGACTGGCTTTTTTACCTTTCACATATAAGTGAGATCATATAGTATTTGTCTTCCTCTAACTTATTTCACTCGGCATACGCCCTCAAGTTTCAAATGGTAGGATTTCTTCCCTTTTTATGGCTGAATAATTATATACACGTTTTCTTTATCCTTTCATCCATTGGTAGACACTTAGGGTGTTTCCATGTCTCAGCTATTGTAAGTAATGTTGCAGTGAACATGGGGGTGTGACAGGGTGCAGATATCTCTTCAAAATAGTAATTTTATTTCCTTTGGATATATTCCCAGACATGGGATTTCTGGATCATAGGGTAGCTCTCTTCTTAATTTTATTTGAAGAACCTTCATATTGTTTTCTACGGTGGCTGCACCAATTTACTTTCTCACCAACAGTCCACGAGGGTTCTCTTTTTTCCACATCATTGCCCCATTCTCTCTTGTCTTTTTTATCTTAATGACATGTATTGTTTTAGTTAATCCTCATAGCAACTCCGTGAGATAGATCCCATTTTTTCTCCATTTTAGAGAGTAGGAAACTGAGGTCCTATTCACAGAAATAGAAAAGCATAACTCGATGATGGACATTTGTACTTTCTTGAATGTGCCACAATTTCTCTCACGTTGGTGAGGAAGGTGAGAAAATTAATGTTCTGTGTTCTCCAACCCTGACTCCCTGACAAGTGTTCTCCTGTGTAGTCCCAATTCATACGTCATTGGTTGTCATTGTTTTACCCATTGGTTTTACCAACTGGATTTTAAATTTCTGGAGCTCAGGAATCATGTTTTATTGTTAGGTGTTGCCAGGACCTACACTGAGTCTGACACGTGGTTAGTGTCCAGCAGCTGTTAAATAAGAAAAGGAAACTACTTTGCAAACAGCTGCTGTGCATCTGATGGTAACCAGTAGAATCTCAGCCATAGAACTCAGACCTAACCTCTAGAGCAAGGATAACAAAAAGAGATTAGATTAAGTTCTCTTGGGAACTCCAGTCATTTGGTGGCTTTCTAGAGCACAGTGAAAGGATTCTGTGTTAAAGTATAGGCTCAGGGCAAAAGTATCATCAACCACATCATCTGTGGTCTTGGGAGGAAGAACATGGAGATAATTATGCTGTATAATCATCATCCATTTATGGTCATATATGGAATCAGTAGTAAAACTAGACTAGATGTTAAGTGAATTTGGGCAGAACCACACAGTGATGCTCACTGGACTGATCTTTCTTTAGACTCTACTTTATGAGGAGGTGATTGAATCAGATTCAGTCTTTCATATATGTTTGCTGGCATTCCTAAATGAAACGGAGTTTAAAGCATATAAATACTAAGGATCAGTTTTCCACAGAACTAAACTTTAAATATCTTCCTTTCTTTACTTACCCTATGAAAACAAATAATATGGAAGAGAAAGGGGATTAGTAAATGTAAAAATCACAGCTTTGAAACACACACACACAATGAACTTCTATCTCAAGAAAAGTGTAGATGATCATCTTTAGACACATCACAGAAAATGTGTTTGATACTATCATTGCGAAAAGGTAGTAATCATCCCACTGCCCACTGGATTCTAGAGCTATTTCATTAATTAAGAAAAAGCTTCAGTTATGTTATTTGGGAACAAAAAATTAGCCTAACCTAATGATGTCAGAAGAACGGTAATGTCTGCCTCTTTCTAAAATTCTGTTTCTTCTCAGCACTTAGCTTCCTATACAGTGATAGTTGATATTTCCACAGGAGCAAAGAAAGGAAATTGCTATTTTTTGATGAAACATTGTGGCTTCCAAGGTCTGCTTGTATGTGAATTAGGCCAAGCCTTTAGGGACACATCTAGGATAATATTTCATAAGGATAAAATGTAGAGAGTTGGGAAGAAAACATAGAATTTGAAATACTGTGTAATGTCAGAGGAGGCAGTATGTACGTATCTTTTTGTAAGTGGCAATGTGGCCTATATGATCTTGTTAGTAAAGAAAGGGTAAGTATATGACAACTGAGTGCTTTACTGATGGCTTAAGGGCTCATTATTTCATTGATTCTTTTTTCTTTAGTAAAATCAGAGTGGACACAAAAGGAGGAAAGATGAGAGCATTAGCATGAACATCTCAGCTAAGCTTTCTTAAACTACTCAACACAGTAGTCAAAAGTCCCAAATCAAATATCACATTTCATAAACTAAATGGGAACTGCATAATGAAACTATTATAAAAACGGTTTTATCTTAATCTCCCAGTTAATCTATGAAATATTGCTTAGGAAAAAGAAATACATAGACACATACATATATTAAATGATTTTTACTACTGTCTTCTGGGAAAAGCAACTGATAGTACAAATTCATCTGCTATCAGGTCACGGGACTTTATCCCCAGTATCTTTAACCATTAACAAAATACCACAAGCAGTGTTTTCTCTACCACACCACATGTCTTCCACTTGAAACTAGACATTCAACAGGAATTATTTTATAACTTTTAAAAGATTTTTCCAGTTATGTATTGACAAGCTTTTCCCTCCTTCTGAATTCCAAGCATGTTTTCTTAAATTCTACTCACACTTGATTTATAGGGAGATCCATCAAATATCCTTACGTAATTCTAAAGTGGAAGTTAGGTTTTAGGGAATGCTTCCAAGATTATAATGTAATTGTAAAGGTACAGAAATGTAGGCATCAGACCACTTTTCAACACACAGGAAGTAGAAGGGCAAAAGAACAGACTTTCACTGAAGTATGGTCTTGATGTCTGTCAAGTGAAATTGCTTCGATAAATCACCATTACACATCACTATGGGATAACGGATGCCTGGGTATGTTTAATGATGTCACATCACTCTTTATCAATATTAAACTTTAGAATTGATATGTGTTTTAATTTTGTAAGTCTGAGGTTTAAACAAAAATATCTTCTTTGTACATCTGTCCTGGAGCTAGCTTTGTATATTTCCATAAAACATATACCCTACAGATCAACATACAACATATCCCATCATATTTATATATAGACACATATCTAGTATTTTTACACATGTATCCCACATATGTATACATATGTAGTTCACATAATTTATATTATATGGTATATGTACCTAAATTTATATGTAAATATATTTGGTTTATATGTGTGTATGTATATATACACAAATTTTGCTTTTTACAGATCCTGTATTAGATCAACAAACTTAATTTCATAAGTTTTAGTTTAATATAGCATGTATTTGTTTAAGATTACTGTTAATTAGGGACACCTGGGTGGCTTAGTGGCTGAACGTCTACCTTTGGCTCAAGTCATGATCCCGGGATTTTGGGATTGAGTTTGGAATCCGGCTCCCCATAGAGAGCCTGCTTCTCCCTCTGCCTATGTCTCTGCCTCTCTCTCTCTGTCTCTCATAAATAGATAAATAAAATATTTTTTAAAAAATAATGTTAATTATTAAAACTAGAATCTGCTCTGCAAACTGATAAGGTGTGAAAGAACATGTCTTTTCAGTGAAATAGAAGGGTACAGTTTGTCCCTTCACATGAAAGAGATTATAGCTTTTCTGTTTATATGAATTTAATCGTGTACTTTTTTGTAAAGGCAGTGATTTTTTTTATATATAATGCTTTTTTCTCCAGCTTTGTTGAGGTGTAATTGCCAAATAGAATTGCAGATATTTAAAGTGATACATTTTATACACTTTGAAAAATAATTTTACATAACACGTTACTTTCGCTGCTGTCCCCATTAAAGCAATTAGAGAAGTTTGTTTGTTGCATATCCTAACAGAAAATATTTTCCTTGCTTTTATTTTTAACCTGTGGTTGTACTCAAGGTTAATTGAAGGTATCAGGAAGGTGTGACTGTGACAAGAGGTAATGATATCAGGGGCAAAATAATGTGAGATCAGTGACCTGGATATTGATTCTTATCATGGAATCTTGGTGAAATGAAGTCATTTTTTTTTTTGAAGTCATTTTTAATTAGACTTTTAGTTATAATAATAATGCTCAGAATAGACTGTCCTTAGGCTTGATGTTGGCAGTTCCATCACCACTTGTGAACTGAAAAGGACAATGAATGGAAATTTAGAGACATGGTGGTAGAATCATAATAGAACTGTAGGAAAATTGTATGTGCAAAGCTTCTTTTCGTGTGTAAGGAATACACATAATTTGTCTGTGAACTCATCAGCTCTGAGAGCCCCTTGGTGAATATAAAGATGTCTTGTTGATCATTCTATAGAATTCTCATGAAGATTATCACATCTGATTTCTTTCTGATGGAAACAACTTAGTGAAGTTAACTCTGGTTTTGGAACAATTTCCGTAAGATCTTGGAGCTTGGAAATGACATTATTTTAGATCCCTTCCTTACACATGGTTTTTGAGTGACTGAGTCTAACAGCTAATAATGAAACTTTTCACCTGCACTGTGGCACACACGGCAAATGATGTATCTCTGTATAAGCTACTTTTGCTTTTGCAATGGATGTATTTGGATCTGATTCTTTCTTGCAGATCCATTTTTGCAGAATAATTTTTTAAATAGCAATAATAAAAATTCCAATTCATGGGAATTCATACTTTTTTCAAAATAACTTATTTTCTTTGTTACTCAATCAAATATAAAAACAAACATGTCTCTCTACCAAAACTTCTGGTTTCAATTTACTTTGCTCCTGAAACACCACCACTGTGCTTTGTGTGAATTAGTACTATGAAGATTCAGTTGGGTAGGTATTTTTAAAGTAATTGACACTGTTTTTTGGAAAAACCCAATAGAGCTATGACTTGATTAGTTATATAAAGTTGATAAAATTGCCAACATTTCTAAAGAATACCCTCTACATGGGCATATTTATCTTAGTCTAAATATTGAATAAATTCAAAGTAGATAAACCATTTTATGTTGTTTCCCCAATATAAAATGTGTGTTTCTTCATTTTATTTAAAGAGTCACAGCAATCTGGTACAGTGAAAACAAAATCCCTGTATTTGCAAGGTATAGAAAAAGCAACGAAGAGTCATATTTTAAAATTATTCTCAGAAGAGATTTTTTTCAAATTAAAAAAAATAAATTATAATTTTTCAAAGTATAATTTCAAAATCACATTCCTATTTTATTCTTTAAAACTTAGAATTTTTCAGTTAAGTAAGTGTATGAACCTAATCTATCCAGTAGGTTAACTCTTTATATTCTTGGTGAAGTGTAGGCCAATGTGTTAATGTCTTACTCTGGGAATTTAATTGCAAATAAGGAATATTTTACTTAAAAAACATATACATACTATTTCCTCTAAATTGGTTTTACCTTGACTAGTTAATTTAATATTTCTAAGTATTGTTAGTTTTTTTTTTTCAAAATTATGACATTGTGGATTGATGATCGAGTGCATTTTTGTGCTAGCTCTGATCATCCAATTTCCATTTTTTTCCCACAAAACAGGTGAGGAATCATTGCTAATTGTGAAAAAGAAACTTTGGCTATATTTTACTTGATTCTTTAGCCCTGAGGAGGCCACTCATTAACAGTTCACAGGACAGCACAGAAGCATAGACAGTACTACAGTAAAGGCGTTATAGCCATGACCAAATATACTAGTTCTGGAAGGATGACTCTAATCGTGTTTGCTGCTGGTCTGCAAATTTAAAGAAGCAGGTGTTTCTCATGTACAGAGTTTAATTTTTTTTCCCCAATCTGCACCTCATTGATAATTGTAGTTCAGTACCCAGTGCTATTTTTAAATGAACACACCCATTCATTTATTCACTCCTTTACCACGAACCCATCAAACATATACTATAGGTCAAGTTATAAACTATATGCTGAGAATTCAACAGGATGAAAGATAGACATGAACTATGTGCAGCAAAACATATTTTAGTGGTTCTGCAAAGTAGGGTCTCATTTTGCAGTTGGGAAACCACCTGCAGGGCTTTAGTGGAAACATGTATCATATACCTTTTCTGTCCTGATTCTAGTTCCTTGGAATGGAGTTTAATATAAATGTTAACTGCTCATATTTTGAAGTATTACAATGGCAACAAAGCCCTTCCTCATATGGCTGCTGCTGAAACCAGCCCTTTCCACATTGAACCTTGGGTTCCAGCTATTCTTAATTGCTTACAATTCTCATTAAGTTCATTGCTTCAGCTCCTCTGATTCTTTTCATACATTAAGTATGATTAACCTGGTATATGTGAAATTTTGTTTTTAATTGTTCTAGGTACCAGTGAGCAAACAGAATGCTATTGGAGCTTAATGTTTACTTATGGCAGAAGTTTATCAAATAATCTGGGGTGCCTGGGTGGGTTAAGTGTCTGCCTTTGGCTCAGGTCATAATCCCAAAGTCCTGGGATCGACCTCCACATCAGGCTTTCTGCTCCATAGGAGTCTGCTTCTCCCTCTTCCTCTGCCCCTCTCTGCCCTGCTTGTGCTCTCTCTCTCTCTCTTTCACTCTCTCACTCAAATGAATAACTAAAATCTTTTTTAAAAATGTGTCAAATAATCGTACACATGCATTTTTTTCAACTATAATTACACACTGATGGTATGAGAATAATTAGAATTTTAAATTAAAAAATATTTTCCTCCAAATTCATGGCAATATTTCTTGAATATTTTCCACAGACCTCATAAAAATTAACTGCTGCTGGAGATATGAGGTTAAAACACACACACACACACACACACACACACACACACACACACACAAAACTAGTATATGTCTATATTGTAATCCTTTCCAGAGAAGATGAATGAAGAAGCAAATAGCTACAAGTTGGTTTCATCCTGTTGAAATATCCTAAGAAAAATTAGATTTTTTTATAGGACAAAATTTTAAAATAATTTTGCTTTTATAAATTTGAAGCTATAATTTTGACCAATACATTGAAACTATCATTTGTGATTTCTCTGTAATTATTTCCTTGAATTATTTTTAGTTGAAATTTGACATCCTTCCCCAACCCCACTGAAGATGCAGTCCACATTGAATGAGTTTACTGTTTTTGTTTTTGTTTTTTTAAAGACTTTATTTATTTGAGAGAAAGAGCACACACAGGAGCAGGGGGAGTGGCAGGCCAAGGGAGAGAGAGAAGCAGATTCCCTGCTGAGCAGGGAGCCCTATGTAGGGGCTCAACCCGAGGACCCTGAGATCATGACCTGAGCCAAAGGCAGATGCTTAATCAACTCAGTCACTTAGGTGCCCCTGAATGATTTTACTATTAAAACTACAGTTTCTCTTAAGATGCTTGGCATTCCGTAGTGGTGATTGTATAATTAAAATCTCAAGGTGCACAATGAACATTTACTACAGAAAACAGACTAAGATTGAGTTATGAATGCAGGCTCCATTGGGAATAGCTTTTGATCATTTCAGCTGCTTTATCCTATGGCCAAGTATTTATTCTCAAAAAACAAAAAACAACAACAAAAAAACAAAACTAGAGGATCCCTGGGTGGCCCAGTGGTTTAGCGCCTGCCTTTGGCCCAGGGCATGATCCTGGAGTCCTGGGATCAACTCCCACGTCGGGCTCCCTGCATGGAGCCTGCTTCTCCCTCTGCCTATGTTTCTACCTCTCTCTCTCTCTCTCTCTCTCTTATGAATAAAAAAATAAAATCTTTAAAAAAAAAAACAAACCTTACTCCTTTTTGCCCACACACTGTCCTTGAGATGATCAGACTTAGTTTTACTAAGATTTTTTAACTGATATAGTGGCCTGCCCTACTTCCTTTCCAGGTAAGCACAAGTTACATTTCATGAAGGAGGTATGGAATCCTAAGATACCATTAGGTTTTCATGGATCCAAGAAAATATTTTTCTCGGTGGTTCGTGCTTTCTTGTGTCCCCTAAACTTAATTTTTTCAAAACATTGTGCACTCATTTGTCCCCTGATTAGCTAAACACCACTCCAGTTAATAGTAAGTGGCCAATGTTATACACAATATAATATTTTAGGACTCTGTGCAGTTCATGAGAGCTGGTCTGAGGGAACAATTTTTAAAATACTTTTTAATTTATTCTCAATTCCAATGTAGTGAACAGTGTTACACTAGTTCAGATGTACAATGTAGTAATTCAACAATTTTGTACATTGCTCAGTGATCATTATAAGTACACTCTTAATCCCCTTCACCTATTTCACCTGTCACCCTACTCACCTCCTCTCTGGTAACCATTAGTTTCCTCTCTATATTTAAGAGTTCACTTCTTTGTCTCTTATTTTCTCCTTTTTTTTTTTTTTGGTTTCTTAAATTCCACAAGTGAGTGAAATCATATGGTATTTGTCTTATGTGACCTAGCATTATTCCCTATAGATTCATCCATGTTGTTGCAAATGGAAAGATTTCATTCTTTTCCACAGCTGAGTAATATTCCATTGTGTATCTATACCACATTTTTATCCACTCATCTAACAATGGACACTTGTTTTTCTTCCATAATTTGGCTATTATAAATAATGCTACAATGAACATAACAGTGCCTATATCATTCTGAATTAGTGTTTTCATATTATTTGGGCAAATACCCATTAGGAGAATTACTGGATCCTTTGGTTATCCTATGTTTAACTTTTTGAGGAACTTCCATACTGCTTTCCACAGTGACTGCACCAGTTCACATTCTCACCAGTGCTGAGGGTTCATGATGATGAGGATGTAATGTCTTTGTCTCTTGTTATAGTCTGTTTTAATGTCTATTTTGCCTGTTGTAAGTACTGCTATCTGGATTTCTTTTTGCTCCCAATCACATGATAAACGTTTCTTCATCCCTTCACCTTCAGTCTGCATGTGTCTTTAGTTCTGAAATGAATCTATTGTAGGCAGCACATAGATGGGGCTTGCATTTATATCTGTTCAGTTACTCTGCCTTTTGATTGAAGCACTTAGTCATTTTCACATAAAGTCATTATTGATTAAAAAAGATAATTATTGACAAATACATACTGATTGCCATTTTGTTACTTGTTTTATGGTTGTTTTTGTAGTTTTCCTTTATTCTCTTACTCTCTTCTCTCGAGGTCTTATGACTTTCTTTAGTGATACACTTGGCTCTTCTTTCTCTTTATTCTACACATATCTATTACTGGTTTTTGATTTGTGGTTACCATTAGGTTTACATATAGCATCATATGCATAAAGCAGTCTATATTAAGTTTGTGACTGCTGAGTTTGTACCCATTCTAAAGCACTAAATTTTTATCCCCTGACCCTTTTAGGTATATGGTGTCCTACTTTACATCCTTGTGTTTTGTGAATCCCTTGACTGATTTTTATAGACATACTTGATTTTATTGATTTTATGCTTTCTACTTTTCTTGCTCCTGCTTGTGGCCTTTTTTTTACCCCTCAAAGAATCCTCTTTAACATTTCTTGTAAGGATGGTTTAGTGGTGATGAAAGGAATTCATCACCACTAGCATGATGTCTGAGAAACTCTATCTCTCCTATTCCTGAAGATAGCCTTTCTGGATAGAGTATCCTTGGCTTCAAGATTTTGTTTGTTTGTTTGTTTTTTCCTTTTAGCACTTTGAGTGTATCATGTCACTAGTTTCTGACCTGCAAAATTTCTGCTGACAAATCAGCAGATTGCCTTATGGAGTTTCCCTTGTATGTAACTATTTTCTTTTCTTGGATTTTTATGGTTTCAGGTCTCACGTTTAGGTCTATAATGCATTTTGTGTTTATTTTTATGTATGGTGTAAGAAAGTCGTCCAGTTTTTGCATTTATCTGTTTAGTTTTCCAGTTCCATTTCTTGAAGAGACTTTTTCCCATGGCGTATTCTTGCCTCCTTTGTCACAGATTAATTGATCATATAATTTTGGGTTTATTTTTGGGTTTCTGTTCTGTTCCATTGACCTATGTGTCTATTTCTGTGCTAGTACCATACTATTTTGACTTCTACAACTTTGTAGTGTAGTATTTCTTTCTTTCTTTTTTTTTAAATTTTATTTATTTATGAGAGAGATCGAGAGGGAGAGAAAGAGAGAGAGAGAGGCAGAGACACAGGCAGAGGGAGAAGCTGGCTCCATGCAGGGAGCCTGACGTGGGACTTGATCCCGGGTCCCCAGGATCATGCCCTGGGCTGAAGGCAGTGCTAAACCACTGAGCCACCAGGGCTGCCTTGTAGTGTAGTTTTCCTTTCTCAACAGCACTGATGATAGTAAAACATAGTAAACAAAGAGGTAATGAGTTTTGTGTGTTTATTCTTTTTTTTAATGTAATTTACTTAATTTTAATAAGTCATTCACCAAATTCCCAGGAACTTAACACTGGCTCTTGGAAGATGATACAAGAACTCTAGCACAGTGTTACACTAAGCAGAAGTGTACCCAGTCCCACTCAAAAAGAAGGTTTAAGGAAAAGCCCATGGTTCACATGTCTTCAGTACTTCCCTCTGCTATAATAGTTGAAGTGCTCCAGATAGAAGCTGCTGCCTCATCTCTGGTCCCAGACTAAGGACAGCATGGAACAGATGGGGAACAAAACATACATTTTTCTGTCTGTATGTCAAAGAAACTTTGGGGTCCTTTTTTACCATGGTGTTACTCTAGCTATCCAGAGTACAACTCAAACTGTATAATTTACAAGATTGTGTAAATAAACCTTAATTCCCCCAATAACTGGATTATGTTAGAGATTTTCCCATGTAGCTGAGTGAAGCATTATCTCCTGAAGATTAGAAAAATAAATAGCAGAAGCAAAACATTTATACATTATTGATGTACATTAAATAGCAAGGCAATAAAGCTCAATTTTCTCACAAATTGCCAAAGAAGTTGGTTTTTCTTCATCTGGCAATTTGTCCAAAATTCTAATGTATATTTGGCTCACAGAAATCTGGGAGTCTACAAATTAATGATTTCTTCTCTGAAGATCATTGTGTAGATATTGTATACTTCCCTGTTTCTCCATTTTACCTTCATCAATTCCCTAATTTTTCAATACCTTGTTATACATCTTTATTTCTGTGGCTCCTACCAACTCTTCCGGGAATCCCCAACTAGATGCGTAGATAGTAAGTTCCATTAAGTCAGGGATCCTACTCATTTTATAACTACTATATTCTCAGTACTTGGCAAATAATTGGTGCTCAATTGGGTTTGCCAAATAAACTACTGAAAATAAAACACTTTTGAAATCCATTTACACTCTGCTGTATGTGCTGCTATATTTATTCTTCTATCTTACATTGAAGGGATTTGTGTATGTATGTTAGCATAAGCCATAAGCCCCTTGAGGGCAGTGGCACTATCATCTTTCTGTATAAAATCATAGCAATGCTTGGCACTTACAGCAGGAATTTAATAAATATTTATTTTATCGGAACATCTTTTAAACCTTCTGTATATAGCAATGAGATGTTTCCCAATGAATATAAATCATATTCATAGTTGGAGACCTGAGGCTGAGGGCTTAGGAATGACAAGACTAAGAAAAGGTGTATTGCTGATGATGGTGTATCATCATAAAATGTATACAGAATAGGCCTGGTAGAAACTTAAAAGGGTACATGAATTCAGTTATCATAATAAAGATAATCACTTTGCATTTACATAGCACTTTACAGCAAAATGAATTTCAAAGCAATTTGCCAAACGTTTTTACAAAGGATCACTTGGCTGAGTCCCAAAGAGTGTCTTCTGGGGTGGGACCCTGCAGCTGTTCACAGAGTATACCAAAGAGCCGGTTTCCTGAACTGTGCAGGGGAGACATGCTTATGAGAAGCTGGTAGGGGACTGATGCAGCTCTTCTCTGAGGATGCCTGGTCCTACTGCATTGTGGGGACTTGTCTCCCTCAGGAAATCTGCCATTTCTAAGGAACAACATGGGAGAAGGGTTTCTAAGCCTTTTAAAACAAGTGTATTACCCAGCTTAAGAAGAAATAGGCAGAGTAATTGATTTAGTACCCAGAGGACAAACTAAGTCATTACAATTCAATCCAGTAAATATTTATTGAACATCTCAGGCAAGTTCCTTAAACTCTCTGAGCCTCAGTTTCCTTACTTGAAAAGTCTTTCCTCAGAGGTTATTATGAGGATTAAATGACTGTAAATTAAATGAAGAATGAGTGTAAAATATTTAGCATAGAGCACTCCATACATCCCTTTTACTTGGCATTATTTTTATTACCATCACTGTATACCTTAAATATCATAATATGTAATTTGAAAAAGATAATTAGATATTTTTTCTTAGAAATACTATCCCTTTTGTATCTGTATGATCATAAATATCTTCCATGATGCCTTCATATTATTTTTTACAAATTCAAGAATTGTTCAAAACCAATCTTACAAAATTATATACTATATGATCTTTTTTAAAAATGTAGGCCTTTAGGGACACCGGGTGGCTCAGCAGTTGAGCATCTGCCTTCAGCTCAGGGCATGATCCTGGAGTCCTGGGATTGAGTCCCACATCTGACTCCCAGCATGGAGCCTGCTTCTCCCTCTGCCTTTGTCTCTGCCTCTCTCTCTGTGTGTCTCTCATGAATAAATAAGTAAAATCTTAAACAAAAATATGGCCTTTATTGATATTATATGTAACATTATAATTATAATCTAATGAGTAATAAGTATGATTGTATTTAATCAGATCTAGTTAAATGCCACACCACTCTCTAAATTGTTGTACATTTCAGGGTACAATGAAAACCCAAGAAAAATCAAAACAGGACCAAAATAGAATGCTAGATTCAAAAGTAATATACTATATATATGAATGAAAAAACAGATGATTTTTTTTCAAAACTTTACTTTTGTAAGTCAAAGTCAATGAATTGTCAAAGAGAAATTGCAGCCCATAGAGTTAAATAGGCATGAAAGATTTTATTTAAGACTATTGCAGGAGGGGAGTGAGACTATTGTAGTAGTGGGAAAACATGGAAGTCAATTATACAGAAACAAGCACTGAGATGAGTTATTGTAAAACTACTGGAGGAGATTGGAGAGAGGTTGGTCAATGGGATCAGGCCATTTCTGTTTGCAATTGGTGCTTATTGAATTGAAGTTAGGTTCCCACTCTTTCATAGAGAAGTGAAGATAGGGACCCTATCTTTTTGATGTTTACTTTTAAGGGATGGCTCAGGTCATTGAGAAAGATATTCTTGGATTGTAAAACTGGGAAAAGACTAGAAGATTTATATCTCAAAACGGTAGAGAAAGAATTTGTAACCAAACATTTTCTAAAGTAAAACCTCTAACAAAAGGGAGTTCAGGGAATAATAAGAAGAAAGCTTTCTAAAATTTAGTCAAGCTGAGGGTAACATTAAATTCATCTTGTTCAACACCCTCCCATGAAACTTGGCCAGCTCTGTTCTCCAGAATGTCTTAATGCAGTGAACAGGGGCAAAGCATGTTAGCAAAAGATTATTAAGTTTTTTTTCTTTTTTTCTTTTTGAAGGTAGCATGGAAATTCTGTCCTTCAGTTTATTTAAGAATAATTACTCTATTTGCACTTGGGTGACTCAGTTAAATGTCCAACTCTTGATTTTGATTCAGTCCATGTTCTCAGGATACTGAGATGTAGCCTTCGGATTGGCTCTGTACTGAGTATGGAGGCTGCTAAGATTCTTTCCCCCTTTCCCTCTGCCCTGTCCATGCTCACACACTTCCTTTTCCTCTCTCTCTCTCTCTGAAAAAAAAAAAAAAAGCATCATTATTCTTTATCCATGTGCTCATCAATGGATATGAATTTGTTTCTGTTTTGTGGCATTTTTAAATAGTGCTTTACAACATAGATATCTCTCTGAAATCCGGATGTCAAGACTTTGGGATATATTTCCCAAAACTGAGATTGCTGGATCAAATGGTAGTGCTTTTTAAAGTCTTTTGAGAATTCCCTATTGTTTTTCATACAGAAGTCATCAGTTACATTGTCTGCTGGGTATTTTTATTTATTTATTTTATTTTTAATATGTTTTTATTGGAGTTCGATTTGCCAACATATAGTATAACACCCAGTGTTCATCCCATCAAATGTCCCCCTCAGTGCCCATCGCCCAGTCACCCCATCCCCCTGCCCAACTCCCCTTCCGCTATCCCTTGTTCGTTTCCCAGAGTTAGGAGTCTCTCATGTTTTGTCTCCCTCTCTGATTTTTCCCACTCATTTTCTCTCCTTTCCCCTTTATTCCCTTTTGCTATTTTTTATATTTCCTATATGAGTGAAATCATATAATGATTGTCCTTTTCTGATTGACTTACTTCACTCAGCATAATACTCTCTAGTTCCATCCATGTTGAAGCAAGTGGTGGGTATTCATCGTTTCTAATGGCTGAGTAAATATATATATATAAATATATATATAAATATATAAATATATATATATAAATATATATATATATAATGTATGTATTATATATGTGATATATATATCACAACTCTTTATCCATTCATCTTTTTTTAAGATTTTATTTATTTATTCATGAGAGACACAGAGAGAGAAAGGCAGGGACACAGGCAGAGGGAGAAGCAGGCTTCATGCAGGGAGCCCGACATGGGACTCGATCCAGGGTCCCCAGGATCACGCCCTGGGCTGAAGGTGGCGCTAAACCACTGAGCCACTCGGGCTGCCCTCCATTCATCTTTCGATGCACACCAAGACTCTTTCCACAGTTTGGCTATTGTGAACATTCCTGCTATAAACACTGGGGTGCCAGTGTCTCAGCTTTTCATTGCACCTGTATCTTTGGGGTAAATCCCCAGTAGTGCAATTGCTGGGTCGTAGGGTAGCTCTATTTTTAACTCTTTGAGGAACCTCCACACAGTTTTCCAGAGTGGTTGTACCAGTTCACATTCCCACCAACAGTGCAAGAAGGTTCCCCTTTCTCCACATCCTCTCCAACATTTGTTGTTTCCTGTCTTGTTACTTTTCACCAATCTCATTGGTGTGACGTGGTATCTCATTGTGGTTTTGATTTGTATTTCCCTGATGGCCAGTGATGTGGAAGATGTTCTCATGTGCTTGTTGGCCATGTGTATGTCTTTGGTGAAATTTCTGTTCATGTCTTTTGCCCATTTCATGATTAGATTGTTTGGTTTCTTTGCTGTTGAGTTTAATTAGTTCTTTATAGATCTTGGATACTAGCCCTTTATCTGATATGTGGTTTGCAAATATCTTCTCCCATTCTGTAGGTTGTCTTTTAGTTTTGTTGACTGTTTCTTTTGCAGTGCAGAAGCTTTTAATCTTGATGAAGTCCCAATAGTTCATTTTTTATTTTGTTTCCCTTGCCTTCATAGATGTATCTTGCAAGTAGTTGCTGTGGCCAAGTTCGTAAAGGGTGTTGCCTGTATTCTCCTCTAGGATTTTGATGAATTCTTGTCTCACATTTAGGTCTTTCATCCATTTTGAGTTTATCTTTGTGTATGGTGTAAGAGAATGGTCTAGTTTCATTCTTCTGCATGTTGGCTGTCCAATTTTCCCAGCACCATTTATTGAAGAGACTGTCGTTTTTCCAGTGGATAGTCTTTCCTGCTTTGTCGAATATTAGTTGACCATAATGTTCAGGGCCCATTTCTGGGTTCTCTATTCTGTTCCATTGATCTATGTGTCTGTTTTTGTGCCAGTACCACATTGTCTTGATGATCACAGCATTGTAGTACAACTTGAAATTCGGCATTGTGATGCCCCCAGCTCTGCTTTTCTTCTTCAATATTCCCCTATCTATTTGGGGTCTTTTCTGATTCCACACAAATCTTAAGATGATTTGTTCCATCTCTCTGAAGAAAGTCTATGGTATTTTGATAGGAATTGCACTGAACGTGTCAATTGCCCTAGGTAGCATAGATATTTTCACAATATTAATTCTTCCAATCCATGAGCATGGAATATTTTTCCATCTGTGTCTTCCTCAATTTCTTTCAGAATTTTTCTGTAATTTTTAGGGTATAGATCCTTTACCTCTTTGGTTAGGTTTATTCCTAGGTATCTTATGCTTTCATGTGGAATTGTAAATGGGATTGACTCCTTAATTTCTCTTTCTTCAGTCTCATTGTTACTGTATAGAAATGCCACTGATTTCTAGGCATTGATTTTGTATCCTGTTACATTGCCAAATTACTGTATGAGTTCCACCAATTTTGGGGTGGAGTCTTTTAGGTTTTCTATGTACACTATCATGTCACCTACGAAGAGAGAGAGTTTGACTTCTTTGCCAACTTGAATGCCTTTTATTTCTTTTTTTGTCTGATTGCTAAGGGTAGGACGTCTAGTACTATGTTGAATAGCAGTGGTGAGAGTGGACATACCTGTCGTGTTCCTGATCTTAGGGGAAAGGCTCTCAGTTTTTCCCCATTGAGAATGATATTTTCTGTGGGCTTTTCATAGATGGCTTTTAAGACGCTGAGAAATGTTCCCTCTATCCCTACACTCTGAAAGTTTTTATCAGGAATGGATACTGTATTTTGTCAAATGCTTTCTCTACACCTATTGAGAGGATCATATGGTTCTTGTTTTTTCTCTTATTGATGTGATCTATCACGTTAATTGTTTTAGAGTGTTGAACCAGCCTTGCATCCTGGGAATAAACCCCACTTGGTCATGGTGAATAATCTTCTTAATGTACTGTTGAATCCTATTGGCTAGTATCTTGTTGAGAATTTTTGCATCTGTGTTCATCAGGGATATTGGTCTATAATTCTCCTTTTTGGTGGGGTCATTGTCTGGTTTTGGAATTAAGGTGATGCTGGCCTCATAAAACGAGTTTGGAAATATTCCATCCCTTTCTATCTTTTGGAACAGCTTTAGTAGAATAGGTATTATTTCTTTTTTAAACGTTTGATAGAACTCCCCTGGGAAGCCATCTGGCCCTGGACTTTTGTGTCTTGGGAGGTTTTTGAGGATTGTTTCAATTTCCTCACTGGTTATTGGCCTGTTCAGGTTTTTCTTCCTCTATTTTCTTTCTGTTCTAATTTGGTAATTTGTGGTTTTCCAGAAATGCATCCATTTCTTCTAGATTGCCTGATACATTGGTGTATGGCTGCTCATGATACGTTTTTAAAATCGTTTGTATTTCCTTGGTATTGGTTGTGATCTTTCCTCTGTCATTCATGATTTCTTAATTTAAGGCTTTTCTCTTTTGCTTTTAATAAGTCTGGCTAAAAAAATAATAAGTCTGGCTAATGGTTTATCTATCTCATTAATTAATTCTTTCAAAGAACCAACTCCTGGTTTTGTTGATCTGTTCTATAGTTTTCCTGGTCTCTATTTCATTGAGTTCTGCTCGAACTTTATTATCTCTCGTCTTCTGCTTGGTGTAGGTTTTATTTGCTGTTCTTTCTCCAATTCCTTTAGGTGCGAGGTTAGCTTGCGTATTTGAGTTTTTTCCAATTTTTTGAGGGATGCTTGTATTGCAATGTATTTCCTTCTTAGAGCTACTTTTGCTGTATCCCAAAGATTTTGAGTGGTTGTATCTTCATTTCATTAGTTTCCATGAATCTTTTTAATTCTTCTCTAATTTCCTGGTTGACCCATTCATCTTTTAGTAGGGTGGTCTTTAACCTCCACGTGTTTGAGTTTCTTCCAAATTTCTTCTTGTGATTGAATTCTAGTTTCAAAGCATTTTTTTTTTTTTGTCTAAAAATATGCAGGGGACAGTCTCAGTCTTTTGGTACCAGTTGAGACCTGATTTGTGATCCAGTAGGTCATCTATTCTGGAGAAAGTTCCATGTGCACTTGAGAAGAATGTGTATTCAGTTGCGTTTGGATGGAAAGTTCTGTATATATCTGTGAAATCCATCTGGTCCAGCATATCATTTAAAGCCATGTTTCTTTGGTGATGTTGTACTACAAAAATCTGTCATTTGCAGAATGTGCTATGTTGAAGTCTCCTATTATTACTGTATTATTATCTAAGTATGTCTTTACTTAGTTACAGATTGATTGATCTACTTGGCAGCTCCCATATTAGGGGCACAAATATTCATGATTGTTAAGTCCTCTTGTCAGACCCTTTAAGTATGATATAGTGTCCCTCTTCATCTCTTACTACAGTCTTTGCAAAAACTTTAATTTATCTGATATGAGGATTGCTACCCCAGCTTTCTTTTGACCATTTGGATGGTGAATCATTCTCCAACTTTTCAGTTTCAGGTTGGAACTGTCCTTCGGTCTAAAATGAGTCTCTTGAAGAGAGTAAATAGATGGGTCTTGCTTTTTTATCCAGTCTGAAACCCTGCGCCTTTTGATGGGATCATTTAGCCCATTCACATTCAGAGTAACTGTTGAAAGATATGAATTTAGTGTCATCATAATACCTATTCAGTCCTTGTTTTTGTGGATTATTTTTTGGGGGGGCTTCCTCTTTCTTTTACAGGGCTCCCCTTAATATTTCTTGGACAGCTGGTTTGGTGGTCACATATTCTTTCAGTTTCTGCCTATCTTGGAGCTCTTTATCTCTCCTTCTATTTTGAATGAGAGCCTTGCTGGATAACGTATTCTTGGCTGCATGTTCTTCTCATTTAGTACCCTGAACATATCCTGCCAGCCCTTTCTAGCCTGCCAGGTCTTTGTGGAGAGGTCTGCTGTTAATCTAATATTTCTCTCCATATAAGTTAAGAATCTCTTGTATCTCACTGCTTTAAGGATTTTCTCTTTATCTTTGGAATTTGCAAGTTTCACTATTAAATGTTGAGGTGTTGAATGGTTTTCATTGATTTGGTGGTGGTGAGGGGAATCTCTCTATCTCTTGGGTCTGAATGCATATTTCCCTCCCCAAATTAGAGAAGTTCTCAGCTATGATTTGTTCAAATATGCTTTCTGGCCCTCTGGCCCTCTTGGCACTCTCTGGAACCCGAATTATACAAAGATTCTTCCTTCTGAGGCCAATATTTATTTCCCTTAACCTTTCCTTGTGGTCTTTTAATTGTTTTTCTCTTTTTCCTTAGCTTCCTTCCTTGCCATCAACTTGTCTTCTATGTCGCTCACTCTTTCTTCTACCTCACTAACCCTCATTGTTAGGACCTCCAGTTTGGATAGCATCCCATTTAATTGATTTTTAATTTTGGCCTGATTAGATCTAAATTCTGCAGTCATGAAGTCTCCTGAATCCTTTATGCTTCTTTCCAGAGCCACCAGTAGATTTATAATTGTGCTTCTGAATTGGCCTTCTTACATAAAATTGTAATCCATATTCTGTAACTCTGTGGCAGAAGGTACTATTTCTTATTCTTTCTTTTGTGGTGAGTTCTTCCTTCTAGTCATTTTGCTCAGTGCAGAGTGGCTGTATGAGTGGGCTGAGTCAAGAATAACAACTACGACCTAAGTAAATTTCACCCTAGATGATTCTGATGAGGTTGGAGACCACAAAATGAAAACAAAGATTAGAACAAAATGAAACAAAAGGACCACTAAAGTGAAAAACAAGTTTTAAAACAAAGTAGTAAAAAATAAAAGGCCAGGAATCCCAAAGAAGAAGAAAAAAAAGAAAAAAGAAAAAAAAAAGAGAAGAGAAAAAAGCAAAAGTAAAGAAAGGAAAAAACAGAAAAAAGAAAAAAGGGGGGTACTGGGAGGTGGTGGTGGTGAAGAAGTTGTAGTGGAGGGAGAATGTAGTGTACCTGAGGGGTCTTAGAGGGTGATATTCTTGGTTCTGAGTGCATTAAGTTTTGTATGCTAGAAGATAATCAGTCCCAAATTTATATAAACCAGAAATACTAGTAGAAAGCCCCAACACTGACCATCAAAAAAATAAACGAGATAAAAGAAGGGGCAGAATGGGAATGAAGAGAGAATATAATCTCACAGAATGAACCAGCAAGGCATACCACCTGGTTATGGGTCATGCTGGTCATGTTTTAGAAGGTATTAACTTCTGCCATTGTAGAACAAAATGAGGCAGACCTCATATCTAAGACCTGTAATTGTAGAAATAGGAAAGTCAAAAAGGAAGAAACTTAAAAATGAAGAGGTGGTAAAATATTGTAGTTAAGGTGAGAAAAGAGAAAACAATATTGGTAATTTTTAGTCTAATGTACAGACGAGTTGTACTGGAAAAAGGGGGAAAAAGGGAGGGACCCTCTAGTTCTGTATAGTATAAATCCCTCCACTTGCCCCGGAGCTTTCCAGTGCTGCTTGGTGAAGAACTTGCTCTTCCCCTGTCCTTCCAGCTGATCTTCTGGGGGAGGGTCTGCTGTGCTGATTCTCAGGTGTGTGCACCTGAGGGAGCTGCCCCCTCCCCCGCCAGGTGCTGGGCTCAGGTGAGCTGTTTACCCTGTGAGGCCCCTGTTCCCTGTGGCCCCACCTCTCCCAGGCACAGGGTGACACCAGGAGGGACAACAGCACTGGCAGCGGCCAGCTCTCCAGCCCTGCAGTCAGCCCCCGCAGTAACTACCGCAGTCTCCCAGTCCGTACTGGCCTGGATGTTCCGGGAGGGAAGGGCGCTGACCTGCACAGCTCGGGGGCCCCCGGCGGCAGGAGCGTCCTCGCTGTCCCGTGCCCTCCCTGTCTCTGCCTGTCCCGGGGGAAGCGCAGGATCCTGGGCTGTGTCCCCCGGTGCCCTGGGATCCGGGGCCTGTGCTGCTGGAATCGTGCTCCCGGGGCCGTGGCTCCCGAAAGCAACAGGGCACAGCCCCCCTCCACCTGGAGCCCCCGCCTGACCCACCGGCTTCTCCAGAGGCCCCGCGGGGCGCGCTCCAGCCCTTTACCGAGCTGGTCCCGCGGTGCGTGGCGCGCTCTCCCCGGGTGCCCTTCCTCTGTGAGTGACCCCGGGAGACTGGAGGCTCCACGGCTCCTCCTGCGGTTCTGCCCGAGTTCCCTGGTACAGGCCTTTCCAACCGGGAAGAATCCGGTGCAGATTTTTAAAGTTCCCACTTCCCGGGGCTGGGCTTTCCTTTCCTGGAGGCTCTCACTGCCCCGCCTTAGCCCGGCTCCTCGCGGGCCCTCCCCCGCTAGATTCTTTTTTATTTTTTTCCGCCTTCCTACCTTGTTAGAAGTGAAAACTCTTCTCTCCATAGCATTCCGCTGTTCTCTCTTTAAATCTCAGGTCGGATTCTAGGCTTTCAGGATGGTTTGAAAGTTATCTAGGTAAATTGGTGGGGACAGGTAAGGTGAGGACCCTACTCCTCCACCATCTTCACTGTTGGGTCAAGTTTTTTGTTTGTTTGTTTGTTTGTTTTTGTTTTGTTTTTTTCTATGCCTATGGATCATGCAGCTGGAGAAAACAACATGACAGGTAACTATATTGGCAGAAGTGACTAACTGGAGTATCTCAATATTCTTCAGATTTATCTTAATTTATTTTAGAAATTAATCTATTTTTCTTTTTGCCAGGACATTTCCTTATTACTAGTGAATTATCAATATATTAGAAAGGCACACGTAGGGTTAATATAAAGCAAGGAGAATTACAACACAAAATGCTTAAGGACCCAAAATTCCATTGATGATTTTTCTGAGTTCCATGTTTCCATATCTAAGTGGGAGTAAGTTTAGAAAGGGAATAAGTTCTCACTGATCTTTAGTATTGAAAGACATACCAAACCTTAAAATTTTAGCAGAAGATTTTTGTAATTTTTTATAATTAATGGAGATGTAAGTGGGGCCCACAGATCTCAGAGTCACTTTGCAGAGTTCAACCCAGAGAGTTCTCTCAACTGAGGCTGAATAGATTCTACTACAGCCTGGAAAAGGGAAAAGGCGAATTGTAAAAGTGCTTTAGTTTTTTCTAAACGATTTTACAAAGCACCCAAGAAAAGTAATTTTCATTGGACATTTGACATGATGCTGCTGTTGTTTCAGATTCAGACAGTTAAAGAAATCATTGGTAACATAGTGATCTTGAAAGAGGCAAAAATTGATGAAAGGAAAGTGAGTAATTCACATCTAGCTGTGAACGAAAATAGTCTCAAGCCACAGATAACTAAGCCATGCGCTCCTTGTCCAGTGTTGGCAACCATGGTCAATAACTAGTCACAGCTAAGAAAGCAGCGTGTGTTTTCTCCAATGTTGGCAACTCCAGTCAATAAAGTATAATTGGAACCTGCCAAGAAGGTAATGTGTCAAAGGTGTATTTAAGTAGAAACTTAGATGTTGAACTGTTTGTATAAAAATTGAGCACATAGTTTAATTATAAGTTTAAGAACTTTAAAAAGTTTGAACATTGTAAATCTGCCATGTGAGTGACTTGCACTGCTACAACATGACAACTGCATCAATAGAGCTCAGTCAGAAGAGAGGAAGAAGTGTCAACATTACAAAGAAGGGCATTGCTTTTAGTAAGTAATTAGAGGGAAAGTGGAGAGAAATGGCCGATTATTAGTTATAGCTACTGTTATACTAGTAATTACTCTAATACAATAATTAATATGATTAGTTATCACTAGTTCTTCCCTTTGGGGATGATCAGCAAGATTAAAATATCATTTCAGTCTATCTCCTTTAAAGATACACAAGTGAAAAGAAGACTTTTGTTGTTAAATCAATAAACAAATGTTACTCTTTTGCTCATTAGGTGTTCAATCTACTATCACGTACTGTCAGACAATCTATTTAATTCAAACTTTCTTGACACTCCAGAAAAGATTATATGATATTAAAAAGAGAATTGAAACAAGATGTACAATCCATATCACTGTTGATTGGATAGATGGAGTATAGAATAAAATAGTATTGAAGTCAGTACTAAAGATCATAGATACTTTGGTAATCATAATTATCCCTTCTTGTGACTCCAAAACCAGAGGCTTCAACAAAATCACTACATGTCTTTCTCTGGAAGTCTCTTATGAAGCTGGAAAGAAAAAAAAAGCTTTAAATTTGTGTATCTTAGCTCTACCCTCCTCTGGTTATCAAAAGATTTATCTGGGTAGATGTGTTATTCACCAAATACCTTTTATTACTAATAGCACAAATCAAGGATACAGACTGATTAATGGACTAGTCTGTTCAGTAGAAATGAAGTAGTGCCTAGTATCACTTTCTTCCACATAACTTAGCAGGTCAAATTGCATTAATCATTACAGCATTTCTGTAGAGTAATCTCAAATTTTCCTCCATGTCATCTTGCTGATAGATTGGGCCTTCGTCTACAATGAATGCTGCTTTGGCTGTTTTATTTATAACATAGATAAATTTAACATGCATTATTATAGAAAAGGCCAAAAATTTGTTTGCACATTGTTGTCTTATTTGCATCTCAATTCATGTCAGATAATTAGAGGAATAATTGCATGGGACACTAGGTAATATGTTACAAGGTCTGCTTTGCTGTGTGGTTGCCCACTCCACTCCAACCTCTCCACTCTCATTTCCATTTTTGGCAAACAGCACTTAGAATATAGGGGATCCCTGGGTGGCGCAGCGGTTTAGCGCCTGCCTTTGGCCCGGGGCGCGATCCTGGAGACCTGGGATCGAATCCCACGTCGGGCTCCTGGTGCATGGAGCCTGCTTCTCCCTCTGCCTATGTCTCTGCTTCTCTCTCTCTCACTGTGTGCCTATCATAAATAAATAAAAAAAAAATTAAAAAAAAAAAAAAGAATATATTGGAGCGGGATCCCTGGGTGGCGCAGCGGTTTGGCGCCTGCCTTTGGCCCAGGGCGCGATCCTGGAGACCCGGGATCGAATCCCACATCGGGCTTCCGGTGCATGGAGCCTGCTTCTCCCTCTGCCTGTGTCTCTGCCTCTCTCTCTCTCTCTGTATGACTATCATAAATAAATAATAAAAAAAAGAATATATTGGAGCATGTAGACATTTCAACTGAACCTAATTCTTTTTTCTGTTAAAGAGCATAAGCCTTATGATGATGAAATGACTGATTTTTTAATACTTCTGTTTTCACAATTATTTCCTGTCCTTCCTCCTACAAGATTTATCAAGTTAGTCAAGTTTTAAATGAAAACTCTTTTTTTTTTTTTTTTTAATGAAAACTCTTTATGTGTATTACTATGTCCCCATGTAAAAAGCAATAACTAGGAGAATCAGAGTCAAGCTAAACCTTCATAAAATGCATGGTGACCTGAAGCCCTTTAAATATGAATGGACATTAGAAACATGTGAACTAATATCTCTTTGTGCTTAATTAGAAGGTAGAATTGAATTGGGATTTAAGGAGATATGGACTTTAGAATTCCAAGAGGATGAAAATGATTCTTATTAAGGCTGCTCTATATATGTGGTATATTCTTCACCTCACTTACATAGTCTAGAATGATGTCCCAGTTAGCAGTCATTTTAATATGTCAACATTGGCACAATGGTTTACCAAGACCATTTCAGGCTTTTATGGTATTCCATGCTGGGGAGTTTTGTGATGACCTGCATAAAATCCAGGTTTCTCTTGTCTTCTTGACTCACTCTTCAGTCTAATTCTTTGTTCAAGTAAGTAAGTCTCTTCACTCAGCAAGATCTAGTACAGAATCACTATGCATAGGTTCTTTGCAAGGTTAGAAAATTGGGTGTAGTAACACTGTATGGAAAAATAAATTAGGAGACATGGGCTCTTTCTCCTGTTGTACAACTAACTAATCAGTTACAAGACATAAACAAATCACTTTGGTTCCCAGGACTCAGTTTCCCCAACTGGCACTCCCTTGATTCTGTACTTTTTACATCAAGTCCTATATCCTCAAATATTAGGCAAAATAGGCAGTCACAAAAATGAGCCCTTGGAAGATTACACTAGTTTATTACTTTACTCTCATCATGTTCTTTCCAGCTTATCTGCCTCTACCTTTCCTGATGTCATTTTCTGGAGGAAAAATGCATATCCTCTTAAAATAAACATTTTCTAAGGGCATGATTTATTTCTGATAAATGTCTAAATTAGATCAGTTTTTTTTCCAATAATCTTCAATACTCACTGGTGAAGAAAGAAAGAAAGAAAGAAAGAAAGAAAGAAAGAAAGAAAGAAAGAAAGAAAGAAAAGAAAAGAAAGAAAAGAAAGAAAGAAATACTGTGGTTAGCACTTTGATTTAGAAATGCAAATGATATTGAAATTCCTCCTTTCCTAAGGGTAAAAAAGGCTATTAAGCACCCACTTGTTTATTGGCTCTATTTAATAGCTGCAGTAACTGAACATGACAGCACCAAATTTCAGTGTACTAACATTTTTACATAGACAAAACTGGTGCATTAAACCAGAATCCCCATTAAACTAACCATGTTACTCACATACTCCTCAAAATCAAAAAAAAAAAAAAAAAATGTTCCTTTGAATGTATTCTAGTGGTCCTGAGATTGAAATGGGCCAAAACATGGAGATCTAGTCTAGGCTCCACCACTTACTAGATGCATGGCTTTAGACAAGATATTTGGCCTTTCTCACTTCAATTTCCAGAGATGAAATGGGGATCTTAAGGGGTAATTTCAAGTTTTGAATGAGGTCATATATATTGGACTATTTTGAAAACTGCAGAGACCTGTATAAAGAAATATCACTGTTTTTGTTTATGTCAGCAAATTGACTTATTTATTACTCATATTGGTATGAGAAATTTTCATTCTCATGTCTTCCATTTCCTGGAAAAATAAATACACAAAATATCTTCCCAAATCTGAATTCCTTCTCTTAGTCACTATGCTATTTCTCAGCTTGAGAATCAATTTTTGAAGGAATAGTCCTCAAATATTAACTTAAAATTCTCCAAAATGGCTTCCTGAACCCTAGATCCAATCACCTCCTTTTTAATTCCCCAAGTCAGCCTTAGCATTTGGTGTGCATGACCATACCATTGTTGAAGTTCCTCCTTTGGCTTTCATAATACTGAAACTGTGAACTTTATTCAATTCATTCATTCATTCATTCATTCATTCATTCATTCAAATACTCACCCATCCAGCGATTCAACAGGTATTTACCGTTACTGTGGTTAGTCACTGTTTCAAGGCACTGGAGATACAGCAGTGAACAATGAACACAAGGAAGGAATCTCTGCCTCCGTAGAGCATACATTCCATGGAGACAGGTAATAAACATAGAAATATTTATAGCAATCACCCGAGTAGTGTTTTTGCATACTACCCACATCTAATACTCTCTTGAGGTTGCTGACCATAATATTTGGAAGGTAATACAGAGAGAAGTAGGAGATGCTCACTGCCCTTAGTCCTTTATTCAGAGTCTTACAGCCCCTCCTCTGTTTCTACTCCCCTTAAATGGGTATTATGTGACTGATCTCCGTGATCTTTTTCTCCTTTCAAGATTTTAGTGTTGCATGTTTAAGTCCTTTCTTTGAGAAGCTAGACTTGTAGCTCATGGAGAGTACTAATCTCATTTTCATTTATGAAGTCCACTCATGATAAATGATGTCATGTAACAGTATGTCATTATGTCATACACAGTAACTTATGCATAAGGTTTTTTTAAAAGATTTTATTTATTTATTTTTTAAAAGATTGTATTTAATTTTCATGAGGGACAGAGAGAGAGAGAGAGAGAGAGACAGAGACAGAGAGAGAGAGAGAGGCAGAGACACAGGCAGAGGGAGAAGCAGACTCCATGCAGGGAGCCTGATGTAGGACTGGATCGGGTCTCCAGGATCAGGCCCCAGGCTGAAGGTGGCACTAAACCACGGAGCCACCCAGGCTGCCCCAAAAGATTTTATTTATTTATTCATGAGAGACACAGAAGGAGAGAGAGAGAGACATAGGCAGAAGCAGGCTCCATGCAGGAAACCAGATGCGAGACTTGATCCCGGAACTCCGGGATCACGCCCTGAGCCAAAGGCAGATAGATGCTCAACTGCGGAGCCACCCAGGCTTCCCCATAAGGGTTTTGTTTGTTTGTTTGTTTGTTTGTTTGTTTGTTTGTTTGTTTTTAATGTTTAAAATGACATTTTTTTCTCTATGCATCTAGTTTAACATCTGTTGAAGAAAAAGTTTAGATACTGTAGACTTAAAGTAACTTCTCCCCCCCCCTCCAAAAGAAAGAGAGAGAGAGAGAAAATTTATCAAAAATATCACCACCTAGGGAACCCTGGGTGGCGCAGCGGTTTGGCGCCTGCCTTTGGCCCGGGGCGTGATCCTGAGGACCCGGGATCGAGTCCCACGTCGGGCTCCTGGTACATGGAGCCTGCTTCTCCTTCTGCTTGTGTCTCTGCCTCTCTCTTTCTCTCTCTCTCTGTGACTATCATAAATAAAATAAATAAACAAATAAAAATAAATAAATAAATAAATAAAAATAAATTTAAAAATTTTTAAAAAATAAAAAAAATATCACCACCTCAACAGAGCCTCTATTTTTATTGTGCTGGGCTCCATTTATGTCTTTGTCCACATACATTTCAAAATGTATCAATATTTTTCTACAGTCTGGTAAATGATAACAGCATCCAATTTCTTGCATCTCTGTTCCACTTTCCACATGGTAACAAGAATTGTCTTTCCAAAACACAGCCCACCTCTTTGGCACATACTCACAACCACACTGAAGCTCTCAGCAATTTTGACGCTGATACTCACACAGAAAATGGTATCTGTCCCTTTAGGGAATGATCAAAACCAGAATTAGAGGTGCAGATCCAGTGTAATTGTCTTCACGGTTTTTGTTTGTGTCCTCCCAAAAATCATTCTGAAAAATCTATATATGTTCAGGATCTTTTTGAGTTATCTAAAATGTTTATTATAGTTTAAATAATTGCAAAGCATGTAGTTTCTGCTATGCTGTAAAATATTGACAGCTAAGACAAATCATGATATTACTCTTTTAAATATGTTCAGTGAAATAAAAATCTAAATATCTCAGTACTGTGTAATCCATTAGGATCCATTTAAAAAGACATGAACAAGTTTTTCTTCAACAGTTGTTTTTCTTTCTCCTGAGCTCATATTATGATTCCAATTCCCTCATAGAAATTTATGCTAATATAACACATATTTATATCTTGAAGAATTTAATAATAATAACCCTACTATGTCTGTGACAAATGTATGTATGTAAAGTGAAGTTAACCTTTTAAAAATTTCCATGACCATAAGGCTCTAAGTGCTAACATTTTCTTCTCTATTGAATTAGCATTACAATTATTATTGCTACTAACTTGATCAAAACCACACATATATCTTATATTCTTTGATAATTAAAGTTTTAAGATAAAGTTTTGTTGCAAATTCTTTCCTTAATAAAATGGTGTGATCACCGCCTCCGCTTCAGTTCATAAATCTTTGGATGAATTCTTTCTTATATAGAGAATAGTTCTGCATCAGTTCCACTCCTTTTTATTGTTATGGAGTATGTATTGAGAAACATTATTCAAATAAATGGTTAGCTAGGAATAAAAGGAATGTTGTTAGTGGAAAGTCACTCAATTCTTTGAACTCCTTCCAAGCTGTAGGCCAAAAATAACATAGTAGCTATTTTCAAAACTTACTTTTAATAATCTAGCAGCTAACAGTTTGACTAAATCCTCTTTCCATTTTGTTGAAAGAAAAATATTAAAAAATGATCTGCTTTGTAAAGGATCACCGTAAAGGACCTGAATATTAGAATAATTTGGTTCTCTACACGCATATTTTCAATTGTTCGTAGCATCCCACCCCAATTTCTGGCCCCCAGGTAATTACATTGTGGTGCCATGCATCATATTACTTAGGCATGGGTGAGAAGAATGTCTTTGTGACTTGTGGGAAATAGATGGTGAAAGAGATGGCTTTGCCATTAGGCCGGTTTGGGTAGGTCTGTTTGAGGAAAGAATTTGTCAAGAGACTGAAAATATGGAAATGGGCTCACATAAAACTCTCTCTGCTCAGGTGTCCCTTAGAAAGGCCTCATGTATCTCACTGAAAGCCTAGAGGATTGGATACCAAAACTATCTAGAAATCTAGAAACCTAGGGGCATTGGGTAGCTCAATGGTTGAGTGTCTTACCTTTGGCTCAGGTCGTGATCCTGGGGTCCTGGGATCGAGTCTGCCATCAGGCTTCCCACAGGGAGCCTGCTTCTCCCTCTGCCTATGTCTCTGCCTCTCTCTGTGTGTCTCTCATGAATAAATAAATCTTAAAAAAAAAAAAGAAATCTAGAAATCTAGAAAGTGAATGGTGGCCTGAGATCTGCTGTCAGGGGACAAAGAATGGATGTGGAACTAAGGAAGACTGTCCTGAGAGTCATGCATGTTCAGTAATGCATGCTCAGCTGATGGAGAAGAAAGTACCATTTTTCTAGTCCAAGTCGACGTGACATTGGTAGCCCAAGTTTGACACCTGTGACACAGTTGTACTTGACCAAAAGCATGAGTTCGATTGACATTGCTATTAGATTGGTTACATATTTTAATAGAAATTTCAAAAGAATACCTCTATCAGTTATAGTTCTCTAAATTCATTTTTCCTGTAGGACAGTAAACAGGCAGCACTTGAATCACTTAAAATAACTTCATAGCCTGCAAAAACATACCAAAATTAAAGGTGAAATAATCTATGCTTATTATAAGAGAAAATATGTTTTCAGTTAGTCAAACATATTATGCTAACATGACTTTTCTGATGAAATCTGGGAGAAAAAAGTTTAAAAAGTCAATGCCAATAAAAATTTAAAGAAGAAATCTTAAAACTTCCTTCAAGAAGGACTTGAAAAGATTAATTTAATTTTTCTTCCTAAGTGCGATAAGTACATTTAATATTCTCCTACTTTAGATGGAGATTAACATTAGAAGGGCAAGGGTAATGAAATTGCTGACCAAAAAAAAGATAAAATCCAGTTTTTACCCAGACTTAAGTTTTTCTCTATTAACAAAGTAGGATGCCTTCAGAAGCTGAATTAATTCTTTCAAGTTGCAAAAGTTTAATATACTGTCCTGAAAGGTATACTCAATACACAAATGTTTAATTACCAATAAACTCTCCATAGATACGTTTGGGGATCACCCTTTATGCATTAGCATTTCCACAGCAAAATGGAATAAGCTAATTGATTTTCTTGTTAGATTTTTATATATTTATAATAACACATGGACTATGTAATAAAGTTTAAACACAGCAAAGTCCTTGGGAACATTCATTTTTAGTTATCTATAGGATTTACAATAATGTGAGATATACCACTTAGAGCTCAGTAAAATTGTACTTAATATTTTAATTTCAGCTTTGACCGAAAACCTAATCAGAGGTTTTATATCATTCTTTTTAAATATAGGAATTAATGGTGGATGACATTCCTGGAATTTGCACTGTGAATTGAAATAACATGACTCTAATAGGAGTTTTCATAAGAAAATGGTATTATGGGGCACATGCTCCTAACAAGAGCTCTGTGGCTACCATAGAAAGGAATGAAAGCATCATGTCCTAACCACCCACATGTGGTACTAAAGTTTTCCAAGTGTTTATAAAATCACCAATTTAGTAATCAATCACATAAAGTTATGTTTGTTGATAAATTATCATGATGTTCAATGAATCACTGTTTTATTTCTTCAGAAAACCTTCCTTTTTTACTAACACTTGCCAAAAAAGATAGCCACATCAGAGCCATGGAATTAGGAGGGCTTCTTTGGGGCAAAACAATTTTGGAATGTTGGATAAGATGTCTGGGAAAAACTCATTTTTTCTTACATTTCATCATTCTTATTAAGTAATCACTATAAAGTAATGTTGCTTATTTCCTTCTTTTAAAATTTTATTTGGGTATAGCTGCCACACAATGTTACATTAGTTTAAGGTATACAACATGGCAATTCAACTTCTCTATATGTTATGCTACACACACCACAAGTGTAGCTCTCATCTTTCACCATACAATGCTATTAGAATATCATTGACTGTATTCCTTATGCTGTGCCTTTTATTTCCATGACTTATTCATTTAATTACTGGAAGCCTGTATCTCCCACTCCCCTTCACCCATTTGCCCACTTCCCACCTCCTCCTCTCTGGCAACATCAGTTTGTTCTCTGTATTTATAGGTCTGGTTCTGCTTTTTGTTTGTTTACTCATCTTTGCTTTTTTAGATTCCACACATGAGTGAAATCACACGCTATTTGTCTTTCTCTGATTTATTTCATTTAGTATAATACCCTCTGGGTTCATCCATGTTGTCTCAAATGGCACAATCTCATCTCTTTTATGGCTGCATAATATTGCTTATTTCTATATCAAATATGCCATAACTTACACATGCCATCCTTCACAGTAAACCTCCTTTGAGACTGAAGAATTATTCTGGTGGCCCTGGATTATTTGGGGGAGCAACCTTTTAAACTCCATTAACACAAGAAAATTAGAAATGTTATTTTTATATCCTTCTACAAATCCTCCTGCAATTCATTTTATGGAATTTTGTTTTTGTTGGTATATTTTCCTCTCCCACACCCATTTCCACAACACTTGGGGATATCAGAAGTACTGAGAGGTACAATGTGCCCTGTAATTCTGTGTAGACTCTTCTCAAGTTGTCCTTATAAGATGTTTATGTAAGATAAAAACAACAAAAACATTTTATCAGTGAATAGTGCAAGATCACTGAATTCCCTATGCTCATGATACTCCATTTTATGCTTCTCCTGTTGTCCTGGGGGCTTCTGATGGTTAACCTTACATTGGTGGCCTTTCTTAGTGGAAATGGGGTTCTTTGCTGGCTCTGTATTTCTTGGCCAGTCATTTGAATGCTAGGTGTTCCTTGCCTTCTCTCTCCCTCAGCTATGGATCTTGCTCCCTGGTAAGTATGAACTCTACCATTCATTTTCATTATAGCACCTTGAGCAGTTTCAGCACATGGTGAAGCTTGTTAAATATTTATTGAATGAAGTTAAGAATGAATTCATTCATAATTTTCTGTTCCATTAATATTGAAATAAGAGGGGAGAAAAAAAACCTTTTCTTGGTACACTACAATTGTTTTTCAGTCTCAAAAACCACTATCTTAGCTTTTTTTCCCCCTCCTCCTCCTTCTTTTTTTTTCTTATTCTTATTATTACTATTATTATTTTGAAGTGTAGAGTCATCACAGGCTTCTCTTGGAGGATCTCTTCCTAGCCAGTTTCCCCCCATGCCCACAGAAATTTCCAAATTTAATACTCTCTTCTTTCCTGATAACAGTCCATAGCTCAGTTGTTGGCCAACTGATTAGAATATGACTAAAGTAGTGTCAAGAATTGCCTCTAGACTTTTCTTCCTCCGTAGGCCTTTTTCTGAAAAAGTCGATAATAGAACTTGGCAATATGAAGTAAAGAATGGGAATTTTGCATGGAAATATGCTGGTACTTTGAGCCATGGGAATTCTCATGTAGATTTCACCAGGAATTAGAATAACTAATGTGAATCTCTCTGTGTATGCACAACTGTATTATCCATAAACTGGATAACAGCAGTGGTACTGGCAGGAAGGCATATCACTATTCATGGAGAACTGTTGATTGATAGATACATAGATAAGATTAACGCAAATTTCATATCCATGTGTTGTGCATCAAAAATTACCAAAACACAATATGGTGTTTGTCTATTTTCCTGTATCCATCAGACATATTTTAATATTACTCACCTCCCACCATATGCCAGCTCCTTATACTATGCGTTTAAAGTTTTATGTGTTCATTAGAAAATGAGTGATTTGGTTTAACGTTTTTGCAAATGCTACATCCCCTTACTTTAAGGGCAGACTGTGTGTACTCCAAAGCAGAAACATGACAAATATGTTAGTTGCACTGCACAGAGGCTAGAATTCATAGCTTTTACCAAAGTGGATTCTCACATCAATGACTCATATTTAAAGTCACCACCAAAATGTTTCTTCTAAATGAAGTAATATTTTAACTATAACTTCTAACTGAGGAAGACAACTATTCCTTGATGAGACACTTAAGGGTCTTATTTTACATTCTGCATTCGCATTTGAAAATTTACATTTGGGTAAAGTTTAGAATATCAAGCAGACTGCACAAATACAGGCAACCTTACCAAGCCCTCATGATGATAGAGCAAGGTAAAATTAAAATGATGTTGTGTTATATTGGCTAAACACATCAGAAAGCCCTCTGAAATATATATTTAACTAGTAGAAAGAGCTATTTTATTCTAATGGATGAAAAATATCCATCCTGTGTGTGTGTGTGATTTATTTAAATGCTATTTGGAACTATTCCAAAATGAATAATAACATTCATTTACTAACTTCTGTGGCAGTTGTATTTATGTTTTGAATAATAAAATTAAATATAGGAACTGGATCTAGGTAGCATCGAATTTGTGACATAATCTGACAAGCCCAAATGAGGCTGCCAAGAACTGACATAGACCTTAAGTCACCTTATTTCCCATGTCCTGATTTTGTTGTTAAGTGCACACAGCATCAATGTTACTTAGGCTTGGCTTTGAAAATTCTTCAGCTCCTGCTATTAGGTATGCAAATTAGGTTTATTCCTTTTCTCCCAGACCCAACAAGTTCAATCATTTTATGGCTTGCAAACGTTTCATAAGCTTCATGCTTTTCTAGGAGGGTTTCTAGCTAATAAGTAAATTACATTTTTTAAAATTGGCTGAATTTTTATCATGATGGTGCGACAAATATTCGTCATCCATATAGGGAATATTTTTCCTTCAGGCTCTGATTTGCAATTCATGACTGTTTCCTGTCTTATCCTTGTTCTCTCTCAATGGTACAAGATGAGGAGAAGATAGTTTTAGGAGCATACACATTTTAATCAACATTCAAACTGAATTGGACGGCCTAAAGGTTTTCTCTTTGTACGCATGGTAATTCATCTCCACCAAACCAACATTAAGCAATAGTTGGAATAATAGGTGACTTCTAGAAAAAAAAGTGTGAAAATATGATTAAGGTCATGCACATCAAAGTAATTTTGGTATAATGTAATTCGATGTTAACAGTATTTAAACAATTTTTATATAACCATGTTCCTAAATAAAGCCCTGGTTAGGTGATAAAGAATTGTGTCTCTAGCTCAGTAATTCCTCTGTACAACTTACAAATATGGTAGTAGGCACTTACTTGTTAAAGGCGCTTCTATTTCTCTTTCAAACAGCTTTGCTGAGATAAAATTTATATATTATACAATTCACTGGTAAATACAAATGATATTTAAAGTGGAAATGTCAATGGTATTTAGTATACTTAGTATTTGGCAACCATTAGTGTTTCTGTAATCTAATCATAGAACATTTTCATCACACAAAAAGAACACTTATACCTATTAGCAGTCACTCTCTACCCCCACTCAACCTATATTTCTTCCCCACCCTTACCCTAGCCCCCTGACAACCACTAACCTACTTTCTATCTCTGTGGATATGCCTATTCTGGATGTTTTGTATATAAGTGGAATTACACAATATGTGGTCTTCTGTGACTGGCTTAATGTAGTTTCAAAGTTCAATGATGCAGCATCTCAGAATTTCATTCCTTTTAATTGCTGAATAATATTTCACAGAAGGGATATACACTACATTTTGTTTATCAATTAATGGAAATTTGGATTGTTAGACTTGGTCTATGATGCTTCTGTAAAAATTGATGTATAGATTTTTATATGGTGTGTATTTTCATTTCTCTTGAGTACATAATTAGGAATAGAATTGCTGAATCATATGGTAGTTTTATGTTTCTACAGTGGCTGCCATTGTACATTCCCATCAGCTATGTATATGGGTTCCAATTTCTCCACATCCACATCAATGCTCTTTATTACCTCTTTTATTGTAACCATCCTAGGGGTGTGAGTGATAACCTCAATTTGATTTTCATTCTCTAATGACTAACAATGTTGAGCATCTCTTCATGAGCTACTTGGCCATTTTATATCTTCTTTGGAGAAATGTCTATTTAACTCCTTTACCTATTTTACAATTAGGTTGGTTTTTTTGTTGCTGAATTTTAGGAGTTCTTTTTTTTTTTTTTTTTTTAGGGAATTTTAGGAGTTCTATATATATTCTAAATATAAGACCCTTATCAAGTATATCATTTGCAAGTAATCATGCAAATTGTTAAAAGGTTAAAATTATTAAAAGGCTAATAAAACAACCTAACAAATTCTTCCATTTGTTCATAATATCCTTTGATGCACAAATACTATTAATTTTAATGAAGCCCATTTTATTTTTTTCTTTTGGAGTCATATCCAAGATTCCATTGCCAAATCTATGGTCATTAAGATTTGCCCTATATAGTTTTTTTATGAGAGTTTTATAGATTTTGCTCATATTTTGGTTATTTATCCATTTTGAGAAATTTTGGCATAGTCTGAGGTCAGGTCCAATTCCATTATTTTTCATCAGGATATACAGTTGTTCCAATATGATTTGTTAAAGACACTATTCTTACCCCACTAAATGATTGTCACACTCTTATAAAAATCAATTGGCCCTAAATGTGTATGTTTATTTCTGGTCTTTCAACTCTATTTTACTCATTTAAATGTCTGTCCTCATGCGAGTACCACAGTGTTGATGATGATGATGGTGATGATGATGGTAGTGATGGTGGTGATGGTGGTGGTGATGAAGATGATGATAATTGTGAGAAAACACATTAGATCTACCTTCTTAACAAATCGTTAAATATTCAGTACACATTCATTAAATATTTGGTACATAACAATATGCACATAGTTGTACAGAAGATCTCTAAAACTTTTCCATGTTGCATGACTGAAATGTTATATCCATTGAATAGCAATTCCCTATCTTCCTCTTCCTCACATCCCCAACAACCACCATTTTGCTTTGTCCTGCTATGAGTTTGACTACTTTAGATACCCTATGTAAGTAGAATTGTGCAGTATTTATCTTTCTGTGACTGGATTATTTCACTTACTATAATGTTCTCAAGGTTTATCCATGTTGTTGCATATTGCAGGATTTCCTTCCTTTTTAAGGATGAATAGTACTCCATTGTATATACATCCCTCATTTTCTTTAGCCGCTCATTAGTCAATGAACATTTAGGAAGCTGCTACCTCTTGGCTATTGTGAATAATGCTGCAATGAATATGGGGTGCAAATATCTCTTCTAGAACCTGCTTCTAGGTTTTTGTGGGGCTTTTTGAAGAAATACTTAGAAGTGAGATTGCTGGATAGTACCACCCTGTTTTGATTACTTTAGCTTTGTAGGAAGTTGTAGAACGTTTTGAAATCAAGAAATGGGATTGCTCCAAATGTGTTCCTTTTTTTCAAATTACTTTGGCTATTTGGGTCTCTTGCAATTCCACCTGAATTTGAGGATTGTCTTTTCCACTTCTGCAAGGAAAAACTATTAGAATTTTGATAGGGTTTGCAATGAATCTTTAAATTACTTTGAGTAGTATTGCTATCTTAACAATATTAACACTTCTGGTGCATGAATGCAGGATGTCTTTCCATTGATTTAGATCGTCTTTAATTTCTTTCAACAATGCTTAATAGATTTCATTATAAAATTCTGTCATTTTTTATTAAACTTATTCCTAAATATTTTTATTCCTTTAGGTATTATTGTAAATGAAATCGGTTTCTTAATTTCCTTTTTCAAATTGTTTATTGCTGGTGTTAGAAACTCATTGGATGTCTGTGTGCTGATCTTGAACCCTGCAACTTTGCTGAATTCATTTATTAACTCCAATAAGATATCTTTTGGGGGAATGCTTTAGGATTTCCTATATGTAGGATCAGATCATGTTATCTGTGAATAGGGATAGTTTTAATTCTCCTTTTTCAAATTGATAACTTTATCTTGCTTAATTTCGCTAGCTAGAATTTTCAGTACTATCTTGAACTGCAGTTGTGAGGGCAGACCTCCTTCTTGTCTTGCTCCTAATCTTAGAGGAAAATCAATCTTTCACCATTGAGTATGATGTCAGCTACTGATTTTTCATAAATGCTCTTTATCATGTTAGGAAGTCCCTTGTAGTCCCAATTTTCCATATGTATTTATTATGAAGGAGTGGTGGATTTTATCAAAAGCTTCTTCTGCATCAACTGAGGTAATTATATGGGTTTCCCCCCTTTATTCTATGAATATTATTTCTTATATTGATTGATTTTCCTTATGTTGAACCTACCTTGCAGTCCTTGGATAAATTTCACTTGGTCATGGTGTAAAATTTTTTTAATGTACTGTTGGATTCCGTCTGCTAAGTATTTTGTTGAGGATTTTTTTCATCTACATTTATAAAGAGGTATGGGTCTATAGTTTTCTTTTCCTACTGTATCTTACTTTGGTATCAAGTAATGCTGGTCTTTAGAATGAATTAGGAAATATTCCTCATCTTCTATATTTTGGAAAAGTTTAGGAAGGATTTTTGTTAATTCTTCTTTAAATGTTTGATAGAATTCACCAGTGAACCTATCTGGCCCAGGGTTTTTCTTCATTGGGAGGCTTTCGATTACCAGTCCAATTTCTTTACTTATCATAGATCTATTCATATTTCCAAATTGTTTACAATTTAATCTTAATAGGTTATGTTTCTAGTAATTTATCTATTTCATTAAGGTTATCTAATTTGTTGGGGTGTGTATTCGTTTCCTTGGCCACCATAACTTACTACCACTAATTTAAAACAGCAGAAATTTATTCCCTCACAGTTCAGTAGGCCAGAAGTCTGAGATCAAGGTGGTGGCAGGATTGATTCTTTCTAGAGGCTCAGAAGGAGAGATGATCCCACACCTCTATCCCAAATTCTGGAAGAAAGAAGATCTCAACTCAGTAACTTAACTTTATACATAAGGAACTAGAAAAAGAAGAGCAAACTAAAACCAAAGTGTTTTTCTGCACTCCACTTTAATCTTCATTATTTCCTTTCTTTTGCTAACTTTTGTTTTAGTTTGCTCTTCTTTTTTAATTCCCTTATGTATACCATTAGGTGATTGATTTGAGATATTCTCCTTTAATGTAGACGTTTATGGCTATAAGTTTTTGTATGTTGTGTTTTCATTTTAACTCATATTAATATTTTCTAATTTCCCTAGTGATTTCTCCTTTAGCCTGTTGATTATATAAAAGTATATGGTTTAGTTTCCATATATTTGTGAATTTTCTAATTTTTCTTCTGATACCAATTTCTAGTTTCATTCTATTAATAGTCAGAGAAGAGACTTCATATGATTGTGATCTTTATAAGTAAGGCTTGAGGTGTAGCAGTACCTTTATCACTGAAATTTAGCAGTCTCTTTCTTTATTAAGCACTCTCCTGGTTGCTGTAACTTTTTTTTTTTTAAATTTAAATTTCAAAATTCTGAGAAAGCTGATTCTGTTATTTTTTGCTAGTTTAATGGTTGCTTCAGTGGAAGGACTAATTTTCATCACTCCCTACTCCACCATTTCTGTAATTTCATCCATCTCCTGTGATTCTCTTATAGATATCTCTTACATTGCTTTCTTCAGAAGTTTTCCCTGGCAACTCCTGCTTCTCAGTTCTAAACAAAATGCCCTTTCATGGGTTCCCTTTCCACTGCATTTTCCCAAGACACATAATTGTTTTTTTTTTCCTGAAGTGACTGGAAGTGAATGTATTCTGAGCATCCTGACACTGGTATGAGATCTCTTTATTCATCCCCCTAAATGTTGGACAAATGAAAATTGCATGACTGAACAGAGAAGAGACAAATTTAGGTTCTCATGAACTTTCTACAAAGCATCTTTAGAAGTTATAGATTGTTTTAAAAAAATAAAATTTTCAACATGAAACTACTTTGAATGTAATGTAATCATTGTCAAGGACCTCAGAAGACACTTCAATTTCATGATATGTTAAGATGATGAGTAGAAATATCTCATCATTTCTTATAATCGTTGGTTAGAAAATGGAAAATGGTATGGACTCTTGCTAAAAAAAAACACATATTTAATTTATTCTGGTTAAATAACTTACTTACATTAGCTTGTTTGTCTTTTGGGAGCAGAAGACAAATAGGTTTATTCGATTATTTTGGCTATATGATTTCCATAGAAATAAGCACTCATTAGGTATATGTTCATTGTGCAAAAATATAGATATATGACTTTTACACGTTTTCTTCTTTTCTAAAAATATTTTAAGTGACAAGGGCTATTTTACATTGGCTACTACTAGAAATTGCAAACATGAGCATCAATGCATGAATGTTGGTCCAGATACAAAAAAAATCTTATATTAAAGACCTGAAATGAGTTTACTATTATATGGGTAAGGGTGTGCTATGCCTCAAATCACATTTAGAAACTGTAAGAGTTACTTGCTATAACATCCTGATACACGTGAGGAGCCAAGTAGATAGATAAGTCTTAGTCCTCTCTCCCAATACAATTTTATTCAGGATTCTTTTTGTGTTTCTTCCCATGTTTCAATCTATGTTGCTTTAGCCTTTTAAAAATAAAACACAACAGAAAAGCACAAGATTGCAAATTAAGAGCTCAATTTTTTGTTATTTATTTTTCTGTTATTTTACAAGAAAACTTAGTTATAAATTGTATAATTACTAAAACCAGTCAATTATAATACCATCGATAACATTATTAATGTTATTATATACGGACAGTTTCAAGCAAAATTAACAGAAGTACCAAACCCAAGATGCAAGGAATTGATATTGAAATCTTTGGTTGACTCACGAACTTGTGTCTCTCTTTTCCATAAGAGGATAGTGGTGTAGGAATTATTAGATTCTTTCTCCCTTAATGTGCATTCTTGGCAAAGGCACACTAGTGGTGAAGGACAACATGTAAAAGTTGGGTGAGAGCACAAAGAAATATGAAAAAGAGTGTTGTCTTCATTAACTTACTTTTTTTTTCACTTAAATCAGTTTGATTCATACCAAGTACATACCACTTTTCTAAAGTTACTCTTTTACCTGTTTATTTCCCAGTCTGCTTTGAATATCTAAGAAGCTACAGCTATATTTTTCAAACACATTAAACTATCCATATTAACTAGAAAAAAACTCCACCTTTTGTTTTTCAAAATAGACTGTATTCTTTTATTTTTACTAAATGAATACATTTTCTTCAGTGGAAATTTTTGGCCTAATAGTTTATAATATTTACAAATTTGCCACACTATATGTTTGAGATATCAGTCCATTGTAAACTTTAAATATGAATTTTTAGAACTCTTTTATTTTAGTTTTGCTTAACATACATATCTTGTTACATATCTACTAATCTACATAGTTTAGATTAGTAGGTATGTCTCTACTTGTTACATATCTATTAATTCAGAATCATTGTTTTTAATGTTGCATATTTTCTGAAGACCAGCTGGTGAGTGATTTTGGGTCTGATGCTTATTAGAAGCTACTGAGTTTAGGGTACAGTCGGATATTTTTCAGAAGAACCTCACCATAAATGTAAAAGTAGATAATACATCTATTGGAAATAAGAAACAATGATAATGCAAAACCCTGGCAAGGATGTGGGAGAAACTGGATATCTCATGCATTGCTGATAGAAATGCAAAATACTAAAATACTAAAACCATCCTGAAAAACAGTTTGGCCATTTCTTACAAAACTAAACATGTACTAAGCATTTGACCCATCAGTTGCACTTTTGAGCATTTGTCCTAGAGAAAGGGAAACTTATGTTTCTGCAAACAACCTGTACCTGAATGCTCATAGAAACTTTATTTCTAATAATTAACTTCTGGAACAACCCAGATATCCTTCAATGAATGCACAGTTGAACAAATCTTGTTATATTCAAACAAAGGAATACTACTCAGCAATAAAAAGGAATGAAGTATTAATACATGGAACAACTTGGATAGATCTCAAAGGCATTATGCTCGGTTAAAAAAAAGTGAAGCTCAAAAGGTCACAACTATGTGATTCCCTTTATAGAATATTTTTGAAATGATAAAATTATAGAGATGGAAAATAGCTCAATGCCTGGTGCCAGGAAACAGGAGCAGGATGGAGGTAGCACAAAAGGAGTTCTTTTGTGGTGAGGAAAGGTTTTTTATGTTGATTGTGATATCATTACACAAGTCTGTATATGGAATAAAATTGCACAGATGTGTACGCACATATGAACACATATACACACACAAATGCAGGTTGAAAAAATCATTAAAACTAAATAGGTGCTATAGACTAGTTCATGGCAACATACCAACATCAGTTTCCTTGTTTTGAGATTGTACCACAGCTATTGTTTTTAAAGATTCATTTATTTATCTTAGAGACAGAGAGAGAGAGCATGAGCAGGGGGAGGAGTAAAGAGAGAATCTCAGGCAGACTCTGCATGACTGTGGAGCCAGATGCCATTCTCCATCCCACCACCCTAAGATCACAGACCTAAGCTAAAATCAGGAGTCAGATGCTTAACTGAGCCACCAGGCACCCTGTATTAGAGCTGTTTGAAATGTCATCATCTAGTGACATTGGTGAGTGAAAGGTACCCAGGACTCTACAATTTTTGTAGCATCTTAGGAGTCTATATTGATTTCAAAATAAAAAAAAATTTAAGAAAATCACTATAGCACAATTATCAAACACTATTAAATATTTAAAAATAGAAATATCCCTCGCACAACTGGCCTTTAAAGCAACCTTCTTTTCAGAGGCTTACTTCTAAACATCTTCAGTTTGAAGTAATGATTTTTTTATTTTAATTCACACATGCAGTTGTGTCAATTCCACAAATATGGGTCTGTGAACATGAAAGCTTAAACTTTCATCTGCCACACTCCATTTTCTTCTTCAGATGCCCTTTATTTGACCAGGAGGGATGTCATTTCCCGAGATACTGAGAGAACCACTTTTAACTTGAACAACATTGTTCTTTGGGGTTATTAAGGCTGTTCAATTTTCTCTGTTGGTTGCTACCCTGAGTTGGAGACTCTTCTAAAATGTCAGACTGAGAAAACTATACTGGTTCCAACACAATTAAAAAAAAAAAAAAAAAAAAAAAGCTTTGGAATTAACGCAATCAATAATTACCTTTGAAAACAAATTTAAAAAGTAACAATTAAATGCTAAGATTACAAAACTCTTTCTTTCTTTCTTTCTTTCTTTCTTTCTTTCTTTCTTTCTTTCTTTCTTTGAATATCAATGTTGCCAAGAAATTGAGAAGCACAATAGAGAGTTCAATTCAAAAGCACTTATTGAGTGCCTGAATCCTAATCACAAAGCCTTATAAGGATGTGCATGTTTTGCAGAGCAGCGCAGGTTATAATGACAACAGAGGCCACACTGCCTAAGAGATCCCTAGTATTGACACATGCTCCAGATTTACACTGGCATACTGAGTGAGAAGAAGCAAAGCACTGCAGAATACCAATAAGGAGAAAACCAAAAATCTAACAGTGTCAAAGGAAGAATTTGCTTAGCCAGGTTGGCTGAAAGTAGAGTTGGTCTCTGGAGAATGCATCAGAGTCAGGATTAGAAGTCACAAGGCTAAAAAAAAAAAGTCACAAGGCTCTGGATAACAAAATCCTCTGGACACAAGTTTGTAGGCCTCCTACCATGTCAAATACGTAAAATGCTTAAGAATTTGAAATTCCACACAAATTCTGTATGGAGAATTTTATTTTCTCTATTTTCTGCAAATGACTTGGAATACAAGTGGATAAAAGAAAATTTTAAGATAATATTGCTCACTTATGGATAAAATTTGGCATTTTCACAAAATAGCCTATCTGGAGGAGATGATGCTGTGACACAAATGTGTGCTTAAGGTTAAAGTCACTAGATTCTTTAATTTTGTTCTCATGTTTTTTGTATTGTTTTGTTGTTGAAAAATAAGGTTTTTTATTTAAATTCAATTTGCCAACATATGGTACATCATTAGTTTTAGCTCTAGTTTTCAATGATTGATCAGTTGCGTATAATACCTAGTGCTCATCACGTCATGTGCCCTTCTTAATGATCATCACCCAGTTACCCAATCCAGTCAAGAAATGAGCAGAAGACATGAACAGACATTCCTCCAAAGAAGACATACGGATGGCTAACGTACACACGAAAAAAATCCTCCAAATCACTTGTCATCAGGGAAATAAGTTTTAAAATTAAAGGATACTAAACCATTCCTAAATATCTTTATAAAATAAGACCAATTATATTTTACTTCACTTTTTGATTTACAGTACTTCAAATGCTTTCTATTGTTGATCATGTTAATTCTATTTTGTTAAAGCCAAAATTAAACTATAAGGAAAAGTAAAAAATCAAAAGGTTACTACTTTGAATGCATAAAAGCTAAGGTGATAAATGGATAGATAGAAGGATGGGTGGATATGTGAAAAAACAAGTATAGGAAAATGTTAATGGAATTAGATAATCCATTTAATATCTAAGAGTAAGGATATAGGTGTACATTAAAACAGTTTTTCAACTTTTCTGTATGTTTGAAAACTTCTAAAAAATTTGGGAAAAAATGCAAAAAAAAAAATATCAAAAGAACAACGAGGATTTTCAGTGCCTAAATAAATAAATAGCTTCATTTTCCGAAACAATGTATTAAGTGCTTTATCAGTACATATCATAAAAGTAAGACAATGTTACAAAAACAAAGCCTTGCATTAAAACCCTCAAATGTGTAGAAAGACAAATATCATATGATTTCACTCATATGTGGAATTTAAAGAACAAAACAAATGAATAAACAAACAAAAAGCAGAGTCAGATCTATAAATACAGAGAACAAACTGATGGTTGCCAGAAGGATGGGGGTGATGGGCAAAGGGAAGTGAAGGGAAGTGGGAGATAGCAGGTTCCAGTTATCGAATGAATAAGCCACAGGGATGAAAGGTATGGCATAGGGAATATAGTCAGTGGTATTGTGATAATGCTGTATGGTGACAGATGGTAGCTACACTAATGGTGAGTAACGCATAAGGTGTAGAGAAGCTGAATCTCTATGTTTTATACCCGAAACTAATGTAAATTGTGTGAACTAATGTAAATTGTGTGTCAACTATACTCAAATTAAACTAACAACAAAATTCAAATATGGTTTCTAGGGACACCTAGGTGGCTGAGTGGTTGAGCATCTGCCTTCAGCTCAGGGTGTGACCCCGGGGTCCTGCCATCGAGTCCCACATCAGGCTCCCGGCAGGGAACCTGCTTCTCCCATTGCCTATGTCTCTGCCTTTCTCTCTGAGTCTCTCATGAATAAATACATAAAGTCTTAAAAAAATATGAAAACCAAAAAACAAATGCAGTTTCTGTGTAAAGAATAAAATAAATGACAGATTAGCTCTAGTAGTAGAAAGTACCTACTTTTATGTTGACGTATGCTTTGTCAGGATCTACACGTTCTCGACATGTAAATGCCACCCGTGGGCCCAGGTCTCTGATAAGATTGTAACTCTCCAACAGATCCAAATTCTACAAGTTAGGCTTCCTCTCAGATCTGGAACACGAGAAGAGCAACATAAGTTTACTTGAGTAAAACACCAAAATGATGTGGAACCAATCAGATAAATATGATAGTAATTTTGTGTCTAGTCATAGAAAGAGCTTTCTGTATTTTTTCTCTGCTGTTGGTTTACGCTGTTTTAGATAATCTTTCCTCTAAGTCAAATTAGAATTCTCAATGAGTCCGAAAAAGATTTTATTGGCTTAGAATTGATTAAGTCAAAAGCACCTCAGCTTTTCTTATTCAAGGCAAATGCCACTTCAGTGTTGGTTGATTAGTAGCTCTTCTGAAGTACTGCAAGGATTTCTCCTTCCATTCAACCCTGGATCCATTTTGAACAAAGTTCCCAGAACTGCAAAGCTTCAAATGCCTGAAGACATTGCCTTGGCAGTTCCATTGCTTCTAAGCAGGTCTGGATCTTAGAAATGCCAGACAAGTTGATATTGATCCTTTTTAAAAAGTTACCTACAAAGGAAGTAGATCTGCCAGCCTCCTTTAGAAACAGGGTCAAATAACCAGTTGGAAAATTTTCGAAAGGTGTCACATTAAACTTTAATCATATCTACATTTTTATGGAGCTTTTAACTTTGCAAATTGCTTTCACATGCATTATCTCATTTCACGTTCTAGTGCAATGAAACAGTGTCCAGGTTTTAGGGCTGAATTATAATGACACAGATATCAAAATGTTGACGGGGACATTTCACAAAAATTGATTATTACAATGTCGACCAAGTATTTGACAGGAACTGCCTGGCTTCAAGATAGAATATTATAAAAGGTTAAGATTTGGGGCACCTAGGTGGCTCAGTAGTTGAGTGTCTGCCTTTGGCTCAGGTCACAATCCTGGTGTCCTGGGATCCAATCCTCCTTCAGCCTCCTGACAGGGAGCCTGCTTCTCCCTTTGCCCATGTCTCTGCTTCTCTCTGTGTCTCTCATAAATACATAAATAAAATCTTTCATTTAAAAAAAAGGGTTAAAAAATAAAATTAAAAAAGGGTTAAGATTCTAATAGCATGTTGGATCCTCTGCTGGTGTTTCTTGGAGCTATTTCTCCTTTTTCTCTCTCTTTCAATGAGAAAATGAGTTACATCTTTTATTTTTCTCCCTCCCACCCTTCTTATTTCTGATTTTCTTTGTCCTTTCCATCAATCGGCAGGTCAGCCCGACCCCGGGATGCATCCGAGCTCTCATGAAGATGCTGTACTGCCCGTACTGCCGAGGACTTCCCTCGGTGAGACCTTGCAACAACTACTGCCTCAACGTCATGAAGGGCTGCCTGGCCAACCAAGCTGATCTGGACACCGAATGGAATCTGTTCATAGGTAAGGGGCGTTGCCACGGAGCGAGACGTGGGTTACCGTGATGTAGGTATCAATGTAGGTATCAAACGGAGCTGCGGGCCTGATGGACAAGCTACGAGGTAGTGATCGCTTTCAGAGACAAAGGGGATTAAGTACGAAACCAGAAAGCAGCTTTGAGCAAATTATAGACATTATTTTGCATTTTTTCCTCCTTTTCTAAATCCAAGAAAGAAATCAATAAAATCCTGGTGTGTCAGGAAGGATAGTCCTCTTAACGATTGTACAGGCCAGCGGTATTGAATTTGCTGATCCTGTGACAAAGGGAGAAGTGCTCCTGTTGGGTTTCTGTGAGCTCCTGTGCAAGGGGACAAGTTAAGAGGGAAAAAAAAAAATCTCATTAAAAACAAATCCACAGCACCGGCTCTTATTCATATTTTCTCAATGTAGTCACAGATATTAGTAAACAACTCCTTCCTTAAAAGTCCAGAGTGAAACTAGCTCCATAGTTTTGCTAAAATCTGCAAATTTCCCTCCTCATTCTATGGAGACAGGCATGGAACAGCCTTCCTGTCTTTATAAGGTAGGAGGAGAGAAAGTGGGGAAGACCTGGGGAAGGTCTGGGAGTCATGGCTCTCTCGTGTCTGGAGTTGCAGAAATCACTCTGGGGAGTTGCACTGCCAAAAGATATTTCCCAAATTGCTATCCAAGGATAAAAGGACAAATTTTACAGGCAGGCTTCTCCCAGGAAAATACACAGGCCTTGAAAGAGTAAATGTGTTTTCTCCCCCTCTGTCAAATGGCCTTCAAATAAAAGTACTTTCAATTGCATTTACTGCAATTGCGTGGTGACAGGCAGGGTGGTGCACATCACAGCAGCGTCCGTCAGCTTCACAGGGCCCAGCATCAATTTATGCAAACCTAGAAACCAGAAGGCACGCCGAACGTCTTCTGACATCTAAGATTCGAGTAGGCTAGGAAAAAGATCTAAGATGTGTTGGAACGGAGAGAAACCTGAGCCCCCTGTACAAAGATGTGCTTAGGTGACAAGCCTTCAGCTTTGGCGGTGTCACCCACTGACTAACATGCTATTATGCTTAGGAATGCCAGAGAAAATGGTTTTGAAGTTTTTTTTTTTAAAAAAAAGATGTGAGAGTGGGTAGATTCAAATGGAACTCATCTAACAAAACCCCAGAAATCATTTCAGAGAGAACAAATTGAAATGCTGTTCTCTCTCCCTTTAGTGGGAGTATAAAATCTGTTTGCATGATCTTGGGTTACTTTATATGAAAAATGAGGAAGTGTTTAAAAGTTAATCATTAAGGTACCCTTCTGACTCGAACATGGTATGATTCTTTGCTAAGATTTTGGACGGGAGTGTGAATTAAAAAAAAAAAGAATAACTTGATCTTCTAGAATATAAATTTAGATTAATTTTGACAAAGACAGTCTATCCAAATAATGCTAATTGAAAAGCACTCTCATCAAGAGTCTAAAAATATTTGCATATTTTAAAACCAGATTAAACCTCATAGCATCCCACTTTGAGTCATATAGATTATTCATATTTTCTGGTTGAAAGTACCCTAATGTATAGCACAGTTTAATTGTCTTCACTCAGCCTGCACCTTATTGATGAACGTGGGCATGTGGATTTTGTTACTTTAGAGCAGGACATGATTAAGAATGAGAAGATAGTCTTTTAACTTATACGAGCAATGGTGACTTCCTTATTAGCTTTTTGTCCTCAGGGCTGGTTGACTATTTTAACATAAAACAGATCTTTATACTTTCAATCAATTGGGTCTCCTGGATGCCAATTAGATGTCAAATTGAATGTCTGGAAAACCATTTGGTTTAAAAAATGAAACTTGAACCCACCATGTGTTGGATGTACTTTAATGAAAAAGGAAGCTGGTGTTTAGTACTACATTAATATATCTCATATCCTATCTCATTTTTTTTATTAATCTTAGATACCAGTGAGAAAAATCCTTCTTCTTTCTTCCTTCTGGTTCTGCTAGGGCATCAAAAATTGACCACCAAAATAGACCTTTGGAGCAAAATATGTTCTTGCAAGTCCTTGTGCCCAATGTGAATTGTTGGTTCACAAATTTATTACTTAAATCAGTCAAATGTGCACACTCTCTTTTCCACACATATGCATCCAAGATGACCGTGTTACAGGGATCATGAGTGCAGCAATGAAGACCAGTGAACCAGTAACCCAACTAATGATATGTAAAGCCCTTTCACTGGTTGGCATCTGTAGCCCATCTCTCTTGGGCTTCTACCATCTTTTCATCAATCCCCTTCCCTCTTGTTGCCATCAATTCCATGTGCCATCTCTGCTAATTTCATGGCTCAGTTTATACATTTTTAGGGTGGTTTTTTTTTAATGTACTCATTTGAAATGTTAACAGTGGCATGAAATCAACAATCAAAAAAACCAGGATCGAACTGGTGGCACGTTCTCATGATCTTTACTATGCCACAGATTAATTGCAAGTGAGTTGCAATTATTTTGAATTCAGTTGTTGTTGGATTTGTCAAAAAGAAAGGTAATTCACAGACAAAATGTAATGTTTGAAGAGTTCAGCTAAAAACCCCAGTGGTGTGGTATTCCATTCACTTCTGAAGTTCTTTAGTTTGTTACTTTTCATTTCTTTGAAATCCTAGAAAACAATCAGGAATCTACTCAAGATACATTTTTTCATAGTTTTCCTGTCAGAGCTTAATTCTGTGCCCTGCACAGAGTGGTTATTCAAAAGATTTTTAACGGCTAACTATTGTAGAACAAAGAGCTTTAGATAAAGAGCTTTTTTTTTTTTTAAGAGTTGCTGACAACTTTGAAGAAGATGCTGCTAGACCCATTTTAGAGAACATGAAAGTCTCTGTTCATCTCTGCCAGAACTGTTGGCTGCTTTCTAGAAGCATATGGGATTCCCCAGGAATGAGCCCAGCCCAGCCTCAACTTGTGGCATCTAAGTGCATGGATGTGCTGGGCCATATCCCTAAGCTAGGCAGGACATGGGGGACACAAGAGTGGGGTAGAGTCTGCTCTCACTACTAGGCACTAATGCAGCAAGAGAAAAATGTAATTTGAGGCATTGACAGGCACTGCTTCACCGCTCACCCCAGGTGTTGCTGTAAATTCATACTCAGCTTTTTCCAACCTAGCCTTTGAATGTTGCCTGAATGCAAAAGTGTTTTCTCAGAAAATGTTTATGTAAATTAAAATTTCCTAAAGGGAAACAGTTTGTGGGCAGAATTCGTTTTCAGTAATATCCTGCGGTTATTTTGAGTGTTTGGCATTGATACCAACACTCCACAGATAAGAGCTGTTCTATTTGACAAGGAGCCATGGTGCAGATTACACCTAGCTCATGAGCACAAAAGTTAAGGCTGAAATTACATTCGTGCAGCTGCAATAAATCTTGAGTCTACTTTAAAATCTAGGATGTGTGGGGTAGGCTCCTTCAAACATCTGGTACCTTCTGAGACTTTATAGACTGTGAGAACCAGAGAGAAAAGGATATAGAGAGGGAAATGCTGATGAGGTCAAAGGCAAGAATGGTTTGTTCTGTAATATATTTTATCACTAAAATATTAGAGGATGTTTACTAAAGCAAGTGTAAGGTAAACATCGCTATGGTTCCATAAAAGTGAGACCTGAAGATGTGTCCTGACATTGTAGCTGAATATTTTAGATAAGACTCTAATAATCCTAACCTATTAATTCAACTCACTGGAGTAAGAATTTTTTTCCCCTAGGGTAAAAAATGTATGTGTCTAGCTTACTAAATTGAGTACATTTTTTACCCTAGGGGAACTTAATATAGTTAAATTAGTTATAATCAACTGTGATAAAGTATTAGGAAAATAGAAGCATAGGATGCTAAGTATCTGCAGAGCAGGGGGACTTAAGCTAGACTAGAATGTTAGGGAAGCCCTGCCTTGGTAGATACATAATAGCAAGTAATACTGTATTGAATTAGCGTTGTCAGACATAATTGATGTTGGATAGCCATAACATGTAGAATTGCTGTGATACTGTAGAGGCCCCAAATATTCACAAGTTCCCTGTAACTATTTCATTGGGCCTACTGTCAGTAATTCCTAAATATTTATTTGATTTGTTTTTTTAAATGTTTTATGAACAAGTCTCACCACTACCACTGTCACTGACTAAAGAAGATTTAGAGAATTTGTGTTAATTTTTGCCAAGAAAGGGTTCAGTTTCCTGATCTATAGATGTCCTTCAATAGAAAGAGAAGGAAAAGGAGGAAGGAAGGAAGGAAGGAAGGAAAGAGGGAGGGAGGGAAGGAAGGAAGGAAGGAAGGAAGGAAGGAAGAGAGGATAGGCCAAAAAAAAAAAAAAAGAAAGCCAGCAAAGCAGCTTGTATTTTTAGTTTAGGCCTTAGGCACTCATTGTCCAGACAAACCAGTAGTATCACACTTTCTGGACTTCCTTCCTCCTTTCAAACTAGCCAGTTATTAAGTCTAAGACAGCCCAAAGACAGCAAATTGGCATGAGACCATCAAACATGAAGTCCCAGGTGGGCACTACACCTGTGCCTGGCCAAAATCCCCCTGCTCTGGGTATTATCCATTCATCTTCTGAGATTAATTAATACAACACATGTTTACCAAGTGTCTGGTGTGGCTTTGTTCTGATTTCAGCATGAAGCTAGAGCAGACGAGGGCCTGCTTGCTGAGAATAGAGCTCCCTGGATGTTTGCTGATGGAATAAATGAAATAACTAGACAGAGAAATGGAAGGGAATGTAGTAAGAGGCTGCTCTATTTTACTTTGTAAGTCTACTCTTTTAATGGAAGTATGACTAATTCAGTAATTTAAAAAACACATATCCCTGTTGTTAATGGACTCGTGAGTGCAGGGATGGCAGAAACAAATCAGATAATGAAGCTGGTTCCTTCATTATGACAGCTGCTATCAAGTTGTAAATTAGAGCCAGCCACAAGGAAACTGTGGTAGGTCAGTCAAATGACTAGGACTGTGTAATAAATGGCCACTTTAGGGCACAAATTATTTTCTTAGGACCTGAAAGAGTTGTTTGTCCTCAAAGTATTTAGTATATTCAGAACTTTGTGTTTGGGGAAAATGTTGCTAGGTAAACATTTAATGTTTCTAATAAATAAACTTGAGTTTTCTTTTTGCAAAATACCCAGGACCATGTGAAGTTGCATTTCAGTAGGTTATAAAATCAACACAAAGAACCATCTCAAACTTTTGTATAAGATTCTCCTCTCTCAAAGACTTTCTTAAGCATGAAATTATATAATACAAATCTGATAAATTTTTTAGGTACAAAGAATTCCATAGCAAATACGATAGGACTCTAGCTGATAGATCCTGAAATGCCATGTTTTAAAAAACTCTAGACCCAAAACACAGAAAATCATTTCCTCTCAACCCAAGGAAAAAAACTTTAAAAAATCATATTTAGCAAAAAGTTTCAAGGTTTTTTGGTCTCTACTTTGTAAAAGACAAGAGCCTATTCACTAATGCAGTCTAGAAACACAACTCTTAAACTGAGAAGCAAAAGCCAAAGCAATTATTGTAGAATCTGATCTCACTGTTAGCTACAGAACTTGCTTTTGCCCTTGTGCATTCCTGAAAGTAGCAAAAGAAAATTTTTTAAACAACAACAACACTTTATTTTCTATCCGTTGAAATCTAACCCCACCCTATTCCCTGCCTTCCTTTTATACTTATTGATTCAGTATTTCTCATTTCTCATGGACATTTATCATATGCTGTGTTCTCTCTAACGCTGGCAAAATCCACAAGCAGTACCAACTACTCAGTGAGAGAAAAAAAAAGGCAAGAAAGAAAACAGTTGGCTGGTACCCAGCAGCCTTTCACAAGCTACATTTGCTATCAATTTCCGACGTTTAGAAAATGGTTTACTTCTGAACTCTGCATATGTGAAAGTATTTTTATGTGGTGCAGTCGGGTTAATGCCTTAAGGGTGGTATAATGTCAGAGGCTGCTCAGCAAACAGAGGCAGGAGTTTCCTCACCTCTGAACGCTTACTAATGTTCATCTGCAGGCAACAGCTCAAGGGGTTCATGGGCCTGCAATTTCTGTTCTGCATCCGGCAGATTTTCCCATGGATCAAAGCAAGCAAAGCACATCATTCTTAAAATGATTTGGTGCAATTGACATTTAGTCATTCAAAGATGCACGTGTATTTCCTTTGCCCCCAGTGCCAACTCTTGCATGAACATCTATTCCAGTTCCCATGCACTCAACGCCATACGGTTTATAATTACTGATGACTGAAAATATGATATTCTGAACTAGACTTTCAAGTTGGAATCCATGGTGAGATCTAATATGACACCAACTCATGGCCTGGAACAAGGCATACCTATTTTTCAAGTACAACATTCTTCAGGATGCAAGATGTTCCATTTATAAGAGGGTACTTCACTGAAATACCTCTTATGCCTTAGTAAGCTCTCCAATTTCTATGAAAACCAGCAACAGAAGGATTTAGATTACCAAGAGAAAGCAGACCATATCACAAATGATGAGAATTGCCTTTGTATTGGGGATTTTTCTTCTAATTCACACTTCAGTTTCAGGGTTTTCTATAGGTAAATGGTTTAATTTGATAATTATATCCAAAGGACCTTGTTTTAAATGACTGACATCTGATTTTAATAAATTGTGATAGTTTTCACTATTATGTCTCAACTTTAAGCTAAAACACAGAATGCCTGGCTTTTGGGCATGCCGAGAGAAAATATTTGATGATTCTTTAGAATGGAATTAAATGAATTCCAAAGGGCCCAGAAACCCAGGCAAAATTTAAGCACTATGAACATTAGTCTGATGACTTTCTTAGCAGTTTCAATTCTAGGAAATAGAGTAACATGAGGTAGAAGACATTGTTGTGTTATAGAAATCAGGAAAGAAGAAATAGAAATATAACTACCTAAGTGAATTGTTAAAGAAAGCATTAAACTATGTGGCTATTCACAAATAGTAAACTCATAGAAAGTCCCAGGGCTACCATAATCAAAAAGTCCTTCATGCGTGAACTGATTTAATAGAATAAATGAGAGGGTTACTTCCTGAGGTACTTAGATTACTGCAAAAGTCCTGATTACCAACTGAAATGAAAATCTTTATTTTAACCCAAATAATAAATCCTGTGTGATGTTGCAATGCTCTACTAAAATATCTTATTAATAGTAGTGTTAATGAGGATACTTAAATTCCTTTTCCTGTAAATGTAACATTTACTTTTATGTATATGTGTATAATTAAAGATAGGTAGCTAGGTAGATAGGTAGGTAGATAGATAGATAGATAGATAGATAGATAGATAGATAGATCTTCCAATGCTGAAAGCTCCTTTAATTCATGATTGTATCAGCAGTAGAACTGCTGATCATCTCTTTATGTTTGAGTCATTTTTGAAATTAGTTTTAATTTTCCTCAGGCTTGTTTCTTTAACAATAATAGAAAGTTTTAGAATCTTATTATCTTCATCTTGTTGTCTTCGTGGCTTGTTTATTATGAACAACCCTCCAAGGAACCAGGGGTGCAAGCCAGGTTAGAAGAGATGGCCCCATGAATTATTCTGATGGTTAAAGACATGTTTTCATTGGTTACTCTAGAGGGAAAATAGATATAAATGTCCTTGGGAGTAATTTAAACTTTGAGAACCTTCGTGATATATGAAAACTTTGAGCTTATAATTCATTTAAAAATATCATGCCTACAGATACTTGGTAAGGTAGCCAGGAGAGAATTTAAATTAAAATAGAGCATGAAATATTCTTTGTCCTTCAAATAGCAGCTTATATACAAATCCCACATAAAAAAAGATATGTCCTCAATTTTTTTCTTTGCACGGATTTAAATAATTTGCTACGCTAAGAATGTTCTTTATTGTAACCTCTGAAGAAGTGAAAATTACAAAAAGAAATGAAAACAAGCCATTGAATATATGACATGACACCAAGAAGGAATGTATCTTTATGCATCACATTTTTATTCTTTAAGGTGCAGGATCTTCTAGAAAGATAACAATGATAATTAAATGTCAGAAAAATCAGTCAGTATTCACTACTAAAATCTCAATGCTTAGGAAATGCACCAAGATAATGAGAGGCCTAAGAACACTGTTCAATTGCCATGAATAAGTTAGTGGATGAGAGAGACCTCGGGATGTAACAAAGATCGCCAGAGCTGATGTGGTTTTCAGATTGACTCAATCAGAATGTAACCCTGCCCTATCTTGGCCCTACATCTATCTCTCTGATAGTTTCACATGAGCGTGAAGTCTTCTCTTCCAGGGAAGCAGGACCATGGTCCCATAAGAATTCATTGACCTCAATAGGAAAAATATTCTCAAAATCTACAACCATCCACTGCTGGTGCAGGCTGTTTGGAGTGCTTGGTATTATCATTTATACATATGTCTCCATGGTTTTCCTTGATTGTTGTTTGATTACTTCCTTATTTTTAATGTTCTTGATTATTATTAAATTAGTTCTTTATTTTTTAAATAGCTTAGTGTTCCAAACTCCTCAGTGTTAAGTGTTCCAAACTCTTCTGTATTGAAATAGTCATAGAAATATATTCTGTAGGCCAAAATCTATGTGTAATACTGAACCAGATGGGAGAACTGAAATTGTCAGTAGTCCTAAGAATGTTAGGAATAATGGAATAATTCTACAAATAACAATACATGGTGAATTTTGAGGGTACGGATCATGCACAGGAGCTGATTTCTAGAAGGTAATTCCATAAAGTGAAATACATGTCCCTTCATTAATCAGCCTTGTAGTATTTTGTGTTGAATCACTGTGTTGATTGAATAAAGTATTTGGCTTGTTCTTGGTGACCCACTTTAATACGTGCATAATACTACCTTTATTAGTTGAAAATCTAGGTACATATTTTCTAGGTTGTCCTTGAGAGAATGTTAAAATGTGTCTTGTTACTCAATTGCAATCATAGTATCCAAATTCCAAAAGTATGAGAAAGTTGTGAGAAACTTTATTCTTTATGTTACTGAGTTCTATCCAGAGAATATTACATCCATAGCAATAATAGCTAACAGTGATTAGACATTTACTTTTTACCAGGCAGTATTGTAATCACTTTACACTTTTAATCCTTAAAACAATCCTATGAAGTAGTTAATATTATGAACCCCATTGGACAGATGGGAAAACTGAGACCAAATAAGTGACATGTTCAAGGTCAAACAACTTGTAAATTGCAATGCCAGGACTTGACTTTACAGCCCAGATTCTTAACCACTGCACAAATTAATTCCTACTAAGTGTTTATGACATAACCCTTAGTCTCTGGCTGCATACATTGATGGGATATGTTGGGAGGAAGAGTATTGCCAGCACTAATAGAATTTTCTGTATCGATGGAAATGTTCTGTGTCTGTATTTCCAAGATAATAGCCACTAACTGCATGTGGCTGTTGAACATTTGAAATATATCTAGTGAGACTAAAGAACTGAGTTTTTATTTTATTTAATTTTAAGTTGTTTTAAATTTAGTCACATGTGGCTGTTAAGTATCTAAAATATGGCTAGTGTTTCTGAGGAGCTAATATTCTCATTTATTTTTAATTAACTTACATTTTAATCACTATATCATCCTATTAGCCACTGTGCTGGACGCTGCAGGTTTATACCATTATAACACCCCAAATGTCCATGACATGGCTTAGCATTTTAACATGTCTGATTATGTTTAAAAATTACCTATTAGATGCCTTTTTGGTGCTTAGATCTAGATTGGGCATAGAGTAGACAAAAGAAATAAAAACTACCATCCAACCCTGGGAAATTATAATTACCCAAGGATATGAAATGTATATGTTTAAAGTGATAGTGTGATTAAGTGAAGACAACAACAACAAAAAAATAAAAATAAAGTGAAGACAATATAGGTAAGACCAATAGTCCTTGAGTCAGTGCATGAGTTCAAACCCTGACTTCATCATTTATTACCTGTGTGTTATTTGGGGAACATTATTTAACCTTCATAAATCTCACTTTTCTCATCAATAAACTGGAGATAAATGTACCTTCTTCTTAGCATCCTGTGGATTAAACTAGATAATGCATGCAAATCTGATGGGTTAAGATGTGTCCACATAGATAGCACTGAAGGAGCAGCACCATGGTTCCCTATTCAGGTGAATAACCTGTGTAGGTATGAAGAAAATAGAAAGTAGAAAGCAGATTCCCCTGGGAAGATCAGTTGTTAAGCATCCAACTCTTGGTTTTGGCTCAGGTCATGATCTCAGGGGCCTGAGATCGAGCCCCACATTGGGCTCTGCGATCAGCTCAGAGTTGGCTTGTCCCTCTCCTTCTGCTTCTCCCCCCAGTCATTCGTCATTCTCTCTCTCTCTCTCTCTCTCTCTCTCTCTCTCTTTCTCTCTCATAAATAAATAAATTCTTAAAAAATATATTAAAGAAAGTAGAAAGCAACAGAGTAGGCAAGGAGCTCGGAGAACATGAGGCACCAGAAATATGTAAAAGAGATAACAAAGGCAGGCTGAAAACCACAGGAAAATGATCAGAGTGGAGTTAATCGGTAAGAACTAAGAGTCCAAGATTGGAGGAAGTGCATCTCCTCAAGCCAGCTTCTTCTTATTCCTGCTCTGGATTTGCCTGAGTTCTTGGGAAATAGGACTCATCCCAGTAGAGAAGAACTTCCCCTTGCTCAAGTAAATTAGCGCTGATGAGACCAGGGTGAGAAAATAGTAGTAGATAAGTTAGAATAAGCATGATGTATGTGTGCAGGTGCTTCTGAGGAAACCAAGCTGAAAAAAAAGTACTTGCTAGTGTATACTGGGAAATAAGAGTGGACAGGATTGGACCATTTACACTTTGAAAGGCATGCTAAATACTTGGCTTTCTCTTGACTTGTAGGCAATGACCAAGGCACAGGGTATTTTTTATTCAGGTTTTTTATTCAGGGGTGAGCAGGATCCAAGTAGTAATGTGGCAGCAAAGTAAAGGATGGATTCTAGTGGTAGAGTAACTAGTGGTGGAGACTGGAGGTAAGCATGGAAGGAGGAAAGAAGACAATACTCTCAGCATGGAAAGAGGAAAGAAGACAATACTCACAGCAGAGTTGGAAATAAGAATTTATAAGACTTGGTGTCTGAATATCAATGATCAGTTGTAGAGGGCAAGGAGAGAAACACATCAGAGGTAATGGAGCTAAGCACACATGAGAAAGATGGTACTGTCCGCAGATACAGAGGCTAGTTTGGGGTGTGGCAAACATGGAATTCTTCAATCTGTTTACAGTTTGTTGGATTTGAGAAACAGTGGTACCAAAAAATGAGAATATCCACTTGGATGCTAAAGATCCTGGTGTTCTGTAGTCGTATTCACAAAACAGAAGCTGGGGATGCCAAGAACCACTGGAGGGTTTCCACAGCCCAAATGGTTCTGTGGCCAACTTCCTTAATCAACTCCAGCAGATGGTGCCCAGAATCCTCTCTCCTGGGTACCACATGGGTGCTTGCATGTTCCTTCCTTGTGAAATTATACTGTATTTTCCTCTAAATGTTAAATATTTAACAGCCTGCTCATCAATATGTATTCTCAGAATGAGCCTATATCTATAATCCCCAATCTCTTTAATTAAGTGTAGTTAGAATGTCAACTGTGCAAATATGAGAATGCTTACCATAGTGATTTGGTGAAGACAGGCCCAGATTGCTCCCCCAAATATGTTTTCTCAAGAAAACATATCTCAAGATTCAGGAACTACTTGATGGTCATATTTATTATGCACATCGACATTTTATAGTTGCAGTCAATCCAAGAGGAAATTTCTTTTCCATTGGCTTTGGCTTTTGCAATCCTCAATGCATGAGATCTAGGATTACTTTGTTCATTTCTGGCCACTGCCAAGTTCTGAATTTCAAGTTGAGGCATGAAATTTGTTAATTTTATTAGAAAACCTGCCCCTGGATATTCATTTTCTTCACTGACAAGAATACCATGTATCAAAAAGCAAGCCCCTGCCTTGTGGCAGGACTGTCTCCAATGAAAACTTCACCTGTGAGGGTCAGTGTAATCTATTCATTGGTTTCTGAACATGGAGTCCACCCCCCAAGGAGCGAGACAAACATACACGATGTGGCTTTTGCAATGCAACATTGCAAGAAGCAGTGAGATTTTTTTTGAATCCCATATTGCCAAGTTACTGGTTTAAGAATGCCCTAGAGTATAAATTATTTCTCTAAACCTCTATGGTGACTTTTGTCAAATGCCTTCTGCTTAGCCCATTAAAGGTGAAAACCATGAAATATTATTTGATTTGTAACCCAAGAAAATGCCCTAAAACCACCTGTCCCTCTTTGGAAAGCTGCCAGAACAAAGTGAGAGGAAAGGTCGAGCCTGAGAACAATAATTTGAGGTTGCCGCATGTGGCTCTGATCAAAGATTGAGCCTATGGGCTGCATTCAGGCTTCCAGTCTCTTCAGGAGGATTTACATTTATTTTTCTTAACCCACATGGGAGTCCTGGGTTTTGAGATCAACATTTCAAATAGTTTAATAGTGGCCATGCAACATTTTAAAAATAAAATCTGACAGTGAATTGTGTTGAATAGTTATTGCATTTCCTTTGAATTCCATTTGGAGAAGTTAGTTTCAGGATACATTTAATTTCCATGTGGAATTGGTAGATATTAAATTCCATTTCTCTTGAGTGCCTCAGGATTTTTAACAAATCGCTTTAATTCTGCTGTGCTATGCATCGATTCCTATCCATTTGATCTGTGATCACTGGGCATCGGATTGCCTGTGTTCATCATACACTTGTTAAATCAACCTTTAAAATGTAAGACAAGAAAAGTTTAATTTAAAGCTGCAACCAGGCATTTTTTTAAGATGCAAAAGTTAATAGTTTGGAAATGCAAAATGATAATGAATAAGCCTCAATCGACAAAATGATTAAAAGATAAAAATCAAAATCTTTAATTGGAAATTTCTGATCTGGCAGAGAAACAGCCACTTGAGAGTTACTTGGTATTTTAGGAAGGTGCCCGTGATCCTCTCTGATAAATCTGTATCCGTTTATCCAGAAAAATCACAGTAATCTGTACTAAGTGAGAGAATAAGGACACCAACATCAAATTATTTCCTACTGGAAGGCACTCAGAGACTTCTTTTAAGACTTAGGCTTGACTTTTTAGTTGAGTACTTATTGTCTACCAGGTAATATCATATATGATATTTTTATGCTTTAAAAAACAAGAATGAGTTGTGATTAGTACATCATCTTTTGCTTACAGTGTTCCTCTATTTCACTTAAATATCTTAAGATTCTCCAAGACATACATTATCTTTTGTTGATTATTTGAAGAGACACTTTTAGCCAGGCCCTTATCTGAAGGAATAAAATTTCAAATTAGAGGATACTTACTTACCAGAGGTTTAATATATATGCATTAAACTTGACACACGGATTTTGTATCCAAAGGACTGTGATAAAGACATAGCTTTACAAACAGTTAATCTCCATCTTGAAGATCAAATTACATTTTAATGCTTATTTGAAATAACTTTCGACTAATAGAAAAACTACAAAAATAGTACAAGAGTTCACATATACTACCCTTTACTCAGTTTATCCTACTGTTAACAACATACATAATAAGCATAATACAATAATCAAAACCAGGAAATTAACATCGACACAATGTTATTAACTGTAGTACAGGCCTTATGCTAATTTTGGTAGTTTATCTTTTTCATATTTCAGGATCCAATGCAGGATCCCACATGCATTTATGTGTTTTATCTCCTTAGTCTCCTTCAATCTGTGACAGTTTCTCAATTTACTTTATCTTTTATGACCTTTACACTTTTGATGAGGACTAGTCAGTTATTCTGCAGAATGTCTTTCGATTTGAATCTGTCTGATGTTCTCTCATGATTAGATCGAGGTTATGCATTGGGCAAGAATATTTTAGAAATGTTATTGTGTCCTTCTTTTGTATCCTATTAGAGTGTACATTGCAGTATCTGCTGAGTTTTTCCACTGTAAAGTTACTATTTTTTTCCTTCTACTGATAATACATATTGTAGAGAAGACACTTGAAGTCTATGCTAGTATCTGGCTTTTCCTTATACTTTTGGCCACTGATGCTACTTTAACATCCATTAGAGGATCTCGCCTGCAGTATTACTACCATAGCATTTGCAAAATGGTGATTTTGTATTTTTCTCTTTCCTTCTAGATGCATTAATTGGAATCTTTCCAAAAATTGGACTTTTTTCCCTCTCTTAACTACTTATTTATTCAATTATTTTTATATCAGCATGAACCCCTAGATATTATTCTGTGGGTAAAATCCAATAATATTATTTTCTTCATTGCTAAAATTGTTCCGGTTTGTATATTGGGATCTCCTTATAGTCGGATCCTGTATTGTTCTGACATGCTCCCCATCCTTTTCTAAGCATTTCTTTATTTTTGCCATCACAAAAAGTTATCCCATAACCTTACTTTATTTTCCCTGTTCCAGTCCTGGAGTCAGCCTCTTCTCCAAGGAGCACTCATTCTTCTAGTGAAGTATGGTATTAGAAACCAAGATCTGGGCACTAGATGTGCTCATTGCTTACTGGAATGTAACTGCTATTAAACCCTTTGGCACCTAGGTGGCTCAGTCACTTGTGCCTCTCTCTGACTCTTAATATCAACTCAGGTCATGATATCAGGGTTATGGGATCAAGCCCCATCTCAGGCTTTGCCCTCAGTACAGAGACTGCTTGTCCCTCTCCTCTCTCTTTCTCCTATAAATGGGTAAATAAAATCTGCTTTAAAAGCTAAAAAAATAAATGCTTTCTGTGCACAGAGCTAGAATATATATTCTATTCCACACATATGCACAATTAATGTTTATTTATTTGTCTTGCCATCTCCTTATCCACAATGAATATATATACAGGAATTTGTACTGATGCCAGTTCAACACTGCAAAGTTTTATTATAGCTTCTTTCTTTATTTGTAACTTCAATCTCCAACAGTGAGAAACCTGGCTCTCGTGATCTTCAATATGTTAATGTATTTGCCCAACCCTAGTATATACCTAAGTTAGACTTCCTATCTCTTAACTCTTTAAGAAATACATCTTAATTTATATTTATAGATAGTTCTTTTTGTCTTTATGGGATCCAGCCAAAATGCAGTTTTTCAAAGTTATTTAGATTATTTTCTTGTCTGTCTTCCTGAAAGGGATCATGCTATTTGTTGGTAACAGAGTGAGGTTTCCTTATTATACTTTGTATTTCATATAGGTTCTTTGTCATTTCTTTCAATCATTTCATTATTTGGTGGTAGAATGTGAAACCTTATTATATACACAAAACTATACACAAGACTTCTATTCTTTAAAGTGTTGTTCCCTCCGTATCTATATTAACCCATGACTGCCCTCCACTTCTTCCCACCCCATTCCACCCACCATTTGTAGGTTGATCAATCCACTCGATTTCTGGTGCATCTTTTCTGCACATTTTTTGCATGAATGAGCAGATATATGTGTGTTTTATTATATCTCCTTTTTTTCTTACAAGAAGGATAGCATAGTATCCTCTTTTACACATGCTGTTTTTACTTCATTGTGAAAAACCATTTCAGATCAGCCCGTAGAGATCATCCTCATTCTTTTCTGCAGCTGCACTGTGCTCACTTGTCTGGAAGTAACTTTTGCTATTGCAAATGATGCAACAATGATGAACTTAGTCCATATGTATTTTTGAGGAGGGTCTTCCAGGGAGACTCCTAGAAATGGAATTGTTAGTCAAAACATCGGTGCATACGTGGCTTGATTAGGTATTTCCCATTTTCGTCCTGAAGGTTTATACCGATTTGCATTGCCACCTGCCACTAGTGTGAATGTTTCTTTCCCTACAGCCTCACCAACAGAATGTGTTGTCATACTTTTTTTTAATTTTTATCAATGTGGTAGAAGAGAAATTCTCTCAAATTATTTTTAATTTAATTTTTCTCTTATTTTGATACTAATAGGATAAATTAACAACTTTTTCCACTTGTATCACGTGAGAATTTTTTGTTTAGTAGTGTATTATTATTATTAAGATAACACAAAAAACATCCTAACAGGTCAAATATGTTAATCAGTGGATAAATAGAACAGATTTATTCTCTAATAATATTTTTTTAATGTTAGGGAAACATTTTTATTGTTCCCTGAACTCTCATTATGTATCTGGACTTCATCACAAATGATTTCCTGTAGTAGAATTCTAAGAAATAAGTATGAACATATGAAGAAGACTGTAATTACTGCAATTATGGAAAAGTAATTTACTGGCTTTATAAATTCAACAGATTTCAAATAGAGTGGATAGGCCATAAAAAGCAAGCAGGATATTGAAAATAAATATTTTGAGACCTAGGAAATTGCTGGTTAAATGCACATACCAAATGTAAATGCTTTGTTAACATTTATATAATCCAGTTTCTTAAAACTAAAAACCATAAGGGTTTTTCTTTAATTTAAAAAAATCAAATAGATGCTAAGACGATTAAGTGTTTGCAGACATCGTTCTTCCTCTTGTCCATCTGGTAGATAAGAGACACCTAAAAAGGTTTCATTTTGTAGAAAAAAAAAAACCCAACCAACAAACAAACACACACAAAAAGAGATGCAGAATTCTTCTTAAAGTTAGAAATGTTAGAGCCCATTTAGGAATGAATTATTGTGGAATATGGTAAAAATATTTAAAAGAAGTAGGGGGCAGAAGAGAGGGGAAAGGTCATGGACCTTGGATCAAAAGAGACATCAGGTGTTGCCCCTACTTGGCCACTTGTTAGTTATATAGTAACGTGTGTTCACCATTCACAGGGTCTTATACTAAAACTAGGAGGTTTTCCAAGAAAATAGGCCCTATTGTGAAATATGCCCTCTGCCATCACTGTGCTCACATCTGTTCAAGCAAAGCCTCCAGTAGTGGGCCCTCTAAGTTTCAGAAGAGGATGCCGATAACATTAATTATGATATTAAAAATAGTAAGTTCTTTTGAATTTTTAAAAAAATCACTGAAACAATTCCAAAAGACAGGTGAAGTTATTGTTCTCATTTTATAGAGCAAGAAAGTGAGCCTCAGAGAGCTCAGGGTTGTACTACCATGAAGTGGTGAAGCCAAGGTTCTGTGCTTGTTTCTCCAAAACAAACCCCATGTTTTAACCTATAGGCTATAACTCCCCCCTACTCAGCCCTATACTCCACCCAGAGGTGTGCCAAAGATAATAGATCTGCTGTGAACCACAGACCTAGCTTAACTGATTTCCAGGTCCCATCCATGGCAATAACAGGAAAATCACTTTGGGGTGGTTTTTTGTTTGTTTGTTTGTTTGTTTGTTTTTGTTTGTTTTTAGTTCTTGATCAAAAAATTATATCTATAAGTTGTGCACACAGCTCATTCATTCATTCATCTTGAATAAGATGTTTTTCTGAATTATAACACTGAATCCTGGACCATATTGCTTTGAATGTTTATAGAATTGGTTTTACAAAATAATATTCCATACTCTTACTAGCCATCTATAGTGGGGTCTGATCAGTTGAACTCACTATTGAACTTCCTGTGGAGATGCCCTGGAGAAAGTGCTCCACTATATTATACAGGATCCTCTTTAACTGACACATTCAGGAAAAGCTAGTTCCCAAGCAACTGGTTTGATTTAATAGCATAGAAAATATGAGTATTGTGACCCATTGTCTGTCAGAAGGCAGCCCTCTGTTATTTCATATAACATGAAACTTTTATTATTGTACCTTATCCCTGGAGTCATCTCATTTTTCACTTTTTTTGAATTTCTCTTTTATTTCTGTTCTTTTCCTGTATGTCTGCATCTATATGCCATGTAAGTCCGGTTTTCAATGAGGTTAAATTTAAATAAACTTGCCCTACATGGCCTTGGGCAAGTTACTTACAATTTCTGATTCTTAGTCTCATTAGTTATAAAGTGTTCACCTTTTTTTGGTTGTTAGAACTAAAAGTAGTATGTAAAATTATAACATAAGACAACTGTAAGATAAATAGGAATCATGAGTAGCCACCCTTGAGAAGTTTAAGGACTCTACATGTTAAAAACAAGTTTAAAGGTGAGAAAGGAACTGAAAATCTGTAGTTGTATGGAAGATAATATAATTCTTAAATATATTATTAGTAATTTGATATTAATTTGATGATACTATAATGTCATCCATTTGAATAATATTAAGGATTGCAGAAGTCTAATTAGGAGCCCAAGTACTATTCCTATATTTCTGAGTACCCACCTTCATATACCATTAAATATTTTTTAAATATAGTGTTATTTTTGGATAATGATAAGGGATAATAAAATGAGGACACAGCACTAAGAATTGCTAAAAACCATAAATCGCCAAATGACAAATGGGCAACTAAGTATTACCAAAATATTTGAATACATTGCTCTTCCCAGTGCTCAGAGATATGGGTAAATGGAATACAGCAGGATCTCTGCCTGTTAATCCAAGTCAGTTTGTTGAATACACTGAGTACAGAACAAGTTCACCAACTCAATATCAGTTTTACCCTGTTCCCTTTTTTTTTTTAATTCTATTTATTTATTCATGAGAGACACAGAGACACAGGCAGAGACATAGGCAGACAGAGAAGCAGGCTCCATGCAGGGAGCCCAATGTGGGACTCCATCCCGGGTCTCCAGGATCACACCCTGGGCTGAAGGCGGTGCTAAACCGCTGAGCCACCTGGGCTACCCACCCTGTTCCCTTTCTAATCAGCATCCTTCTGTCTTCTCTTCCAGGAAGGGACAAGAATGTGATTACAGCAGTATACTGTGGTTTTCTTTCACCTGTAAAACCAAAAAGTAGTGTGGATGAGAAAAATTATGTAAAAAATGTTAAGAATATGAATGATTCCTCTAAAGCAAATAGTATATAATGTGTTTAGGAATAATCTGAGTTGGGAAATTTCTATTTAAATTTGCAAATACTACTGGACACATGCCAATGTAGTAACTATAAATACTATAATTAAAAAAAAAAAAAACTGTTTTACAAGGTGTGAATGGCCTTTGCCAAACAATTTAATCAGTGTTACTCAGAAGGCTCTTTAAATTATTATACCAGATGTCAGTAAAATATAAACCCTGCATTTGTATGGAACATTTTGTTAACTGACATTTCCTCCTTGAATTCTCACATCCAGAGAGTAACCGAGCCTCTGAGTTTTCATATTTGGCCAAATCACAGCATCTGACTCCAAGTTCACAATTGATAAATAATCTCCAATTTTAGTTAAGGTACTTTTGAATAAATATTTATTTCATAGGTTCATTTCAAACACAAAAGAATAACACTAGGGAGAAAATTTCAAGATTTATCTCTGGAGAGGTGGGCAATTTGCTATTTGGTTTTTTTTGTTGTTGTTGTTTTTGTTGTTTGTTTTTTGGTTAGATTTACCTATTGGAAAAGAAGAAAAGTACAAGAACTGTGGAAAAACAGAGACTATTAATGAGTACAGAAAGGAAAAGGTAAGGAGCCTTTCCATACCTTCAGGCCTCTTTTCTGGTCATAGGGTAAAGGACCTATGACCAGAAAAGAGATAGTATTGAGTACAAGAATGAAGGGTTATAAATATATTTTTGCAGTCATGGGAAGAGCTGTAAGAATGAAGTGATGGTGTCAAAAATGGCAGTTGATTAAGAAATGGCATTGATTTTCCCATAGAACTAGAGGCACAGAAATTAGAAACCAGGATAAATGATGTTAGTGTTGGGTGACACAGGAAAAGACTGACTTGCAAGTAAAAAGAAAGGAAATAAGTTTAGGATGAGCAGTGTGTGCCTTTTGCTTCCTCTCTGAGGAATATTAACTCATCAGCTTCCAAAATAGTCATTAATAAAGTTTCTTTAGCCATTTCCTCTGTGCCTGGTACTAGGCTAGATGCTGTGGGACCAAGAAAAAGAAAGGAAAAAAAAGTGAAATCCTAGTGTTGGGGAACTTAGAGCTTTGCAGGCAGCTGGGTAAGCAGTGCCAACCAAAGTGTCTCCCAGGAGGCAGCATCTGAGTCTGCAACAGGTTGTAAGGCTGGGCAGATGACAATAAGGAGAAGGTAATGAGCGTATCTTTAAAATACCTTCTGGGGATCCCTGGATGGTTCAGCGGTTTAGCGCCGCCTTCAGCCCAGGGTGTGATCCAGGAGTCCGCGGATCAAGTCCCACTTCGGGCTCCCTGCATGGAGCCTGCTTCTCCCTCTGCCTGTGTCTCTGCCTCTCTCTCTCTCTCTCTCTCTCTCTCTCTCTCTCTGTCATGAATAAGTAAATGAAATCTTTTTAAAAAATAAAATAAAATAAAATAAAATAAAATAAAATAAAATAAAATAAAATAAAATAAAATAAAATACCTTCTGACATGTCCTCTGCTGCTGTCAACTTCTGGCCTTGGGCCCCACTGACCTTGCATTGCTTCTTGTTCTGTGTTTATCCATATGTACTTCTGGGTGACAGCTGCCCTGTGTTTTGTGTTCTCTGCTCCCCTCTGGCCATTATGTCTTATGCATGTGCGCAGGTATGGAATATGTCGGCCCTGTGGTCTCCCCCAGCTGACCTTGATAGAGGGCTCTCCACATTGTGGACTGATTAATTCATAATCATGAGCAATAATTTACTGATTTAAGAGGGTCTTGTGTGGATTCAGGAAGTCAAAGATACCTATTATAACAACACACAATTTGCACAGGACACCTAGGTTCTGGCCAGGCAAACAAGGCTGTGGGGTCCACTTACCTCCTTTCCATACACAGGCCTCCTCACTAGTGCTCAACCCCCCACCAGCATATTCTCACTGAGTGCCCTTGCACCTGCTATTCCCTCTCCCTACATAGCTCTTCCCACAGATATCCACATGGGAGCTTCACTCATCCTGTTGAGGTTTTCACTCAAAACATACCTTCTCAGTGAGGCCTTCCCTTGTTGGGTTGGTTTTTTTGTTTTTTTTTTTTTTTGTATATTTTTTTTTTATCGGAGTTCGATTTGCCAACATATAGCATAACACCCAGTGCTCATCCCGTCAAGTGCTCACCTCAGTGCACGTCACCCTATCCCCCCCGCCCACCTCCCTTTCCACTATCCCTTGTTCGTTTCCCAGAGTTAGGAGTCTCTCATGTTCTGTCATCCTCATTGATATTTCCCACTTATTTCCTCTCCTTTCCCCTTTATTCCCTTTCACCATTTTTTATATTCCCCTAATGAATAAGACCATATAATGTTTGTCCTCCAATTGACTTACTTCACTCAGTATAATACCCTCCAGTTCTATACACGTTGAAGCAAATGGTGGGTATTTGTCATTTCTAATGGCCTTTGTTATTGGTTTAAAATTTTAACTGTTCTCCCCACCAACCACTCATATTCTGCTTCTCTCCTTAATTTATCACTGTGTTTTACTGGTCCATTTGGTTATTTGGGATCCCTTTCACCAATGATGGCACTTTATCTGTTTCATTTTGCTCTATTCCCAATTCCAATCTGAGCAACAATTCCTAATATTCAGTAGGTGCTGAATAGTTGTTAAATTAACTATGAATAACAGAGTGCTGTTAAGTTCTGCTTTCTACTCCATATTGTGGATTTAATAACACTTGACCTGCCTACATCACAATTATTGATAATCAGATGAAACTAGATGCGTGTGTGAAAACTATAGAACTGTTTTACGATAATAGTAGCAGTCTAATCATTAATAGTAGCAGTATTAACCTTATCTTCAACATCACTATAACTTTCTAATCTCATTGATGTCCTATGACATTTCTAGCTGTTTCTAGCTGGCATAGCATGCTGTTCTAGAATATACCACCATCACATTATGAGACTGTCACTAGCAAAAGCTGAACTCTTAAGGAGGTGAGGTAATGTGCACCAACCACAATCACTGTTGAAACCCAGACTGCTGGGTCACCTTCTGGAACCAAGGCTAAACCCCCAAGATGGCCCTTAGGAGGCAATGATTGTTCTACTCTTCTCATCTATTCAAGGAGACAGGCCAGGAGGAACCATTGTAAATCAGTTTCTAACCAATAACACAAATGGCATTCATAACCTAGCCAGTAGTTTTGTAAATATATCCTACTGGTCACACACTGAACCTAGTAAATCTAATACCCCTACTAGATAATCCACGCCAAGTATGTCTTCATTACCTGAGGGCAAGAAATATTTATTTCATTCACATACATAAGTTCTGACCCAAATAGGTGGTATATTGGTTGTTTAGATTTAGATTCGCTTTCTCAAGGACTTAGAGCATATAATGGAGTATTATTGGATTGATCACTCTGCCTCCATAATTAGGTCTTAATAAGCTGTTTACCCTTGATAAATAGGATTGTTGAAACCACCATGCTTACTGTGGACTAATGAGGTTGAAGTGTCAAGTTTTCTAATACAATCCTGGCACAACACAATTCTTTATACCTATCCATTATCTGCCCTTTAAAAATCCACCACAGTTACATGTTGTTTTAAACAACATATCTTGCAAACCAGTTTCTGAAAGTTAGGGCATTTCAACATCTTGGTAGGTCATTTTGCATTATGTAGTATATATTTTAATTCGAAATTCACTTATCTACATGTATCTACATGCAATGAGGCATACCTTGTTGTCATTTTTTGCATTTTCTCTACGGAAGTCACTGAACTTGGTTTATTTCCCAAGATGAAGAGCACTTTACAAAAATAGACGTTTGTTTACAAATTCCATATCGCTAGATACATTCAAATGTGTATAAATGATAATAAGCATACTTAAAGGAAAATAAAATAAGTTATTTTTAAAAGAATGCATAACAATTATATGAAATTAAAGGGATCTTATTTAGAAGGTATAACTTTTTTTTAAGGTTTTATTTATTTATTCATGAGAGACCGAGAGAGAGAGGCAGACATAGGCAGAGGAAGAAGTAGGCTCTTCGCAGGGAGCCTGATGTGGGACTTGATCCCGGACCCCGGGATCATGCCCTGAGCAGAAGGCAGATGCTCAACTGCTGAACCACCCAGGCATCCCGTTATAACATTTTTTAAAGATGACAATCTTGCAGACTCCACAACATACTCAACAGAAGCTCAAGGAGATTTTTGCCTCACCCTTGAATTTTACTGCATAAATGTGGAGCAGAAAGTGCCTCTGTACACTATGAAAATAATTTTCAGCAAATTTTAGAAATTTTTAAAAGTTTATTGTTTCTCACTAAAGATCACATAAACACCATTAATTGTATAAAAGGTTTTCTGATTCAACATTACTTAATAACTGTCTAGTGAGCCCGCTACCAGGAGCTCTACCATGTAAGGCAATGTGAATAAAAGCATGAATAAGACATGGTCTCTGTACAGAAGGCTCCCAGTCTAGGGGGAGACACACATAAATAGTTAACTATAGAATCATGTTAATCTTGCTAAAATCCAACTATATATGTTGAAAATTCTAGGGAGAAACAGATGGGAGTGATTACTGTTACCTCGATGAGGACAAAGAAAGCTTCATAGGAGGTGATATTTGAACTGGGTCTTAAAATTTGAGAGGAAATTGACCATTCAGGCCAGGTCACACATTACAAGTTGGGGGCACAGCAAGAGCGAAGAAATGGTGTGATAAAGGTGCATGGCTTATCTAAAGAATAGTCTAACTAAACCATGGAGCACATCAATGGGTTGGCAGGATTGAGGAAGGAGAGAAACTGCCTAAGGGTATATTAATTGAAGGATTGTCTTAGGCTAGGTAATGAACTACCTCATATGCTGTGAAGTTGATGTGTTTAAGCCGTGAACATTCCAATTTATGCTACAGGACTGGGAAACAATTAATTGTACCCCAAATATATCAAACCGTTGCCTCTTCTTTAAAACTTCTCTAATGGTTTCTGCTCCCCTAAACTCCTCTCAGTGGCTATATCCCTCAGGGTCTGCTCTGTGTACACAAGGTTTAGCAGTAAGCACACATTGATTTGTACAGGCTCTTTCTCTTTCCTTTGTGTCATTCTTTGCCCCTATCCACCTCTTCCAAACCCACGTTTCAGCTTCTTGGAGGCAGGTCTAAGCCAAGCAATTAATTATGGGAATCTTCATTACCTCACCAAAGCTAAAGTCAGAAGCCCCCTGGTTAAGGGTTCTCCACTAGAGCTCTGCCCCCAGGGGTCTCTGGTTCTGTGGGCTCTCAGGGGATCCTTAAGGAAAGCTGAGGTGGAAGTTCCCCTACCTCCACCAGTGTTTCCTCATCTTCACTGCCAAGGTGGTGCTGCTGTGCACTGTTCACAGGGCTCCACTCTCACTCACGTGGCACCTGCCACATACAGCCTTAGACAGCTGTCACACCATCTCCCATTTTTCATGGCACTTGGCGTCTACCAAACAAGCATGTCACAAAGGGTTTTAAGGGAACCTAAAATCAGCAACTTCATTTTTGAAGAGAATGGCTGTCATGAATAGTTGACAGAAATCCTGCATCTTCACTATCTAAGCATTGGTAATCGTGCAGAAGCTAAATGCTTTTGCCACTCCATAGAGTTAAAGTCTGGAACTACCTTCAGTGTATATGTGATTAGTGTTTTTCAAACCTTATTCTTGAATTGGGATTCCAGAAATTCACTAGTATTTTTTTTAAAAGCTCCACAGGTAATTTTGATAAATATTTTGAGCGGAGTACCTCTAGATTAGAAAGTTAGCACTACTTTTGAAATGTAATTGGGACTATAGTTGTCACATTCTATGTAGAATGGGATGCTTTTTTGGTTGTCAAGAAACCAAAGATAAAAATTATTTAAATGATGTTTTAGAATTTCTACCACATCCTTTTGGGTGTTACCCAATGAACTCACAAGAGACTCCGAGAAAGAAATCGAAGCTACAGGGAACCAGGATCATGTGTAAATCTGACCACATGTCCAATCAGCCCCTGACAGTCCCTGCTGACCCAGCATAATTACAAATAGACCTCCTTTTGCTTTCAAAAGTATTCCAGTTTGGATTATAAATGATATGCTCACTCTATCTGTATTGGATTCCTGGACTGTGAGAGCCCATTTTCTATGTAGCTGATACTTGAGGGAACTTTGAGACACTCTTTTTTTCATAAAGACCAAGAGGAAAGGAAACCCAGATAGCTTTCTAGGTGTTAATTAATAAATCAATACAAAATATTTCCTTATTTGAGAGACTTAGATACTTATATTTAGAAAAACTACCTAGCTTAATCAGTTATTTTAGAAATAACTTCCTTTTTATAGAAAGGAAGTATTAACAGAAATCAATAGTCACATTTTTTAGAAAAGGTTCAGAGAAACTAACATGAGCAGAGCATGCCTTGGTGAAAAGGATGCTAAATTAGAGGGACATGAACATCCTGCTAATCAGAGAAAGGATGAACTGTCCTATAAGTCATCTTTCTTAGTTTCTTCTAATTCTTTGCTCACCAGATGACATTCTGAATCCTGATAAGAACTATTTAAGTCTGATGATCAAAAGAGGGGGGATTCTCAACAAAGAAGCTGAGCCTTAGTAGCTCTGCAGAAGAATACTTCCACTGTCACTCTTTAAAAATTGCCATCTTAGCTTATACATCAGCCCACGTGTGTTTGGGATTGTCTCAGTGAGGGTGACAACTTGCCACTGAGCCCAGCCCCTGTGCCGGCAAACCCGATGACTAAACCTGAGCCATTGGCAAACCTATTTAGGTCAGTGGATCCCAAGCTCTGGGGAGCTTGGAAATCAGCTGGAGGACTTGTTAAGACTCAGAGCACTGGGTGCCACTCCCAGAGCTTCCAATTCAGTTTGCGTGGCGTGGAGCATGTACGACTCTAATAAGCCCCCGAATATTCTGGACGCTGGGCCATACCCTGATAACCACTCATCCAAATAATCCCACCTTTTGATACCTCCTTGAACCTAGCTGCTGGCCTCCCCAGAGCCTCCATCTACCTTTTCTCCTATTTGGAACTCCAGCTTAACAGCCTTTAAACTTGTCTTATAGCAAAGAGAGTTCAGAATAGTGTGTCTAATCCACATACTTGACTCCCAAAGCCAATTGTGTCATCATTTGTTTGTACTTTGTAAGAAAGCATTTACCATATGGATAAGAGTCCCATGGGAAATTCACAGAATTTCTTATATTCATCTCTCAGGGCAAATCACAGAGGAGTGGTTTGACTTTAAAGCAAGCACTTCTTGTACACTCTATTTTAGAGAGCTGTGTGGTGATCTCAATTTGAAAACTGATTCATCTTTTACTCCCCAAACACACTCATGGACATTCACACCCATACAAATGTACATATGCATGCATACACACCCTACAAAATATATTACAAAAGTACAAAAATGATTAGAAAATGAAACTCACCATATATCTCAAAAGGTCTGTATAACTTGAGTCATAAGCCAGCTTTATGCTTTTTATATGTTTGGATATTGTCATCTGACATGGGCAGAAAGTCACCAGTCTTCCTACTACTCATTGCTTCCCGGGGGTCTGGGAAAGCAGCCTTTGAGTGAAGGCCATTAGGGAGCTGAGAAGCAATCCCTATAAAATCACGAGGGTCTGTTTTAGGAAGGGTCATTTTAACTCACCTACAAAATCCTTTAATTAAAAACTAAATGAAGCAGGTGTTTTAAATGTATTAGTTACAATTCTACATTAACAGAAGTAACAAGAGTAATATTACAATCTCTAGTCACGAGCAAAGAAAGGAGAAAAAGCAAAAGAGACAATCGTCAAGAATAGGACTGGCCAAACATCCTGCTCACCAAAAGATTAGAACAAATCACTCCAAAAATGTCCAAAATATTTTTAAATTTAAGTTTAAATGTAGTAAAATTCAATTTGATATTTTACTTCATTTTTAGGTCTTCTGGCCTAATCTGGACATAAAGCTTTTTGGACTGTTTGAAAAGAACAGTTTATGAATTTAAGATAGATTTGTCATTTAACTTATTCTGTTATATCCTCTAAGTAAACCAAATTAATGTGTGCATTAGCAAAGAACAATTGTCACTTGAATTCTCAGCAAAAATTGTTGTATTCAAGTACATTTTTAAAGCTTGGAATTTGACCCATTCTCCAATAAACCTAGTCCAGTGGGTTTAACTAGTTCTGAATCATGGATCCCTTTGAAAGCCAGCCCCCTCTCCCAAGAAAAATAAATGCGACTACAGAGACAGAATTTTGAAGATGCATCATAGTGTCCTTCAATGCTCTAAAACCCACTGATGAGCCTCCAGTTGAGGGTCTTATATAGGGTTACAAAGAGGCTGAACTTGAAGTTAGGTGTCCTGTCCTGACTCCTTTCTGATCACAGCACCACACCAAGCAGGTATCTGACCCTACCATGGTACACCTCCTCTTGGCTTCCTCATCAGTTAAAAGAAGGAGCTGAGCCAGAGGATTATTTTGGTCTCTTGTCCCCAAATATGTGATCATCAGTCATCTGTGATGAATCATCAAGCTAGTTATTTTCCTTTTATTTGTTCCTTCTGTCCCATAGTTATTTCTGGGGTTTGGGACCTGAATCCCTATTGATTCTCCTTAACCCTGTTCTTTAATTAATTTAAGGAAACTCTTCTTTCTGTCATTCCCTCCCTCCACCACTTTCTCCTCTCTTTATAAGGCCTAACTTTCGATATAGTGTATTTTAAAGGAAGAAGGAACAACCCCAACTCCACAGAGGCCACACTGGACCAGTATGTAGGTCAGCTTGGTTGTTGGGAACTTTCTTGCCTCAAACTTCAATAGGAGAAGATGGGTGGTAAGTTAACTGCATTCAGCATAAGTTAGCTTATGGTAACTGAAGATTCTATAAGCCATGTCACTTTATATTCTATGAAGCTTTTCTGTTATACTATGATTTTTAAAATATATTTTTAATGTTGGTTTTTATGGATTGAAAATGCAAACAAGGTTTTGATAGGAAAAGCTACATTTCTGGTAGAAAGCATAAGAGAAACAGTGGCACAGTGGTGACAGGGAAGAGAACTCCCTGGGGACACACTGAAACACTGGGAGTTTGGAGTGGGGGAATTACACCTTAGAGCATCCTTATCCTAAGCAGTATTTTTCAAGAATGTTCTAAAGCCTTTTCAAAGTCCTGATGTTACACTCTCTTTGTGTGCCCCTACATTTTGCTGATACTCATGCTATAGATCTTAGTACATTGTTTGCAACTATTAGTTTTTCCTCTTGTCTCTACCAAGGAAGTATGAATTCCTCCGCAGATTACTCCCTGCCCCATTATCCTTTGAATTCCAAGGATGGGTACTTAAGAGATGCTCTAAATATTACTGTAATATCCCTATAATTATTACTGGTCAAGTAATAAAAGGAATGGGGAAATAGCTCGATAAACTTTTCTACAGTGGTTTTTTTGTCTGCTATATCCACTGACAAATCATAAAAGCCTAGAACGGTGCTTGGCACATGGCACTCTCTCATCAAGTATATTAATAATATAATATAACATATATTATAATATATGTAATATATTAGTCCATATATATTTGAATGAGTATACATATTAGAGAATATATTAGAGAGTTACTCAAAGATTAATAAAAATAATTAAGAAATTTTGTGACCAAATTCAGGGCACATGGAGAATATCACATTAAAAACATATTAATGGGTAATTATGTTCCATTATCCCAGACTAGGCCCTGAAAAGTGATAGTTTGTCCCTTCTGAGGAAATCTCTGAGGATTCTTACAGACCAAGGGAGCTAGAGGATGAAGTCAGTGTCTGAGAATCTGGAAGAAGCATATCAAATTTTAACAGTATAATCTAGTTAAGATAAACAAATCTCCTATAGTTACTATAATTATTCTCATGAGTAGTAGATGTATATTTAATTACTGAGAAATTCACTAGAGGTACTAATGATCAATATTGGAAAAACCATTAGTCCAATGATAATTTCTCCCATAACACTTAAATCCAATCTGTGTGGTCATGTAGTTAAAACATAACAAATGTCTTCTAAGTCAGCAATTCTTTGCACTTTCATTCAAAGCCATTATTCCTGATGAGACAGAACAATCAAAAGAGGAATGGCCATAGCCAGTTCTGGATGTCATTAGCATTACCTGAAATTTCAGTAATGGGAAAAAGATGCTCGTAGTTCTCTCATCAGCTTGTTATGTTATAGTCTTCTGTCATGACCACTCATATTTACATCCATAGACTGGATGAAACAAAGCTATTAGATTGGCTTGCTAGAGTTCTTTTAAAAATCTATTCCCTTTTACTTTTTGCACTTGACATATTCAAAATTTTTGTTTTTCCAATTTGAAAAATAAACTGTATAACATATTTAATAGAACTAAGAAGTTGTTTCTGTTCAAGTTATTAACATTATTGTCAATAAAATAGTTGAAAAAAGAATGTTCTATTTGAGAAATAAGGTCAAATGCCAGCCTATTGTTGCTTATAGTAATAATATGATATACAGATTTTAAAAACATTCTTCCAAATAAGTTCTATTCAAAGATGAAATATTCAGAATATTGCAGCTTCTAACTTTATCTGAAGATCATTATCCAATGCCCATTGAGACTATTACCACAGGGTCTAAATATTTGGCAGTCTCAGTGTTTGCTATTGCAATACTAAGCAGGACTACGTTTTCCTGTGTCATTGGTTCATTTAAAAGGGCAAATAGCCAAAATGAAAGAATTACAGGGAAATAGAAGAGAGGAAGAATCTTCTAGAAAGAACACATCTATACTAGAGACTACCATGGTGAAGTATGTGCTGTAATTCTACTACTGTTTCACACATGTGTAGTTTACTTAAAGGTTTTCTAATAAGTGTTTGAATGTGTGACTTTCAAAAGAAGCAGACTTACTGGATGAAAGAGAATCGATAGAAACCAAGTGTTTCTAAGAGAGCACATGGTCTTAATCAAGAAAAGACCAACAGAAATTAAACAGGACAGCTGATAAAAGACAGAAAATCATTCAGATGTATAGATTTAAAAAGAAAACATGCTATATTTAAACCTACTATAGATTTATCTTGAGAATAAATTAATTTCATAACTGCACTCAGTACCTGAAACATACCCTCAGAGATTCTACTCGTTACCCCCCAAAACTTTGGAAGTAGAACTTAATTAACATCATAAGCAACTCCAGAGAAAGATTTAGTAAGAGTCTAACTATTCCTTAAATGGTAAGAAAACAAATGTGGACAACTATTACAGAAAGCATTGGTCTTTGGGGGAGGTAAGAGCCTCACACTGAATACTTCCCCAAATCAAGCTTAACTTGTTTTAGAAAATTAGCAATTGTATTCAGTTTATACACACTTGATTTTATAAGTTCAATCCTGGAGTATTGGAACATGAATATTTAAGGTAGGGAAATCAAGATGATTTCTGGTCTCTATTTTCCCCATCTGGCAATGGAAACACCCAGTCCAAGGGAAAATTTCACTTATCTTTTAATTGCTTATCTGCTAAATAATATTCATTCATCCATTCTACCAATATAAATTCATGTTCTTGAACTAACCTAAGCTAGTTCGGATCTTTAGTGATTGTCAGGTTCTTTGGTAGCTACCAGAAGTAAAATGTTTTGGAGTCATAAGACCCATTCCATATCCTGCCCTTGGATACAATCAAAGCCAGCACCAGACCAGATTGTGACAAACTACACTTATTAGCAAATAGTAATGAAAACACCACACATCTTGTTTTTATAAGCCTGGGGTAGTCCTTCTTTCTCTTGTCAGGAGACTCCAGCAGTGTTTTGCATGAGCCGCTCACTTCAATATATAGGGCATAATTTTGACTGCAGGTCTATCCAGCGCTTCATGGGATCAGGCAACAAAGAGCATGATGAAGTGCCAAAATTGGATTCTTCAGACTAGTAGACATGCATCAGAAAGATGCGAGACTCAGGACTCGGTCTCTTCACACACTGTGTTCATCCAGGCTGCTAGTGGCCTTGTATTTTGAACACTCATTTCAGCAGCAACAAAATGACTTAAGAAACCCATCTATGCTAATGAACCAACTCTCTGGTGTAGATTTCAGTAATGATGTTTGGTGTGCTGAAGAAGCTACCTCTGGATGTTGATTCCTAATTAGGGTATTTCAAACACTAACTACTATCTCTAGTTTGTAGATTAAAGACTAAAATTAATTTACACATATACACTGTACCATTTTTTTAATTAAAGTACTAGATAAATATTAGACTCTCCTAGATGGGCAGGGATAGCACTGGGTCCTATGTGTACATAATGAGCAAAACAAGAAGGTAAACACTCAGGTTAATATAGAATTCAAATTTTTGGTAAGACTAATTAAGGTGGCTGATGATCTCCAAGGTACTGATGGGGGACAACAGTTGAAGAAAAGGAATAAACATTGATGAAAGCGAACTATCCACTGTCACTGGCTGGTGAGTCTCCCTCTCATACTTCTCTTACTTTGGATGTTTGAGACAGGGAGTTGGCAGGTAAACATGCCAAGCAGTTGTGAGTGCAGATAAATGAGAATAAATGCAGACAAGTCCCCAAATACAGGCTACTCGATCCTTTCTTCGGCCTTCCTTCAATCATGGTGTTTCTATCTGAAGTCAGTGCTCTGAAATGTCTAGAATTTTGAGCTCAAGTTTAGCCAACATTCTTGGCACAGGCACAGTGTTCTCTTGATTAACGGTTTAGAAATGAAACCCAAAAAAGCTTTATATTTGTTTATAGAGTTTTTTTTTTTTGTTTTCTTTTTTTTTTTTTTTTTAAGAAGGTGAAATATCTTACTCAGCTTAACTTTGAAGGCTAAAATCAGGATTAGGCATTAACATGTTCACTTACACAAACACACTTGTAGCCAGAGAAGCATTTTTCTTGTTTCCAGTAATCAGATACTATTGGTTAGGCAAAATAACAATTGCTGGTTTTGGATTAATGTGCACCATTCCCACATTTGTATGTCTGTCAAAAGAGGGCCTACTATGAAAAGAAAAAATGTTTTCTGCTCACTTTTCCTTCTAGGTTCTCCCATCATTCTCCAGCTTACTATCTTCCAACTTCTCATCCCCTTCATCTTGGTGGGGTCTCCGAAGTATTACCTGTAATATCTCTAGCCACCAGTGGCTACAGATATGATGCAGGAGAGAAAAGGGGTTAAGAATGGGAACAAGCCAAACATGTATGTGGTCTGGTTTCTCTTTAATCTTCTCCCTCACTCTCACCTGCTAAAGAAGTCTGTCACCCTTCCAAGAGGACACAATACCCATTCATGCATCTCTTCTGTGTAGTTCCTCATCCTACTACCTCTTCCCAAGCACAATCTCCCTTTAAACCAACAGAAGAAATTTGTAAACTTTTCTTAGTGTTTCCTTTTGTCTGCTTCACTTCCTTCTTTGGAATTATCCTTTCCTTAAAGAAGAACAATTTGGACCTTCTCTGGATGACTTTAAAAATCTGTGGGTGCATGGGAGAACACCCTGATATCTCCCAAGAAGAGGGGCTGACTCAATGATTTTAACCTAACAGATAACATGAAAATGTATCTATTAAAAATTTGCTGCCTTTTCTTCCTCTAATTCCTGGTACCTTGTTCCACTGGCACCCACCCCATGGCCCCAATTGCCTCCTACCTGTCTGTATCATTTATTCATTCCTTATTTTGAGGGTGCATTACCTCTCACTAGAGCTGACACATAAGCTCCACAAGGGGAAGAATCTATCTAAAACTGTCCCTCAGGTCGAGTAAGTGCTCAGGCACTATGTGCTGATGAAAGTGGGGAGGATTCATTCCTGAGTTGACTGTGAATGACTGTCTCTGTTTTTCATTTCAAGTGCTCCATCAAGCCATTAAAGACCCGAGAAATCACAATAATCCTCAGTAACCACATATCCTAAAAGGATGATGATATCTGTACCCTAATAGGTAGTTTCACCACAGACATCCCAGTATGTTTGTGCTTCTAGAACTAGGAAAGCCAATAAGAAGGAAGGGTACAAAACCAAATCCTAAGGCACATCCAAAGACTGTCTTTGATAATAAAGGTCTCACAGATTATCACTCAACCAGGTGTCATCCTGCATGAATATTAAAGATTAATATTTAAGAGGAATAATATAGTCAAGTGTCTTCCTGGGAGCGTATTAATACTGTACAAACTTTTTTTAATTTGGCAAACTTTCTGAGTAAAATGAGTAAGTAGTTTCCTTTTTGCAAAGAGCTATTGAAAGTAATTGTACATTCAACACTTAGAGTATTTTTTTTCATCTTGTAAGAGGATAATTTGCTAAACTTGATTAAAAATCAGACACTGAACTAGATCTATCTGAGATTGTCAAATATACTATTGAGTGACTTTAATCAAATTCAGCATTATTATCTTTTTATTTGCTTTTACTCTGCCTGCAGGTACAATAAAGTGAAAATATGTAAGCAATGGAGCATATTTATAATACTAGTCAGAGTGCCAGGTGGGTTGTAAAATAAATGTAATTGTTTTCAAAGATTGAACCAGATTAGCATGGATTAACACATTCATTTTGAAATCCATGGCAGGGAGTATTCTCAGCGTGCCTTCAAACAACTCTTGTTACTCTGTTTATATCCTATCTTACTACTACCAAATCACTACCCCATAAAACAGGGAGCATTTTAACTTTGTTCATTTTCATATGAAAGAAATACAATTTATTAAACAAGACAAAAAAGCAGTTGTCTGCCATATTGAAGGCCAGATTTGCAGTGATTTGCACTCTGGCTTTCAGCAGATGAACAACAATGACAGACATGGAAGCCAGAATTGTGACTGCAATAAATATTCATAACTGTGCCTGCCCAAGGAGCAAAGGGAGGGCATTTCTGTTTGCAGCACATGACTAGTAGAGGATGAATCAGGGTCCGACTGTCCAACACACAGCAGCTCAGAAGCCCTGGGTAATGCTATGCTGAAATCTCTCATCCAGGAGGAACGGCATTACTGGGTGATTTTGCAGTGCCCTTGACTCGTGTGAAGTGAAATCTTTCAGATATGCCCTGCTGATGCCACTAACCCTCCTCTCTAGCCTTAAAATAAACCTCCTTGAGAAAGGGTGTTGTCAGTGTATGATATCCAACAGTGGAGATCTGCCCTGGCTGGGGGGGGCGGGGAGGGGAGGGAGTAGCTTCTGATGCAATATAGGACACAAGGCTGACTACAAGAACCCTGCCCAATTTTAAGAGCAATCAGTCCTTGGTGAATTATACACATTGAAGCTAAAAGAAATGTGTGTTGTATAGAGTCTCTGGGCAGGCTCAATGCCGGCAGATCTTGATCCTCTCATTCTAGTTATCAGTATCCTTTCATTTTGCATTGAAACACTAGAAGCCATTACTGTATTTATTGTAGGGTTCTTGTCAACTGAGCAATGTAGAAATGTCACACAAGAAATATCAATTGGATTTCCTGAGCAACTGGTCAGTCTTCCAAACAAATAATATTCCTTTGTTTTTGTTTTGTTTAGGGCACTAGGAAACTTGGAGTAGCAACATTTGTGTTCCAGATTTAGTCACTGTGTGAGATCTTCCCCTTGAATTTCTATGTACCACTTCTCCTATGTTTTCATCCAAATATCCCACCATTCTCCACTTGGCTTGATTGTTTTTAGTCTTGCCTTATTTATCATATGGGTTTTTGTAAATAAGGCTAAGTCCGTTCTGGAAGGAACACAATATCTAACACATGCATACCTGTATTGACTAACAAAATGACCAATGGTATGAAGAAGTGGCTGCAGTTATGGACATTTGTATCATTAAATTGAGGTTATTCATCCTCACTATGATTTAGTCAGAATCATAGTTATTCTAACATCACCCAGTGCGGTATCTGTAGCTATATATAGATACAGACTATTTCGGAACTACTTAACCTGATAGATTCCCTATAGTTATTGACTAATATCTAAATAATTTACTGGGGTGCAATACTACCAGTTTCACAATAGAAATGGAATACTGTCCTAGGATGTTTTCTTCTGGCTCTTAGTAAATTCTGGATGTGATACATGTGATCGTGTGTCATTTCTCCTGTGCATCTCATCACTGTGTGAGGTTTGGTGCGCCAGAGTCAGGCTCATTTTCAATGATGTCATTGATTGCTCCAGGGATGAATACTTAGAAAGCCTTGACTTTTAAACCTTCCCTGACTCTTCAGCTTCCCAGAATAAGCGTGAGTGAGATCTCTTCAAGAATGAAATAATTTCTCCCTTTTCAGTTGCCATGAACAGCTCACATGCTCAGCAAATGTAAAACATGCTTGGCTCTCAGAAAGTAGATTTTGCAGCACCCAGGTCTTGTGTGGGAATCTCTTTATGATCCATATGGATGTTGGATGTTGTTGCAAGGGGAATGCTGTTATGTTTTTCCATACACTTGGGCTTACCCATGATGTAGAATGCTGAGGGGTGAAAACAACGGGTCCTATTCCCTGAGACAACAAAAAGCGGATATTTTAAAAACGTGACTGTGAAATATTATTCTCAGGCCAAATTGCCTTGTTTGTGCCTTGATCTATACTTGTTTGTCTCTCTGTCTACACTGGGTTTCTTACGGTGTCCTATTAACCATCAGATGTGTCCATGAAGTAACAGCTAGGAAAACAAACCAGGGACAGTTTGTCCTTTCTCAAAGCCTGACCCCTCACAGCTCATGTTTTCATGCTAAGAGAACAGATACATCAAGAAAACACATAATTCAGAACTACAAGCAAAGAGAGACATCTCTGAAATTGTTTTCTCTGGAGCCCTTAACCACAATTATACGAATATGGATAAAAACATCCTCAAATTTCAGCATTTTATCCACAGTTTGTTTATATCATTGTTTCATTTGCCTCTAATTCTTTCAAAAAAAAATGCTTCCACCAATTACTTTGGTGTTCTCATGGCTGGAAGCATTTTCCTGACAGAGTAACATGCACAGTGGAGAGCTGAGTACCTTGCTTGGATAATGCATGTCATAGAACTCATGCCGCCATCTTGGCCCACTAGGTGGAGAGTGAGTTGCCTGGGGTATGTAGATGGCATTCCGGAGACCTGGTCTGAGCCTCAGCTTTAACTCCTATTCTGCTACCTCAGTCAAATAATTTAGCTACTCTGGACAGTTTTTATTTCATATATTAATGAAGGGGTAGTACTAAATGATCTCTAAAGCATTTTCTAAGCTCAAACTGGCCACGGTCTTCACATTTCATCTATGTGGCACATACTTAACTTGATGGGTTGGCCTTTTAGTAAAAGCAGTCCAAGTAATGAGCTTTGTTTATTTTTTCTCATTTAATCTCCTTTACCACGATCAGTACTTCTCTGTCTCATTCCCATACTAACACACCTGAGAAAGGCGATACTCTCCCATCAAAGACATTGACTCCCTTGTTCCACAGTGGGTGCAGCCTGGGAACTGGCCCAAGGAAGCATCAGAATTTTGGATGGAGGAAGGGAATATGTACTGAGCAACTCCCCCACTCCCTGATTCAGCTCATTAAGAATCACTGAACTGAGTTGTCCATTGTGAGTAACAGGGAAACCTTCCTGTGCTGATAATCAGGATTACTCTTGAATTTCCAAAGTGACCCTACTCACATGTATTTCAAAGCCACCAAAGCACCATTCTCAAAGTCTCCTTGCCTCCTCAAAACCTTCTGATGCAGTCATTCTTTGCTTATATTGTTCAAAATCCATCCTGAGCACTGGGTTAAAATCCCCAGCTCCAGGGGATTAAAAGCTCCCGTATTCATCATCCACCTTGTGGTTATTATTCTATCTACCTCAATGTCTGCTACAAACTAAGTTGCATGTCTACTTCAGATAGACAATATCATAATTTATTTATGATCCACCGAATGTCCCAAGTACTCCTGGTATCTTCAGATGTTCACATTCTGCTAAGTATGTTCCTAAATGAATCTTTACACGTAGGCATGATTTACTCCTCATTTACCTTGTGATAAGTAAGCATGATTCTGAAACTTCACAAAAACGGGATCAGGGAATTTTAGCATTTTCACAAACACCTAAATAAATGTAGATTAGATCATTCTAATCTTTAGAAACATGACAACTTTGGATCTTCGTGTCTAGTTTATTGTGTATTTTTTTTTTTTTTTGGTGATGTGTCACCTCAATAGTAAATTTTCATATGGCTTTGAAGATGATACAACAATAAAACTCATGACATATGGCTCACCCATTAATCTTTCTTCTGCCAGTCTGCAATGGGAAAGGAATAAGTGTTATCCAGGTTTTACAGTAAAGAAACCAAGGCAGTGTGATCAGTCTAAGCTATTAGGTCAGAGAAAAATGGGGTTAAAGATGAACCCTAGCTTCTCAATGCTCCACCTATGATGAGGGCATGCCTTACAACCTGAAATGAAATTCGTGATCAGGGTTAACTGACCAAAGCCACCATTTGCAAAATTTGATGGAAAATCTTGCATGGCATTTTTGTATTAGGTGTAAAGAATAGCTCAAAACTCAGTATTACATATGATAGAAATTATACACAATTAAATGCATTTCCTTCAACAAACGGCACTAAATTGTGCTGTGATTTTGCTATTCTCTTATTTTCTCTTTAACTCTTTAACATTCATATGTATTATAAAGCAGAAGCTCTGGGACACCTGGGTGGCTCAGCGGTTAAGTGCCTGCCTTCAGCTCACAGTGTGATCCTGGAGTCCTGGGATCGAGTCCCACATTGGGCTCCCTGCGTGGAGCCTGCTTCTCCCTCTGCTTGTGTCTCTGAGTCTCTCTCTCTCTCTCTCATGAATTAATAAATAAAATCTTTTAAAAATAAAAATAAAATAAGCAGAAGCTTTGAACTTTGACCACCTAGCAAAGGTTCGTGCTTCTCATGACTTAAGAAAGCTAAGTTATGGTCCTAGTTCTAATGCTAACTAACTAGGCTTGTAACTTTAGGCAAATGACTTAAACTTATTACACCCTACCATCTCTTTGTACAGTTTGAGTAGTGATACTTGATTTTGCAATCCTATTAATTTGTTCACTCAGTATCTGTTGAGTGTTGACTATAAGACAGCCACTGTCAGAAGTAAAATGAGCTAGCCCAAGGATCCTTTGATCTTCTTAGAAACCCTGAATTACTCACTAAAATAACATTTATGTTTTGATGAATCAACAAAGGGTTAAACAGTGCTGAGTGCTTGAGATATTTTATTAGGTTTTTTGGGAAGTATAACTCCTTGTTATTTCTTAACCTTGGTTATTTGCTTTTAATCTTATTTCCTACACATGACCAAGTCTGGTTTCTCAGACGGTGCTCAGTGAATTATAATAGACAGTATAAATTAATTTTGTGAATAAAATTTTATGAGATACTATATCAAATACTTCAGTAAAATCAAGATATATTATTATACCCATTGTAGATGTTCATGGTCTAATCTTGTAATTATATTTTTTTAAATTGGATTTGTACGGCCTTATTATCCAATTATTCACCCCATGCTGTTCATAGGTACATAAATGTTTATAGCTGTATCCCTTAATGTTGGTTCATTGTATTTACTAGAAAGAATAATAACAGAAGCAATTTCCATGATTGTTCTACTTTCTCTATTGTCAATATATAATTTGTGTATATTTTCTCAATGTTCTGGTATTTTTTAAAGTAATAAAAATTAGTAGAACAATATAACGTATACAAATGACCTTTGAACGACATAAGGGGCACCAGCCCTCACCTATGCCTATGCCACCTATGCCCCTCACCTATGCCTCATTCCTATGCCATTGAAAATCCATATATAACTTCTTTCTCCCCCAGAACTTAACTACTAATGGCTTACTGTTGACCAAAAGCCTCACTGATAACACAAAGTAAATTACCACACATTTTGTATATGTATCATAGACTACATTCTTACTATAAAATGAGCTAGAAAAAAATACTATTAAGAAAATAATAAGGAAGGAAAAATACATTTACAGTATTTTGGGGGGAAAATCCACATATAAGTAGATAAGTGGTTTCATGCAGTTCAGACCCCTGTTGTTCAAATGTTAACTGTATTCTTTTATTCCACCAATTCTCTGGGCTTCTAGGAAGTTGTGAAGCTCAGTGAAGGACCCTGAGGTGCATATAAGCAAGTCGGAACTCACCTGTAAAGCTCTTTTGAGTCTCTGTCTACACTATGCCTTGCATTGTAGGCTATGAGAAACCAGAAGTGAATATGACAGGTCCCTTTCTGCAAGGAGCTCACAGTTTTATTTAACTACTGACCACTTTTCCCTTGTACTGTGGGTATAAATGCTAAGTATCTGGATATAAATATTGATTTTCCTTCTGGAAAAGCTACCTGGGACAGATGTGTGATATCTTTTGGTCAGTTCCAGGTAGCACACTTATATGGATTCCAACTTGAATGTTTTAATATTTTCAGTCTATATGTTTGAGTGATCATTGAAACATTAATTCCATTGGTTTTCTTCACTTTCAAAATACTTCAAACCATAATGTGAATTAAGGTGTAATCTCTTTTAGATAGTAAGTCAGGCCATGAGACTTTCTTTGTAACTAGTGAGAAGCATAGTGTACACTTGACAAATTCCTCTTAATTGAAAAAATATCTCCTACTCAAATTGCTAAGTTCTCAAATCCACTTCTAAGGACTGGACTAAAATGTGGAGGTGAATGTGTAATATGCAATAAATGGTTATATATCAAAGTGGAACTTCGAGAGTGTTTGTAATAAAATTGGGGGCTAGAATTCTTTTTTTTTTTTTACTACTAAGGAACAGATCTGTTGAAGCAAAGATATTTGCCCAAAATATATGTAAGACTGAACACTAACTCCACATCTCCTCTCCCCACTTGACACTCTTTTTAATATCTTATTCTACTATCAAAACTGAAGGGAAGTCATGAAACACAGACATATTTGTTTGTCTGTATCTACATCTAAACCATCAATATGTTGTGTCTCTATTTGCCATCTATACATTCTTGTAATCATTTAAAATTGAGCAAATAACCTGTTTGTGGCAGAAGAATATGAGACGAAATATGTGTGTTGGCAACAGTAGATATGAATCAATAGCACCTGAATGGTCAAAAGGATTGAAACAGAGCCCACACAATTGTCTGGTTCTCCAACCATAGCCAGAAATAAGGGTTACACGTGGATGTATGTAAATGCAGAGAACAAAGATGCTCTAACTTTACCTCAGACACACCACCGTGTTCAGTTTCATGAAAGAAAAATAAGTATTTATGTATTCCCCGGCAGTAGGTGCTTCCCAAACCATTTTTAAAGATGCACATTGATTAAGTAAGATCTAACCATTTTTTAAAACTTTGGTATCTCTAAATGCAAAGAAAACTCAGACAATACAATATTTATCTTTTGTCTTTTTTTTTTTTACTGCTTAACTATGGACTTATTTCATCAGATGGTGGATATAGAAATTAAAACGTTAATTGTAACTAATCATTAAAAAGGATAACTGCCCTTCTAAAAAGAAGCTAAAAAGCTGATAAAGGACCTGGAAACTATGCCACATGAGGTGCTAGTAAAGTATTTAAATATATTTTCAGCAAAGAGAAACCTAGAAGGAGAAACTATGAGATAACTCAGTGTTGAATACTTACGGTCTATTTTTTTTAGTGGAATTCAATTTACTCTGTGGGGACATTATAGAAAGACATATTGTGAATTAACATAAGGAACAGATTTCTAACCTTTCTAAGAGCTGGTGTCTGAAAGTGATGTGGTTACTAATGAGGCAGAGTTTCTGCCCCTAAAAGTTTCAAATAGAGGTTATACCTTTTCTGGATGATTCTACAGCAGTTGTTTGAACTAGATGACCTCAAGTCCCCTTTCAACAGTGAATGTGTAACCCTGCTAAGACATTATTGGGCAATTATGCCAATTGGGAATACAAAGGAAGTCTAAAAACAGAGATGGCTTCATTGATCCAATAGAATGGTTGTGACTGCCTGGAATTCTATGTTGAGCCTGAGATCACCTCTGGGCTCACTCTGAATGAACCCTCTGATGAATTAATGGTGCTCTGTGGGGAAAGAAGTGAAGAAATGATTCCATTCTGGCATGTGCCATCTTGATCTTAAAAGGCAATCTGTCCTTTTTCCATTTTTTAGCATTTGATTATCCATTATATTCTACTTTTGTTCTTTATGCACCTAAGCATATTTGGTTAACTCAGCTTTGAAATTTCAATGATGAATAGTCTCCCATGTAGAGGATTTTTTAAATTAACTGAAAATTATACATTTATAACTTAGAATAAAGCATGTGCTGTATGTTATAGTCCCTTTTCAGATGACTTATGATTTGATTAAAGATTTTAATGAACAATCAGAAGATTTAACTAATATAAAATTTTATCCAAATTGGTCATTTAAATAATTGAAAATCTATCTGGCTTCATGTTTTGGGAAGCTTTGTGTCTGACTTCCACATGCCCTTTGTTCTTTTTTAAAGTTTGCCTGGCTTAAAGGAAATTATTCAGTGCAGAGCTCAATTACAAATGTGCTCTGACAATCAGGAAGCTGTATCTGTGGTTTTATCTGAACTCCAGCAGGGGTGATAAAGAAGTCCCATGGCCTGGAATATAAATTCATATATCCACAAATAGTGGCAGTGACTCTCCTTAGCCTAAACCTTCAGAAAAGACAAAATTTCAGAGAGCTCCTGCTTCAGAAAAGCAGCAATACTTCCATGGCTTTTTTTTTTTTCTAACCAAATCTTCTTGTCTTAAAAATAATGCATTGAAGCATATGTAAATTGTTATATTGCTCAGGCTCCATAAAATATAAAATCTAAAAATTAAAAAGGTAATAATAGCTAAGAGTATTTTCATTTTTGCCAAAAGTACATTATGAGACATCCAAAAATCTAATGACCTTGAGAGAATGATATGGTTTGAATTTTCATATAGATGAATTTTCCTAAGTGTTTTTTGCAGATATTTGTACACAGTTAAGCATTTATTCAATGTCAAGCATGATTAATGTCTTTTTCTTCCATCTATTTCCCCTTCTAAATATATTTATTTTGACCATGCTCTCTGGTGATATTTTTTTTCCCTCTGAGACCTTGTACAGAGAAGGTAATAAATATAACAGAACCTAAAAACTGAGGAGGGGCCATTGATTAGAGTTTTACTAAAACTTACTGTCTAATTGTGCCACTGATTGTTTGTATATGTCTGTTTTTAACATTTTACATATAACCTATACAGTTATATATAAAATAAGTATTTAATAAAGATTGGAACTCATAGCATGATTGTCTTAGGACATCACATGACTGGTTTAAAATCCTTCAAACGGAGGCGTCTGACGGGGGCTCAGTGAGTTAAGAGTCTGTCTTCAGCTCAGGTCATGATTCTGGGGTTCTGGGATCAAGCCCTGCATCAGACTCCCTGCTTCTCCCTCTCTCTCTGCCCATCTCACACCTGCTCATGCTCTCTCTCACAATTTATTTATCTCAAATAAATAAATAAATAAAATCTTTCCTAAAAAATCCTTCTTACATTAGAAAGGGCATTAGAAAGCCCTTCATCTGTTAATCCCTTCATCTGTTAACTTGCAGTCTGCTAAGCATCAGAGAAGCATATACTACAGATGTATGTTCCTGACCTCAAGATGTTTGCCGTCTTACAGGGGGAGACAGACACACAATAATAACAGGGCAATAAAGTGTGTGTTTCATGTCCACTGAAGACCATAGGATTCCACTTAAATCAGACCAGAGGGGTGATACCCAGGGTCTTGCAGAAGATGTCACCCAGGTGACACCAGAAGGTCAATACTTGTGAGAGACATGAAGGGTGAGTGAGATCAGGAGAGTGGAACGCATGCAAGAGAAGGAAGCAACATGTGCACAGTCCTTGAATTTAAAAATGCTGGGCCCCATTCAGGAAATTGTGGCCGTAAGAAAAAGACGATCTCCACATTGGAAAGAGGAAGAGAGTCGTGTCTACATCTAATTATTTTCCAACTCACACATGAACTCTCCAGACAGTTCTCTTCCTCCTTGACTTCTGCATTGAATGGCCATAAACATGAGTGCCAGCTCTGCACTAGAAGAAGTACTTTAGTAATGACTTTGAACCAAAGCAATTGTTTGATTCAGATCCAGGAATGCCGGCGTCATTACCCTCTCCTAAAGTACTCGCAGATGAAAGCAGTATACTCATGAAATGTGCAGGGCTCTTTACATAAGCTTCTTTTTTAAAAAATCATTTCTTTGATCCCATCTCACAATCTCCTTAAAATGAAATACTTTCAAGATTTTGCTCTGATGGTGCTCAGCACAAAATGGAGCTACCCTAATACCAGCAAGAATGTGGGCACACATTCTCTGGTTAAGCATTCTCCGGTTAAGCATTATTTTAGGGGCCACTGATTAACCAGGTATTCTCTGGTTAAGCATTTTTTAGGGGTCACTGATTAGATTCCCATTTGTCTATACGTAGCATGAGGGGTAGCCCTGACTGTAAGAATAAATTATGTTTCCGTCTTAACATCTTCACACTTCATCCTCCTCACAATGGCTCTCTTGACAACAGGAAGAGATCTTTCCCAGGGTGACCCCAGGTTAAAGAACATAGCCATTGAAGAAATGTTTCAGATCACATGGACACTATACCAATGTGACCCATTACACAGCTGCAAATATCAGATGGTTCTATCCATGCATGCTGTGGTCTTTCTCTCCTGAGCCACTAAGAGGCTTGGAGATTCTCCAGCACAAGCCTTTAAATAATCTTGGACTTTTCACTAGAGACTTGTTTAGCTTTCAAGAGGAAATTTATGACTTATAAATAATGAAATATGGAAATAAGAAGTCCCAGTCAACCATCCAAACTGCATAGTTTCCATCTCTTTGCCACCTGGGAAATCATACTATTTGCAAGAATAAATACAGTAATGTTGCCCTTGAAAAATAAAGATGAAGGTATATGTTAGAATTTAGGCATGATCTGTGAATTTGGTCAGGTTTTTGTTGTTTTAGAATCAGTGAGTATTAGAGAACCACACATTAGCAGTCTGCATATTTTCCCAGCAGTGCACACCCGTTTGGACCAGTGGTATAACTAGGCATAAAAACATAGATTTTATTTGACAAAGATCTTCAATAGCACCTGTGCATTGTTTCAGGTTAGCTAATTATCACGTGAAAGTATAGATCAAATAACTCAAACTCAATAGCTCAGCAAAATAATACATTTGTATTTGTGGTATAATATTTTCAGAAGAATATTACATTCAGGGATCCCTGGGTGGCGCAGCGGTTTGGCGCCTGCCTTTGGCCCAGGGCGCGATCCTGGAGACCCAGGATCGAATCCCATATCAGGCTCCCGGTGCATGGAGCCTGCTTCTCCCTCCGCCTATGTCTCTGCCTCTCTCTCTCTCTGTGACTATCATAAATAAATAAAAATAAAAAAAAAAATCTTAAGAATATTACATTCAGTACAAAATGGGGTTATGTTTTAAATATTAAAATGAAGGTTTAAAAATGGTCTTCAAGCAATTTTTAAAATGACATAGGATTTAAAGGACTTGAATCCCTCTTGCTAATTTACAGCTCTCAAAATCTCTTCCCCATTAGGATGCTCCTAATTTGACATTATAGCAGTTGAATTTTATGCCTCTATAATAGCAAATAGGTTTCCATACCCTTGCCTCCAGATAGAAAGATTACCCATTGGTTGTTCTTTGATGCCCAGTATTGAGGATGGAAGCAGAGCAGACAGTTACCCAAACTCCATCAGGCTTCCAACACATCATCACCAGATTCCTTCTTGGTATTTTCCCTCCAACTCTTTCTTGCAGGTGAATAGGTTGAGTTCAGTCAGCAGAATGATTACATTTTGCTTTTTTTTTTTTCACATTTTGCCTTTTGTTGGAAGATGACCTGCATAACATAAAAGACACAAAGAATATTGCCTCACCATAATTTGCATCTGTTTTCTTTGGTTAAAAGTTGATTATATCACTATGAATCCAGTCAAACATATGAATTTGGTACAGTAAATAAGCCTGAGAAAAAATGAAATTTTCACCTCTTTCCAGGATTGAGGTGGTTATTTAAAATTTAAAAGCTGGTCAACAAATTGGCTGGCCTACCAGACATTTTGACTTCTAGAGCTTAAAATTCTTGATACACTCATCTGCTTATAAATTTGTATACATCCTTAAGTTACAGAGCATGGGGAAAACATCTTCTCATCTATCATGGAATAGTAGCTATCCAGAATCATCTGCATTAATGGTGTGTGAAGTCATAACCACTTTACAAATATAATAATACAGTCAGCCTAAAAACATAATTAGTCTTCAAACTCTAGCATGGTATTTTTCATACAAATAAAATCTTCCCAGGAACAGTCTGCTATATGACTGCCTGAGGTAGAACTGCCAATTAAAATCTGTGATTCTCGTCTTTCCATTTCATTTGTAGACACAGTGGTATTTTAGAGATTTCTAACAAGACAGTTTAAAAGGATGGGATAAATGTAAAGACAGGGAAATGCTCTTCTTTAACACTACTAACAGATCCACACTGGAGGTATTTTTCATGCCAAGGAATGTTTGCAGTGTCACTGAGATCTCTGCAGATGATATATTTGAGTTTATTGAGGACAATTATTTCACCCAGGGTGAACTTAATGCAAAAATGTTTCTGTGAGCTGCTTAAAACTTTAATATTTCTAACTAATAGGACATTTCAAGTGTGCATGCTCCCGTCGTACATATGTGTGTACCTGCATTCTTCCTGACAATATACATTTTTTTTCAATTTGTAAATAACATAGACATTGCTTCCACAGGGTTCCAGAACCATTGTATAATTTGTCTCCATTAGGAGTCCTCACATTGTTGTGCAATTATTTACATGTCTGTTTTCTGCCCTAGACTTTTTAGCTCCGTGGGTGAAAGAGTCAAATATCATTCACTTCCCCAGCTTGGATCACGTTTTCTGGCACAAGGAGTGCCACAGCAAATTGTTTGCTAATTGAGTAGAATATGTGGTTAATACGTTTGGTATCCAAACTACTGAGAGAGCATAATACCCTGTTGTTTTCATTATTTTAACGTGTCATAAACCATTTGTTCCAGTCCTTTCTCTCTTTCGAGGTATAATGCAATCAGTTACGAGAATCCCAATGAGAGTTCATTGCTCATAGAGGAGAAAACCAGAGTCTGTCCTTTGAAATTCACCAACCCGGAATCTGATCTCAGAATAACTCAGTTCTCCAACTCTCGGGTGAAATTTCTTAGGAAAGGGCAGACTGGCTTAGCGTCTGGGAATTTCATATCTGTGCATCTCAGTGCCTACACTCACTGAGACAGTCATTTCCTCCCTGACTTCCATCTATTCATTGAGATTAAAAAGCTGAGAATTTGAAGAAAAGGCTAATAAGCAATTCCAATTATATTGGAAAAAAAATAAGTTGTGTAATAAGAGCAAATAACATAGAGAAATCCACTCCAATGTATTAATCTGTGGAGAAACCATTCATAGACATTCAGATAATTAGCCATTACCTGGATAAATGGAACAGAGAAATCCAGTGAGAACAGTGGGAAGGATAATCAGTTTAATAAATTTCTCCAGTCTGAGGGGAAATATTTCACACCATTTTTCTTTAGCCTATCAATGCCAAAGAATGTTCTCCTGGAGTCTTTGGATGGGCTTCATCGATAGGAGTTATCAATTTAATTGAATATTTACAATGATAACAAGTCCTAATGGAGGGAGTATAAGCATTTCACACTGGTCCAGAGCAACAGGATTATCACCCAGATTTAGCTGTTAATGTTGACTAACTCTTAAAAGATTAAGTAATTAAAGAGGCTAAAGAAATACCTCTTTTTAATATTTAATTTAGTCAACTATTCATTTCTCGGACTGGTTTATTGTGTTTATCAAAAAGTATTTGTGCCACTAATAATAATGCTGAATTCTGAACATCTTGAATTATTTATCTCCCAGATACTGAAGGAAGCAGTTCTCTGGAGCTCAAAAAACATATTTTCTCTTCAATTATTCTCTCACTGGCTTGTCCTGCAAACTGAAATTTTTGTATTCGATGTCTCTTTTTAAACTCAAATGATTGTAATCACAATGGGTATGTTAACTTGATTAGACAACAGATTCCACCACCAACATCTGTAAAATACCACTACCCAGAATTACAAGAATAGGACATGGAAGAGGGGGTTTTGATAAGGAAAGTAGCAGAAAGAGAGGTCAGAATGAGGTGATACCTCGTAGCAAGCAGTCATAGTTCCCACAAAAGCATTCCATGTGTAGTCCTATTGGGGTGGAGAGGAAGAAGCTAAATGATCTAGAAAAAAAAAATGTGGCTAGAGGAAAGGATGCAGGTTACACTCCATATTTAATTTTCCAGCTAAGTTCAGCACTATACAATAAATGTGAATGCTAAATGACCTGTTCACATGCACAAATTGAACCCTTGGCTCTGCAGTTAGGCTCTGCACTGCATATTGTCATCCCCTTCCCAACCCTCCCATTCCCATACTTCCACTGGATTCCGTTCTTCTGTTCTCTTACAAAATTCATTGAAATGACATCTCCTTATTCTCCTACATCCAACCTCTAGATCACACTTTACTCCACTGCCTCTACTCGAAATCAGGACTGTCACTTCATGCTGGGTTCCTGCCACCACCTGTTAGCTGGCCTTCCTATCTTCAGGCTCTAGACACTCTGCTCAACGGATACTCTGCAGCCCCTCTCGGAACCCATCCAAACTATCCAATCTTATTATCTCCTTTCTCCAAAACATTCACTTTACAAGACAAGCAGTTTCTCTCTCTTGTGAATCTTTAAAATGATTATGTCCTGGAGAAGACCTTATCCCCTCTAAATGTAACCAGATCTTGCCACAGTAATACCTACTTCATGTGTAGTTAAGGGATAAAAGAAAATAACCTCCATCAGCCACTTTACACGGGACCTGGCATAGAGTCCGCATTCAGTAAACTTTCCTCTCGTCTCCCATACCTTTGCTGATCTTCCCATTCTTTGCCTATGTTCCTCATACATTCTTTTCATCCTTCATGTCCAGATTCTTTTTATCTTCAGAAGTTGGAAGTATACATCCTCCATGAAACTTCCCCAAGATACCCAGTAAATGCTTCGATATCTACCTCTGAACCCATTCTGGACTCAGAAACATGTAATCTGTTACTCTCTAATAATCTCCTGTATGCTAGGCCAGTCTTTGAAGCCAAATTATGGGTTCTTTAAGGGCTGGACCCTATATTTCTTGTAGAATCCAGCACAGTATAGAATGCTTAGGGACTGGCCATGGCATAGCTAATTCAAGGAGTGATGTGTGATCTGTCAGATATCTCCACTTAGGGCTTTGCTGGAATGTCCTCTGCTTGAGGAGCTTTTCTGAGCACTCCATCTAACATAGCCCTTCCATCATACAGCACCCTTACTTTGCTCCTAGGTTTCTTGATAGCACTTATCTCTACTTGGCAGTTTGTTCATTATTTATTATTATATTTCCTTACTGTCCCACTCCCATAAAAAAAATGCAAGTCCCATGAGGTCAGGCACTTTGTTTTTGACATTGCATAATGGCCTTTGGGATGGGAAGAATGCCTGGCACTTGACAGACACGAAGTAAGTGTGGAAAGAAGGAGTGAATCTGTTTAGTATCTAGTTCTCTGATTGGCAATAAACAGTTTTAACTCAAGTCCGAGTTCAAGTAAACAGGTGTAGGTTTTATATATCATTAAAGGGAATAAATGACAACTATTAATAAACACTCAGGTGGACAACTTTAACAGGAAGACCAGAAATCCCCCCCCCACCCATTAGTAAAAGGAGGCTTTACACTCCTGGCTCTTTCCTCTTACTTTCCTAATAAAACACAAGACTAAGATATAAATGTCTTTTTATTAATCTGTCCTCTGTCCACTTACTTAAAGATAAATAGAGCCCAGGGCTGTATCAGCTATCTCAAATGAGAAGAGGAGTGTTTGGATGAATGAAGAATGACCTAAAACATTTTATGCAGGTGTGAATGGCTTTCCCATTCATGACCAATGACTTAGACCTCCTACTACTGTGTATTGGATGTAGTTCTCTTATCTCTCAAGAAGCTAAGGTATAAAGTATGCTTCTTAACAAAATTATTTCATGTCATTGTTTAGTTACCATTAATAATGAAAATACTTGTAGCACTTTGTGAAGTGTTCTGTGAATATTCTTAACTGTACATAAATCCAGAGAAACTGTGCTCTGTTAATGCCACCTCTTCCTTTAGAGATTTGCATCCAGGGCCAAAACCTGCGTCATATTGAGAAAATCCATTGAATCCAAATTCTTGCTCCATGTGCTTCTCTCATGTTACACAGAGTGCTTCACTTCTTTACACAGTAAAGTGCCGTCTTTTAATATATATATATTCATTGATAAAGGAGGAAACCGACATAGGAAAAGTTTTACTTAGCTATGATTCCTGATGGAAATCACCTGAAATTCCTATTGTTCATTATCTGCAAGAATATGCATTCATCTCCTCAGGTCAGCAGTTACGATAGTTGGTAATAAGCAAGTGAATTCAAACTTTAGTTAACTATTTCATAGGAGGGTAAGTGCTATTTGTGATGAAGAAATACTCTTAGATTTCTCCCAAGAACATGTAGGCATTTTGTTTGTTTGTTTGTTCATTTGTTTTAAATGTCCTGAGCTGAAAGGGTATTAAGGAATTCTCTTATCCAGACTTTGGGACTATAATTATCTCATTTTAAGTGAATAAAGTTGAAGTCCAGACAGTTCGATTGACTTTCCAAGCCTGCAAAGCTTTTCTGGTGTGAGAAGAGGGGCCAGAAGTCGAGGACAATGCTTTTTCTACAATACTGAGTCACTTAAAATGCTGTATTGGAGCTCAAACTTGTAAGCTGGATATCACAGCCAGGGGCATAGATGCTGGAAATCTCAGGACAAGGTTAGAGGCAGTAAGAAGAATGGCAGCAAGTGAAGTGAGACATTATGTCAAGGATAAACTACATGATAGATTTTTATTTTCTCTAGTAAACAGTGGTACAATTACAAAGTTGTTGATGGGGGCATATTTTTGCTTGTGAGCAGGAAAATGGCATTAGCAAAGCAGTGTTTTGAATGACTAAAACATGGAGGTGCATGTTGGATAGGATGACACACACCAAAAAAGCCAAGAGGTGGGCTAGGAGGCTACTTACAATGGTCTTTCTATGTTATAATAAGGGGCTTCCACCAATATTAGTATCTTACATTTTTGTGTCCGTATACTTTTCAAACAACTCAAACACTTTTCATAAATATTCATCATTTCATCATTGAGAGGCTGTAAAGACGGCAGGGGAAATTGTAACCACTGTAGGTAGAAGAAACAGCAGCCTAGAGACAACAGGTAACTTGTCCTCATGGCTAATGTGGTTGTTGAACTGAGAGTGGACTCCTTGACTAACGTCTAAAGGCTCTTTCCACTATACATCTTGTCCTCTGTTCCCTTAACTATGGATATACTGGAAATTCACAAACCAAATATATGTAACTACATACTGTATGTGTAATACATATATGTATATTTCATAGGTTACACATGTCTTAGACTTTTGAATTTAAAGAACATATAGCCAACTTTCTCTTTAGCTCTCAAAAAGGAACATCCCTTGGTGGATGATTGGGCAAGATAATCTTCCTTTTCTTCTCCAAAAATATTGAATATTCACCTTCTTTCTTTTCTTTTTCATTTTGTTTTTTGTTTTTTCCTCTTTGGGTCTAGGTTAGAAATCCATGAGAACAGTCTCTGCTTCTGTGAATTTTTAAAAATGCCTAATCCTTTTAAACTAGCTAGTGATCCATATTTTTAATTAAAAAAGCTTTAGAAAGAGAATTCAATAAAGATGCTCAAACTATCACGCCCAACAGCATTTGTGAAGCACATATTTCCCAGTGCTCTATCTTGAGAGCTAGAGTAGGTGACAGAGAGACTGGTGTATGCATGAAATGGGACAGAAAGCAAGTGGCTAATGTGAGGGCATACTGGTGGAGTGGAATACTGGCTGGGGCCTTTTGGTATTGCTCATCACAGAGATACCACCATAGGAGTTTGTGGGAAGTGGATCACAGTCAAATACACTTTTCCATGGTGAGGAAAAAAATAATCTGTAAATACAGTCATGGCTCCTTTAGGTGGACATGGGTCTTAAAAATGGCTGGCAAGAGAGTCTAACTTAGTGAACAGAATATGAGAGGCTAAGAATAAAAGTTCCATTCCCAGTTCCGTGCATAGCCTCAGTCACTTGAATCTCCATTCCCTGCAGCTGAATGCAGCAAGATCCTCCAACTTTGATCTTAAGGGGCAGGATTGATTACACATCAGATAAATCTGTATTTTAACACTAATTGTAGAAATTGCAACAATATATCACTAGAAAAACAGAGCCTTCATTTTAACAATCTTTAAAGGAAAGCTTTCTCAGGATAAAAGAAGGACGTTTTCTGGGAACTCCTTTTATTAAGAACCAGTTTTCCTAGTGAAGAATTCTGAAAACAAATAAGGACCTGTGTTTTTATTTGACGCACTATCTTCTTAGTGGTTCAAAAGCAGGACTTATAATTGCTTTACCTTAAAAATAGGCAAGTTGAGCTTCCTCAGGAGCCTACTGTAATATGATCCACTATGGAAAATTAGAGAAATTATGACTTTTAATTATTAACTACCTAGAGAAAGAGGTGGAATTTGGTCATGGAAAAGCTCTCACCAGCACCTTATAGAATATTATGAAGAAAGCCCCAATCCTACTTTATCACATGGATCAGGGACTGAAGTGGGATGTTTGAAGGTATTCATGCATGCCCCCCCTTGGGGAAAGTAGATGAATGAGCAGATCTAAGAAATTCTGCCTTTCACATTTGGAGATATGCCAAGAATTTGGGCAGAGGCCTGCAAGTTATTGTAGGCGTCGAAGCATGTGTGATCTGGGAAACAAACCAGAGCCAGGACAATGTAAAACAAGGCCAGATTGATGAAGTCCGTACCCACCCCCCCACCCCCGCCCCGAGGTGTAAAATATGAGCCAGACCTCAGAAACAGAAGCAAATCAGAACCAAGAATCCAACTCTAAGCCAACACAAAGTAGAGAACAGAAACAAGAGCAAGCCAATCAGGTATTGTTGTTGATCAACTTCTTGGAACAAAGGGATAAAGACTGATGTTTATTAAGAGCCCAATATGTGCCAGGCATTGTTAACTTTCCCTACAGGATCTCATCAAGACTGCACGGTAGTCCTAACAGCTTGTTGATAAAGATAACAACCTCTCAAAAGAGATTTAGTAACCTGCCGAAGGCCACTTAGCTAATAAACCATAAAATCAGATCTGTATAATTTCAGAACTGGTGGTTCTTCACTACCTAGTGCCCTACGCTGAGGAAAAATGAACAAATGAGACATGCTCCACATTTCCAGATTTAATCACGTGACAGCCCCATAGCCTTTTGTTGAGTTTGCTTTGGAGTCTAACACTGCATGGGAACTTGGATTTGCAAGTCTGAGCATCTGGAAAGGTCCTTTTGGATCCCTTGGAGAAACCCTGAAATCCGATCATTCCTATGCAAGCATGGATATCAGCCCACTGAACACTATTTATAGTAGAGTAGTCTCCAGTCTTCCCTTTTTTAAACCTTTAAATCTAGTGCTATTAGCATTTTGCCTATAGAGAGCCCCTCTTCCCAAGCCAGAAGCCACAGTGGTGGTACCTCCTGGTTGTCAACCTCCCAAAGGATACAGAAGCCCATTACATTATTTTCTAGGGCTAAAGATTAGACAGCCACAGGATGATGTGAAACCTACATGGCCAAACTCTCTGGTATCTCTCCTTCTACACTGTCATCAAAAATCTTTGCCTGGATTTGGGATTTCCTTGGTAGGAGCTGTGACCCAATCCATCTCTCAGGCTTATCAGCCCCATCAGTGCAGAGTCTGCAAGAGTCTTGGTGATCATTTTCACATCCTCTTACCCATGGGCTTTGAGAGCACAGTCATTAGCATACAGCAGCTCCTGGATTACTGTACAAAGGACTTTTAATCATGTTCTAAATCAATTGAATTGGAAGACTTTCTCAGAGAAACTTCCTGGTGCCAACTTCTATGTCCTTTATTAAGTACTCAAGCATAGCTGCATAAAACCAATTAAGCCTGAACCTATTATGCTTTCGGTTCTTTACTACATCGGCAAGGAAGAATATGGCAGATAATCTTATCAATTCTGACAAAATCAATTATATGTCAGGTAGAGAACTTTAGGATATCAGTGACCCCAAGGCAGTTAAAAGTGTTTAACACTTAATCAAGTCTCAGACTACTGAGACCATCAAATAATTTTGTAAAGCCATGAATGAAGATATCTTGACTTTTGTCCTCAAATTTCAGTTTCCAACATTCTGCTGTACTCAGAATCAAGAGCCATATTGAAATTCCAAGAGGACATCACTGGTAATGCCATTCGATAATAAATCCCAACTGATCCATGCCAATTTTCTGTTTGGCAGCTGCTAATGGAGAGGAGATGTTGCAGTTGCCAGGAAAGTTAAATTTCCTCCTTTTCTTCTTAAAAATTCCTAGAAATTCCCTTAAAACTTAATGTATTGATGCAAAATCTATGCAGTAGTGGTAATTAGTAGTAGTAGTAGTAGTAATTATTATAATTGACATTAGGTGAGCATTTATTGTGTGTCAGGTTCTGACTTATATACAGTCAATTCTCTTTATTCACAATAGTTAGAGTGGATAAAGTCACTGTGAATGTGAGCACTGAATTAGCCAACACTGAATTATTGGTCCTAGGGGGGAAATACAGGGCTAGGTTTCTGTGAGTGTGTGTTCACAGCATCTTCATCAACCAATCAATACATAACCTTGTTTTCTATGTTTCTCCTTAAGGACACCTTATTTAATGCATATTGTTAATTCATTAATGTTGACCTCATGGCCACCAGCACTATAACTCATGCCTGAATGAAGCTTATCTGACAAATGTATTTTCTCCCTAAAGTACATCCCAGCCTTCTTGATCTCAGAACACCAGACAGCATTTTAGCTCTACACTCAGGGCCCATTTAAACCATGAAATCCCAACAAAAAGCACAAAAACTTGAAAAACGTAACACTAAATAGACTGCAAAAGGGACATTGGTTTAGAGCATGATAGCTGAAACAAGAAAGCAGACCTTTATTTTGTTCAACCTCAATTGGGAATGTGGACATCAGGTAAATCAAATTTTTCATGGCTCTACCCACATGCATAACCACAAACAACTTCAGGTATTGAACTGGAGGTTATAAATTTTAGCAAACAGGCAAGTTTGCAAATACAGAATCTGCAAATAATAAGGATCAATTGCACTGAGCAAGCATTACTTATATATTCCTCATCTCAACACCACAAAATGGAAATTATTATATTGATCTGTTTTATAAATGAGTAAATGGAAGCTTGGGGGTGGGGGACTGATGAGGAAAGTGAGCAAGGCTGTGCAGTTATTAAAAGAAAGAACCAAGATCGAGACCCCAGCTATCTGATTCTATAACTTGTTTAGAGCACAATGGCTCCCTCATCCCTCACCTGTCAATATAATGTGATGTTTGAAATTTATCAGATTATGCAGCATCCTATCTGGAAGGCTAGAACCGTTCCTGGCTCCTACAGTACCTCAAAATAGAAAGTGGAAGATATTTTTTGTTGCTTTGGTAGTTTCTGCATTTGGGGGACTTCATACCCAGTCACAAAAGATCAGTGGATGCCAAAGTATATCTATCATTTCATCAAGATGTACCTCTTCTCTGCACTATAGTTAGAACTCATTTTCTGCAATTCTCTGAAAGGCTTAAAAAGAAGAATAAGGGGATCCCTGGGTGGCGCAGAGGTTTGGCGCCTGCCTTTGGCCCAGGGCGTGATCCTAGAGACCCGGGATCGAATCCCACGTCGGGCTCCCGGTGCATGGAGCCTGCTTCTCCCTCTGCCTTTGTCTCTGCCTCTCTCTCTCTCTCTGTGACTATCATAAATAAATAAAAAATTTAAAAAAAAATTTAAAAAAAAGAAGAATAAGTACAGAAACACCTTGCCAAAGTTGTTTTTTGGTTTGGTTTGGTTTCAGGTTACCATGATTGGGAAGGTAATAGTATTATCTATTTACCAGTCTATGAAAGTGGTAAAAATGGAAAGACAAACACACAAGCTAGGGAAGCCACTTCAGTACAACTTGGATTCTTACCACTTCTATACCAGGATATAAAGGTGTACTTTGGAATTTTAGGTATCTCTGCTGAAACAGAGACACCTGAAGGAGTCTGGTGTTCTTGATATTCCCATTCTGTAATGGAAGTGAGCTATCCTATCTACCAACCTGATTCTAGTTTTGTAAATCAACCAATAGCTCACTTCAAAATTATATAAAAGATAATATTCTTTTGATTCACTTTTGGATAACAAAGCAGGCAAATGATGTGTGGTGTTCTGAAGGAGACCACACAAAAACATTTGCGCCAGAATTATAATTGATGTATCCAGCCCAAGTTGACAAGCAATGATTTTTGTTACATAGACCTCTGGAGCCAGTCGTCCATGAATTGGTATTCACTAGGTGGTTATTTAAATCCAATCTTGAAAACTTGATACAGCCCTCATTCATTAAAATATGAAAAATGATGATGACCAGGAGACATAGGTGTTTGGGATCATCAGTTTCAACCAGGAGTGATTATGGAGTCACTAAAATGAAAGAGAGTACAAGAGTCATAACCCTTTTTAGTTCCATTCCTCACTATGGTAACTGGCAAGAAAGAAACCACAGAACCAGAGATCAAACTGTGTGTGTGTGTGTGTGTGTGTGTGTGAGAGAGAGAGAGAGAGAGAGAGAGAGAGAGAGAGAGTTTTAAAGTTATCTTAAGCATATATTTTTAATTCTAAGTAGTTCTAAAGAATGAACACTTGCTTACAGGATTCAGGAGTTATTTGAATTTATTTCATTTAATGACCTGATGGCAGAAGTTGTGAAATGAAGCCATCTGGATGTGATCAGCAAATCTAATCCTGGAGAGAACTCACTGAGTATTCCATGTACATGCAGAGTTCCTGTGAAGTTTGAAATGATGCTAGCACAGGCAAAAGTACAAGAAAATTGGCCCTGAAATCTAAATGTATGCATTTGAAAATGCAATATTTCAATTAAACATGAAAGATAAGCCTATGGCTGTGGAAAAATACCTAAGGACAATAAATGCAGTAACAGGACTGAGCCTTCTTTACATTACTGTTTATTTAGCTTGCTCCCAAGTTTATATCAGGGCATCATTCAACTTTACAATAACCCTAGATTCAGTCACAGAACTTGAAGATGTTACCTCTATTATTTCTAAAAAATGGAACAGCTGAAAGCTTCCTTCCTATTTACACTGTTCAGAGGGAAATTGTGCAGCATTAACAGGGTAGAGATGGGAGAGCAATAGTGCTGGATAAACAAATGATTATGGCTTAGATACAGCCACAAGAGTCTGAAAGCTTAATCAGATAGTTTGAAACAAACATGGCTGGGGTATCAGCGAAGGAGAGTCTGTTACAAAAATTACTGGCACCCTTGCTTCTCCTATAAGCCCAAATAGTACCGCAAAGCCTTTTAAATATAAAGGTAAAATATTACACATAAAATTTAAATATGGTTTAGTTCAAAATGAGAAGTCATGAGAAAAAGAATCAAACATTGGAAAAAGAGTTCTCCATTGGTGATGCCATTTCTCATTACCTGGAAAAACCTCACAAGTTTTTCTTCTATTTTTATCCAAATTTACCTCAAAATATGAGCAGTGCTCTTCTTCTATAAAGAATGAATTGTAGTAAAGTTTATAGTCCCTCATGTATTAGCTCAGTTTTATGATTTTATTTCAATTACTTGGTTAGTCTTAAAAAAATTGTGAAACTCAGTTAGGAGACTAATCAGGACTGTATGACACTAATGTAGATTACTTTTCCCTTCATTTTATCATCATTTAAATATTTTACATGCATGCTTTCTAGTGCAATTATTTATGAAGAATTGTGGAATGCCTACTATGTAGGATTGCTAGATTTAGCAAATAAAAATTTGGGCACATGGATGAATTTGAATTTCAGCTAACCAACACATAATTTTTTTAGTAGAAGTATGTCCTAAATATTGCAATGCTAAAAAAATATTTCTTAGTTATCTGAAATTCAATTGTAACTATCCATCTTGTTTTTTAAGATTTTATTTATTTATTTGACAGAGAGAAGGAGAGAGGGAGAGCACAAGTAGGGAAAGGATCATAGGGAGAGGGAGAAGCAGGCTCTCCACTGAGCAGGGAGCTTGACGTGGGGCTCCATCCCAGGACTTCAGGACCATGACGTGAGCCAAAGGCAGACCCTTATGCGACTGAATCTCCCAGGTGCCCCCCATCTTATTTTTTATATGGCAGCCCTATCTATAGAAAAGGCACCATGCTAGAATCTTAAAGGGCTATATAAAAAGTTAGATTTGGGTACTACCTTGACAGAAGTATGCCCATAAATTAAGATAATAAAATGTAATCAACAGTGTTGAATTCCCTAAGATATGCATACATGATGTCAGTGAGTTAAAAGACCCAAAGAAAGAGAAGTACTAGGAAAATAATGTACTGGAAGTCATGAGCTTTCAACTTTAGTAACATGTGGTGTATGAAAAAGAGACTACTAGGAAGTAAGGGTGAAACTGAGCTCCTTCCAGGCTAAGGGGTTTAAACTTGGTTCTCCAGATCAGCACAGTCCAATTAGAAAAAAAAATGGGAGCCATCAATGAATATCACAAATGTAATTTTAGATTTTCTAGTAGCCATGTTAAAAATGTAAAAAGAAGCAGGTGGGTAGTCAGCCCCCAAGATGACCCCTGGTGAGTCATGCTCTTACACAGCCCCTTTTTCCATCAGTGGTTTTGGGCTGGCCCTGTGCAGCCAAGTAGAATATAGCAAATCTGATGGTGTATGACTTTGCAAATGGGTCATAGCAAATATTGGAGCTTCAGCCTTGGTCTGTTGGATCCCTTTTTCTGCAGGAAGTCAGCTATCATGACACACAAGGTCACTCAAGAAGCCCTATAGAGAGGCCCCCAGGCCATAGGTAGAATCAACCTGGCAGGCATATGAGTGAACCACTTTAGAAGGATCCTCTAGGATCCTCTAGTCCTGAATGTTTAATACCACTAAGTTTTAGTTGTGACTGGTTATGCAGCAAGAGTTAATCATGCAGTGGTTAAATAGATTATGCTTCCTCCATATCATGGAACCCTATAGCAATGAAAATATCCTACAGCAGTTTGCCTTTATTTGCAGCTATCTCTGGTTAATTTTAAAAAGCAAACTATTAAGTAGTATGTATTACATGATCTCATATATATTTTTATAAATTACTTTTGCATGGATAGAGAAAAGTCTAAAAGGATATTCACCAAAAAAGTGGGGGGAGACATCCAGGTGACTCAGTGTTTGAGCATCTGACTTCAGCTCAGGTTGTGATCCCAGGATCCTGGGATCTAGTCCTGCATCAGGCTATCCACAGAGAGCCTGCTTCTCCTTCTGCCTGTCTCTGCCTCTCTCTGTGTGTCTCTCATGAATAAATAAGATCTTTTAAAAAACAGGAAATATCTATAATGGTGAGAATACAGATCATTTCCACTAAATTCTTTCTAACTTTATTTTTTTTAAAGATTTTATTTATTTATTGATGATAGACACACAGAGAGAGAGAGGCAGAGACACAGGCAGAGGGACAAGCAGGCTCCGTGCAGGGAGCCTGATGCGGGATTTGATCCCAGGACTCCAGGATCATGCCCTGAGCCAAAGGCAGGCACTAAACCGCTGAGCCACCCAGGGATCCCTCTTTCTAACTTTAGATATTATCTACATTTTTATCAATGAACATGTACTTAATCTATAATAAAAAAGAAGCAGTTGAAATTTGTTTTAACATATTTTATTTAATTCAGCATATCCAAAATATTATTATTTCAACATGTAATTGGTATAAAATTAGGAATGAAATAGATTGTTTTTGCTTTGTTTTGCTTTCTAACTGTTCAAAATCTAATGTGCAGTTTACACTTTCAGGACATTTTAATTCAGACTGACTGCATTTGAAGGAATTGGTAGTCCCATGTGGCTAGTAGCTGACATGATGGACAACACAACTCTGTAGAGTGAGGAATCACTAGTAGTCTGTGAGCAGAAGAGTCCTGGTATCAGAGTGGAGCTTCAGATCAGCCATATGATTGATTATATGAGATAAATTGGAGAGGTTGGAAAGAGAAAGAACATTTAATAGGGCTTTCCAATAAAGAAAATCTGATCCGTCATGGAAATAGAAAAGGCGATAAAGGAATTACAAAGGAGGTGATGTTTACTAATGCTTATTCTATACACAATAGTTTTACTCCTCCGCTTACGTCGATAGAAGCAGGTAACATTTTCTCTGATGTCATCAAGCATATACCACCACCCAAATAGAGAAAGCCACACAGCTTCCTTGGAGTGGAAAGATTTTGAATCAGAAAATACTCAAATTGCATATATAAACATATGGGGGGGAGCAAAAGTTTTGCAGTCAAGGCTTCTTCATGGAATTTTTTCACTTCTCCCAGTTTCTAGAGCTAAACACAGAAAGATATATTTTTAGCAGAGCGGAAATGTCTGAAACTTTCTTTGGTACTGACAACTTAAAATACAGAATTCTATTTCATTGGAATTTGTAAACTGAAAAGAAAAAATTTTATGAGTAGAAAGGAACCGAGAAGGGACTACATTACTGAACCTGCCACGGAATCAGAAATTTAAATGTATCTTAGGACCCATGTTTTTGTCACAAGAGAAGTGATTCTATTGAGTCATTAAGGAAATAGAGTTCTATCTGCAGTGGTTCACACATATACCTTTTAATGAATGAATCGTACCATTGGCCAGGCTTTTGGGTATAAACCAGTGTATCTGAGAGGGACTTTTTATTATTTTAGAGTGTTTCACATCCATTATTGCATATGATTTTTTTTCCAGTCACTCCCTTGACATAGCATTATTACCTATATCTTTGCAGATGAGGAAATTGAAATTCTGAGATAAGTAACTTGTCCTCAATCATGGAATTCATAGGCCAGATCAGGAATATGAATCCCAAGCAAGCGTAGTCAAGTATTAACACTTTGCCAGGACTCACCATAGCAGATAAGACTTTCATTTCCAATAAATTGAGAATTAACCATGTCTGTAGTTATAGCCAAACAGAATATCCCCAGTCTTTTGAGAATAGACTGTAAGCATTTTAGAGTGGATGAATTTTTAAATGTTAGATATTAAGATGAGCAAATATGGGTATGTATGAGGAAAAACCAGAAGGAAGAGAATTAATGATTCCATTTCCCTCAAAACTTGGCTGTTGCAGCAATAAGTCTGTACTACCTCATGCCAGTAGAATAATACTAATCATAATATCCACTGTCACTAGTAAAACATTGAGGAATGAGACTAAAACCTATAAGAGAACTTTTTTAAATGTCAATACAGAGATGGCAATATTGCAAAGTAAAAAGGACCATAAAGTTAACATCTATTGAGCTTTTTTTTCCTTTTTTATTCTATTGAGCTTTTTAATAACAGTATGTTTAATATTTTTCCATGTTCCATAGTGAGACATTTTCTATAAATTTTTTAAGATCTTATTTATTTAAGAGAGAGAGAAAATGAGAGAGAGCACGAGCAGAGGGGGAGGGGCTGAGGAAGAGGGAGAAGCAGACTCCCCGCTGAGCAGGAAGCCTGATGCAGGTCTCTATTCCAGGACCCTGGGATCATGACCTAAGCCAAAGGCAGATACTTAACCGACTGGGCCACCCAGGCACCTCTTCAAATGTATCCTGCATTACATTTGAAGGTCCCAATATAAAGCTCAGAAAAATGTAGTTCCTACAGTGATTCATTTGCTACAAATGTTTTGAATCGCTGTAATGCATTTAGCACAATACCAAGCACATAGTAAGGGCTCAGGTTTATGTAATATTATTATCATTTTGAGTAAAGGAAATACCAAATAAAGTAATGGTTGTGAAAGTGTTTGAAGAAAATAAAGTAAGGTACAAATGAAGATATGATTCAAATGAGGCTGTTTAATGAGTATAGTTTCAGATTTGCAGGATGAAAGAGTCCTGGCAATTTGTTTCACAACATGAATATACTTAACACTGCTGAACTGTCCACATAAAAATAATTAAGGCGACAAATTTTAGGTTGTGTGTTTTATCACAATAAAAACAAATGGGTCACCACAGGTAGAGGAAAAATTGGAGGGGTTTCATGTCATTAACATGTTATCAAGGACTCCTTCCCTCCATAGCCATAACATTGCACTAGATTCCCTCTGCTCTCTTCTTCCACAGGCAGGTTAATTTGAAGCCACCAGGGCTCATGGATCAACTGACTGCTACAACTTTTCTATTCGTAGTCATTAAAAATGTTAAAAGAAAATAGAATCACCACTCTGTAAATAGAAAACCACATCGGGAAATTTCGCTCATTCAAAAACACTACTAATATCAACAACAACTAAAAGCATTAACACAAGTTCTGGGGCTCTGAGAGAAATGAACATGAAGATGATGAGAGTCAGACACAGTGTCCATTAAGAAATGTAATACAGATATGTCTGGGTGGCTCAGCAGGTGAGCATCTACCTTTGGCTCAGAGCGTAATCCCAGGGCCTAGGATCGAGTCCTGCACTGGGCTCCCTTCATGGAGCCTGCTTCTCCCTCTGCCTATGCCTCTCTCTCTCTCCCTCTCTCTCTCTCTCTCTCTCTCTCTGTATCTCTCATGAATAAATAAATAAAATCTTTTTTAAAATGTATATAGAAACTCCTCAATGTCATGTAATTCTACTTGCAATCCCTTTCCTGGGATTCTTCTTTCAGAGCTATAGTTGTACAATGCCAAACAGTTTAATATAAAGTGAAAAAGAGATATTTCACTTATAGGAAGTCAAACATTTGGACATTTCAGACACAAGTCATTGATTAGTTGATATTTGACTCGTGTAGACCATTCTGAGAGCATTTGTTACCTTCTTGAGCCTAACAGTCTCAAGAATTGTAAAAGGATAAATTTTGAGGAAAGAATGATGTAAATTGTTAGGTACAGAGTTTCTGCACTATTGGAAACATTTTAGGATATTTATCAAATTTCAATATCCTGCATTTATTTTGCAATCAGACAGAGTCCCTGTAAGAAGGAATGTGGGCAAGAGCAGGCAAGGGACCCAGGTTATTAGGAATCTCTTGACTCTCCATTAAATAGGTCCATTTACACCACAGCTGGGTTCTATGTTTGTTGAATTGTTTCTTTCTCTACTGAATGCAGGTGAACCTGAGGAGTTTATAAATGATTTTCTGAGTAGGAAAGATGGGAGATCCAACTTTAGCATGCTTTAGTCTGATTTCCTAAGAGATAGATATTTAATCTTGCTGAAGTATCTTGATGCACATTATCTGACTAAATGAGAAGGGAAGATATTTGACAGGACAATAAGACTAATACATATTTTTTTATTTCTTGACATTCTGCATTTATTTCGGCATAAATCTGCAGATTTCTGCTTAACATAGTCAGTATGCATATCATGAGGGGCTACACCCACAGAAATAAATTTATATACCCATGAACCTGAAAGCCGTGTGAAGCCCTTAGCAGTCTACAAGAATGCATGATGACTGCAGTAAAAAATATTTATCCCACAAGTGAGGAGAGAATTGATTGCTCTAGAGAGCTCACGCCATAACTAATTCACAGAGACTCTTTCTTATGACGAAGATAAATAGTCTATGTCATTCTGACCCATAAAGTATACTGTTTTTACAACACACTTATTGTAATAATTCATCTTAAATGCCTTACGGACATATTTTCTTGTGATTTCCAAACAAGAATCATTTGGTATTCTGGTTTTTAAAATAAGTTTGGGGATTAAAAATGATAAGTAGCATTAAGTAGCATTGTTATTGTTTACTTCAGAAATATGGAGATGTAATATTACATGCAAGATGTAAATGTTCCCTTCTTGATATTTACCAAAGAAATATTATGTCCACATTCCTGGGTATTTTTGCACTTTAAAGTTCATTTGGGGAGATACTGAAGCTGCATATAGGCGACTTTATTTGCAAATGAACAAATGGGCAATAACTAATCCCTGGTGTGATTTTTTTAATCCAAGTAAAAATAATTTCCAGTTTCTTCTCATGCACTGCTTGACCACTGCTGTAGATTTGAAACTCATTTTTTATTAAAAGGTAAAGACACATGCTTACCTTTATAAATTCGTTGATACTTTTTAAAATCCATTATTAGGAGTTCGGCATTTTGTCTCTTTTTAATTAGAAAGTTGATGGAAGGTAGAAGTGCATAATAGAGGATCTGGGGATAGTGCACTGTGAAAGCATTTAATCATTTTTCTTTTGGTTCATGTAAATCATCTGATGGCTTAGAACTTATCTGAGAGCCCTGTGTGCTAGGCTTAACGTTGGCAAAAAGGGAAGATATTTTAAGTAGAAGTCTGAGTTAAAATGGCATGAATTAGAAATGTTGGTGTTGATATCTTCTTAGACTTACTGATTTCATAGACTGTTAGCCTGAATTAGAGTTAATAGTAATTGCAGGCATCAACTGATATAATGTCTCATATTTACAGATGAAGAAAATCAGACACAAATAAGTAAATTTTCCCAAATCACACAGATAATTACACACAAACAAATAAAGCAAATACATTTTTATTCTTATTGTTTGAAGGAAACGGAGTTGGGAAGGGAAATATCAAAGCCGCTACATGATTTTTTTTATACAATTTCCTCAAATATAACGTCCAGGAATGTAAGGCAAATGACTATAGAGCTAGGCATTGGTTTCTGCATCACTAGATTTGGGATCACTTAAACATCAGCTTTTAATTTTTTAATGAGGTATAATTGACATACAACTATATAAGTTTCAGGTGTTATAATGATTTGGTAATCTTGCAAGTGATCACCACTGTAACTCGAGGTAACATTCATCACTTTATATACTTATGAAAAACTGTTTTCTTATGATGAGAACTTTTAAGATCTACTCTCTTAGCAACTTTAAAATATGCAATTTAGGGGGCACCTGGGTGGCTCAGTGGGTGAGGCAACTACCTTTGGCTTGGGTCATGATCTTAGGGTCCTATGATCGAGCATCAAGGCAAGCCCAACTTTGGGTTCCTGCTCAGCAGGGAGTCTGCTTCTCCCTCTTCCTCTACCCCTCCTGCTTGTGTTTGCTCTCTCTCTCTCTCTCTCTCTTTCTCTCTCTCTATTTCTCTCTCTCTTTCTCAAAAAATAAATCTTAAAAGAACATGTGCAACTCAGTATTATTAACTGTAAGACCGACTTTTTAAGCCTCGACCAACACATTCTTTTCCTAGAACAGCTGCAGAGCTTTCTATAATCTCACATTTGGAGTTCAGTGTTTGGATAGTCATCTCTAGTCAGTACTTTCTAGAGGTCTGAACTTATTGAAATAAGTTACTTGGTTTGGTTCAGTTGGTCACATACAAGGCCTGGCTAAAATCTAAGATTCCAGCTTTGCCCAAATTGGTGAATGATAGAACATAGCCTTGGTGGATTTTTTAATTCTTGTTCCTATTGACCATTGGTATTCCTCCTCTTTCTATATGCAGTAATAATTATAATGGTAATGGGTATTGTATAGAAATATGACACCAGTTTAGAGTCCTCAAAGGACTTTTACATAGCACATATACATTGATTGATTAGTTGATTGGTTGATTCTCACCATAACAATCTGAGAGTGTAAAGGAAGCAGTATGAGGGAATATTGCAGTCAATAGATTGAAAGATTTGTAAGGGGTCACTCATGCATCTAAGCATCTGCTAAGCACTGGACACTGTGTTAGGCCAACTCCTTATAATGAAACCAGGAATGGAACCTACAAGCCTCTGATTCTTGACCCTGGGTCTTCTTTAATACTTCCCATTCTCTGCAATCACACAGGGACACAGCTTCCTTGAGGCCTATTGAATGGCCTTCCAATTTATACTATACATAGTCTGTTCTCAATTCAGAGAAGCAGATCTTGTCCTACCCCTATGGGAGAGCCTAATAAGCTCAAGTGAGAAGCAGCTTTACCTGGGAGTGACAGGAAATGGGGTGGCCCATTAAAGGCACTGAAATGTTCCATGTTATCAACAGAAGCCTATCAGTTGTACCTGCCTGAAAAATGAAGCTTACCTGAAAATCTCTACTTGATGTGATGTCCACGGACCCTGTTCATCCTGAGCACCATCTTTAAGCAGTCTAGAGTATCTGTGTTGTATGTGATTTCATCTCTGTGGCAAAGCAGTTTGGCAAGGTATTCCGGCATATATGGAACTCTAATATATTAAACAAATAATAAAAGTGGAACTAGCTCACAGATGCTTTAAATATCCTATTTTATGAAAGATCTCAATCTCATACAAATAGATAATTCTGTTCACCAAAAGCAACTATATTTTGGATAATGCACAAAAAGATTGTTTTTTCAGTTTTGGGCTGATGATGAATGTATCTATGAGTGAAAAAGCAATAGTAAAAGGTAGGGCTTGGATTCTTCCCTATAAGTGAGTTCTAAAATGTAAATGTTTGTCGATTAAATGCATCTTAGTAGCCAATATTAACATTCCTGGGAAAAAGAACAACAACAAAAACCCAGCAAATATTTATTATCATGTTATGTACCCATACTCTGAATGAATAATAAAAAGTTATAGAAAGACTCAAATAGTGCTGCTTAACTTTGTCATGTATGAAGCTGTGGGTTGTTTTTCTTCATTTATTAATGCCAGAAACATTGATTCAAAAACAAGGTTTGATGAAATGAGCAATTATCATATGCTTTCTTTTATTAAGGACACTTTAAGTATACTTCTAAAAAACTACACTTTAGAAATATATAAAAATTTTGAAATTAATGATAATACTAAACTACATATACAACTACTGTATAATAATCATACAATTATACTGTTGTCTTCAAACTGTGCTCATGATGTAAACTGGCAACAGGGAATGAAAATTTAACTCCGCTCTTCCTCAATTCTTCCTGTCCTCCAGTCATTTTAAATCACTGTAGATTATAATTCTTTAGTAAACGGTCTAAGTAAGCAGACTCCTGACTCTTCCTAAGCTGTTTAGGTGGGAAGAATATGTACCTGAGGGAAGTATCAAGTGGGTTCATTAAAGCAGTCTTTAATATGTTCATCCCATATGCTCATCATCATCCCCTCCATGCCTGGCCCTGTATCTTTATGTGATCCTCAGGTGCCTACATTTGGAAACTTCACATGAGCCCACTTTTCCAAAGCTATGCTATATTACCTAAATCTTTCTGTGGTCTTTCTACCAACATAGGTCTGCTCTCTGACCCAAATTTTTAAAAATTTATTTTTGACCTGAGCTAATGTATTATGTACAAATGTACATTCTCAGAAGTAGCCTCACAAATTTTCCCTTATAATATTTATGCATACTTTATTTTTCTAATTAGGGGAAAAAAGATGGCAGTATAAGGTAGCATGATGATACTCTATATTTCAAGTGATAGAATGTATGGTTGTGTTTTTCTTTTTTAAATATGAGAAAGAATACCAAAATGGAAGTCAGAGGACCTGAGTCCTACTCTCAGCTCTGCCACAATCAAGCTTTGCAGTCTTTTGCAACTTAATTATTTATGTCTCTTCCACTAGATTTTGAAATTCTTGAGGGTAGAATTTATGTCCATCCCATTTTTATCTTTGATAGTGCTTAGCACAATGCCATTTGCATAGTAGATCTTCATACACAAATATTTCATTGGTTAGCAGACAGAGGATTAAGGGTTGACACCCCAGAAAAGAAGTCAAAACTTTTTAAAAATGTGGATTTTTGCGTTATCAGCCCTGAGGTTAAACATCAAGACCTCTGAGTGGATGGGCTGGGGAAAGATAAGAGAGGGAGACTGAAGACATCTGTTAAAGGCTTTGGGGCCATGAGGTTATTTGGGGCCATGAGGGTGATTAGAATAAGAGAAGACAATCAGGCTTGTAAGGTACATCAGCTAAATAGAAAACAACCAGGTTAGTGCAATGTGTGGAAGCCCACAGAGGGCATCACTGGAACAGTGGTTCATTACCTGAGGCAGTTTTGACCCTCAGGGACATTTAGCAATATTTGGAGGTACTGCAGATTGCTGCCACTGGGGATGTGCTGCTGGCATCCAGTGAGGGAGGCAAGAGATACTGTTAAACATCCTGTAATGCACAGGACACTCCAGCAACAAAAAGATTTATCCAGCCTGAAAGTATCATTAGTGCTGAAGTTGAGAAACTTATGATTTATGAAGACATTTGAACAGTGTTAGGTGTCCTAAGAATCTGAGAAAAGGTCAATTTATTTGGTAATTAGGAAGCTAGTGGGGACTTTTAAGAGAATAGTTTCTAAGTTGTGAGAGAATAGGCTTGGTGGAAGTGGGTAGGGAGACAGAGTTTACTAGGTATAATGATTTCTGAGATGTAAAAGAAGGTGGGTGGGAAGCAATGTTTGTTTGGTTCTGGGTCAAGGGAAGTTGAACCTCTTTATACACCAAGAAAAAGGAGCCAGGAAAGAAAGAGAGAGAGAGAACTTAAAAATGTGAGAAAGAGAAGAGCAAAAATCTATAAAATCGTAAAATTAAGGTACAGAACACAGAAAGAAGTCAGAGCCAGGATGGTGCTGAAGGTGAAGATGAAGAAGGGGAGGACAGGCAAATGAATGGAACTTTGAGTTGTAGAGATGAGATGCTAAAGAACTTCACAAAAGATGAGCTTTCTCAGTGAAATTGAAAAGCACAAGTTGCTAAGATTAAAGGGAGAGATTTGGGTATTGGAAACAAATTTATAGTAGTCTTCATGGAAGACAGATAAGGAATAGGATCACAATGACTATACTTCTTGTGGAACAATGTTGTAAACTCATGTGAAGCATAAAGAGTGGTTTCAACCATCACATTCAGGGTACCTCCTTTAAATATGCTTTGTAGACCAAAGAAAAGCAAAGCAAACAGATGTCCAGCTGTATTAAGGGCAAAGTGTGGGCAAGGTACCTGTGATGTAACACCAAGGGAATGAAAGGAGCTAAGAAGGACAAAGTTGGAAAGGATGAACCATGGTTCATGGCTGGCGTAGGGGGTCAGGAAGATGATTGCCTGGGTAATGGGGTGAAGCTGGAGAAACTGATAAGAGAAGAAGAGATTGAGGAACTGGAAATCTTGGAGAGGACAAAGAGCTGGTTCAGGAAGTGTGAGGGAAGTCAAGAGGTTGTGATCAAGGGAACAATTCTGGGCAATGAGAACAACATTGCTTCTCTGTTGCCATAGAAAGTGGAAGAATGTCACTGGTGCCAAACATGTTCTATCCAACACCCTTCTCTCTACAACCTCTATCATCTGTGGATATAATTAGAAACTTGCCCTGCCTTCAGGGAGATCATAGGGAATGTGGTCTGTGAATTATTTCTGAATTTCCTGGCCTGCTTTGATCATTCTCTTCTGATAGTCATAACTACCTGATGTCACAGTTCATTCTTATCAAGCTCAAATATGTATCTAGTCCAGGATCTGCCTGTGACTCTACCCTTGCTAGCTAGATAAGTAACTTCAGACAAGACATTTCACCAAGCTTATTTGTATTTTGTCTGCAAAAATGGGAGTAACGACTTCTACCTTCCAAGATTGTTTTGGAGGTAATTTATGGAAAAATATAAAATATATTGGATTTTTAATAACTTAAAAAATGTATAACTATCTTTCTATCTTCACCTGTACATCAGGAAACCTCACTGATGGGCCATGCTCTGCCCAATTGACTTATTACCTGCTATGTTTCAACCTGAGTTTTCTTTTGCAAACATGATCATCTTTATTGTCTTTTCCCTGCCTTTCAACTACAATGTTGTCCTCTAAATGCCACATGTAAAAACTTTTATCCCCTTGAGGAGATTGCTTAACTATGTTGAAGTTCTGTTTTCCTCCTACATGGTTTTGCAGGATCTTTGCACTGAGCAGAATTAATGCCTATGTAGTGCCCAGCACAATGCCTGCCATACATAGACACCCAGTGGATGGGAGCTATGATGGCATTGAGTTTACAACAGTGACGTAACTCCCCAAACCTTAATCTACAAACGTAACTTTACATTACTGGATTCCAGAGAACCTAACAGTTGTCCTTATCATCACTGACACTAATTATAAACCTATGTATCTTGTGATCCTCACTAATTGGTAAACTTCTTGACACAGCAATGAGCTCTAAATTCTAATATGTTTCAAGTCTCCAGTTTAGGTCAATGAACATTCCATAAATACTTGCCCTAGAGTCTGGCATTGTAATGCCATACCGCCTAGACATTAATGAGAAAGAAAAAGTTCTTTTTCATGTTTTTTAATCTAATTCAACTAGCTCTGGAAATAGGTTCTGTGGTCAAATTAAGAGAGTTCTTTCAAATGTGGTCAGTACCTACAAATCATAACTCTTCTGTGTTAGCAGCAAAAATCAGTTGTGATTCTAATAGAAGTGTTTTGAAGCCAAGAGTCTATTTGGCATATTTATCCAGCTTGTGTTTACTTTTGCTAAAATAATTGAATTTGTAACAATTATAAGGCTGCCCAGATCTCTTTAGCAAGGGTATTGATTGTTACACAAAAGAGATTTACCTCATTAAAAATAAAGTGTTTTAGTCATCATGGCTCCATCAACAGAACCTGGAATCATCATTACAGTAATCATGTGTTTGACGGATATATTAGGGTATCCTTAAAGCTTCATTTGTAACACAATGATTGCAGAGCTTTCAACAGTTAATTATCTTGTATGTCACAGATATAAACAAAAGTCTCTTCACCCTGGTCTGAAAGAAAACTGGAGCAAATGGCAAGATTCACCTACTGAAGAGCATTTACAAAGGTCATGCTGGCTTGTTCTTGTCTGATCCACAGTTCAGTGGGATAAGAGTATAGTGAATTATTCAAACATCTGGAGTGGCCAGTATCTGAGTAATCATGGCATACTTAAGTACTTGTCATGGAATAGTGGGAAGTGAGATCAGGAAACTTACCCAGGGCCAGGTTATAGCAAACTATCATGACTTCCAGATGAATAAGGTGGAGGTTCTATAATATTTAGTGGAGAGCCAGGGAAGATCCCTTAGCTGGGGACTACTGCCTTGGTTCATAAAGATTAATCTGGCTATGACAGTGAGTAGACGACAAGGTTGTGGGATGAGTGGGATGAAAAAGAGCGAGGAAGAAAAATCTGGACACAATGAGAATACATAGAAAGGTATTGCAATTGATCTGGCAAACACTGAGAAAGGAATGATTTATTGACAGAGTGGGAAAGGAGTGAGGAAATGAACAGAAGGTATTTTGGATCTCTGTGTGCCTTTATCTGGCGAATCATTAAATACAGGATAGGGATCAGGTTGGAGTCAAAGATAAAATTGAGGCTTGCAGTTTGAGTGATATTTAAATCATGAATGCAATTCAATAAAAAGACCAAATATTTTTTAACAGTCAGTGTAATGAAAGATTTAAACTGGCTGAAGTGAAAATACTAGAAGAAAAACCAAATAGAAATACTTCAACAGAGAATTGGAATCTATGTTATTCTACAGTACATTTCTCTTTGAGAAAATGTGCAGTGGTTTTTGTTTGTTTTTGTTTTGTTCGTTTTACCAATTTCTGGGTCATGGGTTATGGATATTTTCAATAGTATTTGATATTGCCATCTTTCTCTTTGAAGTGCTGTACAAATTTAAATTTCCATTTCCTCTTTATAGAACTTTTCCTTCTGCAATACTTATTATCAGACTATTTTACTTGTTGCTAATACTGTCTTTCCTTAGTTGTCATTTCCTAGATTACTAATAAAAATGAGCATTTTAGGGTAGCCTGGGTGGCTCAGTGGTTTAGCGCTGCCTTCGGCCCAGGGCATGATCCTGGAGACCCAGGGTGGAGTCCCACGCCGGGCTCCCCGCATGGAGCCTGCTTCTCCCTCTGCCTGTGTCTCTGCCGCTCTCTCTCTCTCTCTCTCTCTCGTTCTGTGTGTGTGTGTGTGTATTTCTCGTGAATAAATAAATAAAATCTTAAAAAAGAGCATTTTAAAAATGTTTAATGGCAATTTAGAGTTTGTAATCTTTGAATGTTTTGTTCATATTCTTTGTCCTTTTTTTTTACTGTTATATTTTGTTTTTCTTATTGGTCTTATGAGTACTCTTTATTTAATATGATGCTAATCCTTTGTTTACTGTATAGATTGCAAATACCTTTTTCCAGTCTGTTATGTTTAATTCCACATATGTTCTTCTGTTTCTAAAATAAAACTTTAAGGATATGGCTCTACACTATTTGTTCATGGACATCATATCCTAAGTATCCATCAGGCTCACTTAATATGTCTTTCCTTCTGTGAAGCCTCCCAATTTCCCCTGTGAAACTGTCTGTTCTTACTTTTCTTCCTTCTTATATATTTTGTACTCTAATTTATAGTACATGAACATGGCACTTCTGACGATTCGTTGTATTGGTTTATTTACATGAGAATCTCTAGATTATAAACTTCTGATGGCACTTTTGTATTCACCTTTGTATCCTAGAAGCTGGTCCAAGGTCCAGGAAATAGTAGATATTCAATAATTGTTTTTCAGTAAATTCTCTTTGAAAACTAAAGTTGTCATCTTAACTTACTTCTGGGAGATTTTCACTTTTTTGAATTATAGACCCTGTTTCATATATCCTTATATTCTCCTACCATGTTAAGCCTTATATAAGAGGTGATGAACAAAGGTATCACCATTATTTAAAGCTAATCAATACACTTGAACCACTGTTTTTCTCTGCTTTTCCTAAATAAAATAAGCATTGTAAAGAAAATAATTTTTATTTATACATCTTAAAACCTTTGTTGTTAAAAGATAATTATCATTTCCACTAGAAGCTTACTATAAATTTCAGAAGGAACTAAGAAGTTGGTTATAAACTTTGGCATTTCTATTTTTTTAAATGAAGACGATTAAAAGAACTTTGGTAATAACTCCAAAACAATTTAGTCAATTTTTATTCAAAAAGTTTTCAGAACCCAAATATATGCCTAGAGAACTACCAGTTTACAAAATATATACTTATTTTATTTGTTAAAATACATTTCTTTAAAACTCTGAACAATTCAGGACTTCCCCTGCAATGTGTTAGGGTGATGTAGCTCACTGGCAACCCCCTAGAGGATGTGCTGGTGAAGCTGATCTTTGGAATTCATACATACACCCTGACCAGATGTAGGTGGTCAAATAGCAACCCCCAGATTTACTCACTTTGAACTCCTTAAAGCTTATGTTACGCACTTTGGTTCCAAGGCCACTTTCCATAGCATCATCTTAATACCTAAAGGGCAGTGACAGCATGGAAAATTGCAAATTCTTTTCTTTTAGAATTTTCTCCCAAGCTCTCCATTCTTTATCTTTGCTGTATATTTTTATGGTGTCATTTTTCCGTTAAGCATCAGTGCTATTTTAAGTATGACTGGCACGTCTTTTATGTGGCTCTGTAGCATCATGGATGATACCTTTTGGAACTGACAGTCTTCTTATTAAAAGTGCCATTTTTCTTTTTTGTCTGTAGACCCAGATCACTGAAAGAATAGACTTTTTTTCCACTTAAGCTACTGCTACTTAATTTTCATTGATGATTGCACATGCAAAATTGACTTTAATGCTCTGCTGGCTCATCCTGGCCCGGTGATTGGAGTTGAGCATGTTAATTGGTTACCCACACTCACACAGCGTTGGATTAGATACCTAATTCTCTTTGGCAACTCTTTGAGCATATCACAAAGTGTTTTTTGAGAGAAGGTTACTCTTTTCACATAACTTCATTTAAAACATTTGTTCAGACCTTGGAATACATATGGCAATCTCAAGAAAAGTTCAAAGGACACCATTCTGGAGGAGCAGGTCACTTTTCAAAAATTGCCTTAAGATCTTTATAAATTCCATATGACAGGTTTTTCAACCATAAAACATGACCCATTGTCTGTGTTCTAAGTGTTAAAAGCACAAGTGGGAACTCTACAATTCATGTTTGTGAACTGCTGAGTCTTAACTTTTTATTTTTAAATGGGCCCTCGGGAGCAAAAAGAAAAAAATTGAGTTAATCATATTCTCAGTTTCTAGCACATTATTATTATCCATTCCTGCAAGACCTGTTTTATTTCCTTTCTTTTACCTCATACTCCCATTACCCCACAACCACTCATTCTAATGTGTTTGATGTATGTCCTTAAAGATGCATGTACCTTGTACAATATGCAGTATTGTTATGAAGTTCCCAATTTTCCAGAATAGTAAGCTTTCCAATATCAATTGTCTTGTTTATTATAACTTGAACTTGACCACGCTAACGCTTCAACAAAAGTATATAAAAGAGGTAAATGATGGAGCCATAGGATCTCATGGAAAAACGTTCAAATCCAGTCAGCTGGAAAATGGTTTCTTATTTGTGAAACACTCAGAAGGTGATGTTTACTGAACACTGACTATGACCCAGGCACAAAACTAAGGTTTTTCACTTGAGCTTTACAGAAACCATTCCAGGTGCTTTATTATCCCTACTACAAAATGAAGAAACTGCATTTAAGAGAGGTATTCGAGGGATGCCTGGGTGGCTCAGTGGTTGAGTGCCTGCCTTCAACTCAGTGTGATCCCAGAGTCCTGGGATCAAGTCCCTCATTGGGCTCCCCACAGGGAGCCTGCTTCTCCCTCTGCCTGTGTCTCTGCCTTTATCTCTCTCCCTCTGTGTGTCTCTCATGAATAAATAAATAAAACCTTGAAAAAAAAGGTACTCAAGTAAACAGTCAAAAGACACACAGCTAAATTTGGATTCTGAGATTCAATCAGGTTTGCAATCTTCTCTCCAAAAATGGCAAGGTTCATGTCTTGGGAGTTCTAAGGGAATAAAGATGTCTTAAAGAGATCTGAGAAAATTTCACTGAGACAGAAACATATGGCCTAAGCATTGAAGAACAGATAAATTTGGATAGGCTTGTGAGTGAAGTGTTCATCATAAGGGTACAGAGGTTGTATTCAAGAAATACAAAGCATCCTTTAGCTGGGTTGCTGGGGTAGCCATTAGAAAGTGGGAAAAGGGGAACCCCTGGGTGGCTCAGTGGTTTAGCGCCTGCCTTCAGCCCGGGGCGTGATCCTGGAGTCCTGGGATGGAGTCCCACGTCGGGCTCCCTGCAGGGAGCCTGCTTCTCCCTCTGCCTATGTCTTTGCCTCCCTCTCTCTGTGTCTCTCATGAATAAATAGATAAAAATCTTAAAAAAAAAAAAACAGAAAGTGGGAAAGGTACACTGAATCCAAGTCACTAGGCATTAGCTATTCGACTAAGAAGTTTGATTCCAGGGACACCTGGGTGGCTCAGTGGTTGGGCGTCTGCCTTTGGCTCAGGTCGTGATCCCAGTGTCCTGGGATCAAGTTCTGCATTGGGCTCCCCTGGGGGAGCCTCCTTCTCCCTCTGCCTATGTCTCTGCCTCTCTCTGTGTGCCTCTCATGAATAAATAAATAAAATCTTTAAATAAAAAGAAAAAAGTTTGATTCCATCTGAAAAGATACAAAAGTTTATCTTCTGGTAGGTTTGGGTAGGGAATAGAAACAGGGGTATATTCCTTCCTCTCGTACATATATACAAGGATAGGATATGACATGCAAGACAAACCAGCTCCATCACCAGTGAACCTCACATAGTCCCATCTGTGTTCTAATTGTACACAACCCACTTGAGGAAAATAAGACTAAGAACTGAAATTATTGTAAAAGATAATAAATAATGTTTATAGAGGTCCTTTTAGGTGCCGAGCTGGGTGATTTCCATGAATTGTCTTGATTAGTCTTTGTGACAATACTAAGTGGTAATACTATGATTTTCCTATTTTGCAGACTTAGAAAGTGAAACTTATGAAAGTTGGATTATTAACCCAGAGTCACACAGCTAGTAAACGGCCAAGTGCCATGAGCATCAATTTGTGTCCGGTTCTCAACCACTAAACTCTATTGTCTCCTATAAGTAAATGGTTAAATATGTGGTAAGAGCCAACTAGTTTAAACTCAAGGCGGTATTGGGAATATTTTATCTGATTTCAGCTGAGAAAATAGAAAGCAGACAAGTGCTCTCTAAGGAAAGGAGGCCATAGGTTTATAGAATGAAATCATCACTTTGAAGGATGTACTTCATCCTCTCCAAGTACTTAGGCAGATAGGACCATACATTTTAATAGAGTCATGTGGCTGCAAGCGGCCTCCAGGGGGCTATTTAGCCATCTCCTTTTTGCACCTGAAGGTTTTTTAAAGATTTGAAATGCATAGGTAATAAGGTTGATATCAGAGGGAAGGGGGTCAAAGCTTTAGTATTATGTGGGTTCAACTGTTAGGCGAGAGTTGGTCCCAGTTGAATTTTTGAAGCAAAGGGAAGATAAATCTCTTCAAACAAGGGAGCTACATTTTCCTTCATTCATTTAACATAATTTCTCTGCCTCAGGACCAATCTTTCATGTTGGGGAATAGACTCCTTGACTCTTCCTCAGGTCCAAGAATGTCCTCACCCTGGCACAGAGAGAATTTGGTAATCTGTAATTCGGGAGGAAGATATGTTGGTTGTCATTTACAGATGCACTGGTGGCTCATAGAGGCCGTGTATTGTGGAAGAGAAACCACCAGCCTGATAGCGGGAATTCTTAAGTTCCCAACACAGACCTATAAATGTTTCTGCGTGGATGCTTGTTAAAGAATATTTATACCATTTCCACTTTCTTGAACTGTAAATATTGGATATCTCAGCTTTATACAATATATACGGCCCTGTATAGAAATCACATTTTAGTGAATAAAAAAATATATTTTCCATTAACTGGAAGGGCTTGATATTTACAAAAATCCTAAGGTGATTTTTTCGCTCTTTAAATTATTTAAATTTATGTATCAAAAAATTTTTTTAGACTTACCTTGCTTTTTTCATTGAAATCTTATAAGAATTCCATATTTGGAAACCCCTAATTTTCTGAGATTGATATAATAATGCAGGATAATTATTAATAATAAGTGTGTATCTGCATTATAACTAACGGCTTTGGTAACTTAGTTACAAATTGAGCATTTTAATAAGTTGTTTACCTAGAGAGAAGAGAAATAATTAATTAAGTAGTTAATAGTTATTGAATGCTGGGTACTTTACGTATACTAGCTCATTTAATCTACACAAAACCCTGTTCGTTAAGTCAACACATATTGATGAAATGCCTGTTTCCAGCCAGTTGTGCTCAATATCAGGAACATAATGATGAGTGAGACAGATTCAGGCTCTGAACACATGAAGCTTAAGAACTAGAGAAAATGGGGGTGCCTGGGTAGCTCAGTGGTTGAGAGTCTGCCTTTGGTTCAGGTTGGGATCCCTGAGTCCTGGAATCACGTCCCACATCGGGCTCCTCACTGGGAGCCCACTTCTCCCTCTGCCTATGTCTCTGCCTCTCTGTGTGTCTCTCATAATAAATAAATAAAATTTAAAAAAAAAAAGAACTAGAGAAAATTAAACAGGTCCTAAGCATAACATGAAAAGGTGCACAGGGGTTGGGGCACAGGAGACCCTGCATATTAATATTTCAGTCTGAGGCCTTGAGCGCACTTATACTCAAAACCCACAGGCATCAGGAGGTGGGTCAGCTTTTGTAAGAAGTGTGCCCCAGAGCATGGCTACCTCCAAAGCCTGTGGCTTCCTCGCTGTCACATCGTCCAGCCCCCTGAGAATAACTGAGAGCCTCCTAGAAAATATCTTTCCATCCCAAGCATTCAAACCAGCATACTTTAAACAAAATCGTATTAGCACCAGCTGTACATTTGCATCTTACTGTGGAGAACGAATTGGTCTTTTCCGTTTCTTCTTTCACTGGCGATGATTCCATCGCTACAGGTGCCTAGACACTGCCTTCAAGGGAGTGTGAGAGAAGCTAGCAATTAATGGGAGGAACAGTTTTCAAAGACAGTTGTTCTAACATACTGCTTTCCTGATTCAGCCAGCATGTTAACATCGACTTTTTTGTCAACCTTCAAGGCACTGGCATAATGAGTTGATCCTTTTTTTCATAATTAGTATTATTATTTTAATGAAAATAAGACATGCAGTTGTTGGGTTTTGGAGAGGTTTTTTTCTACATAGAGTACTGAGGCCCATGAGATTACGTTTGCTTCAGAGTATTGCAATTACCCTTGCAGTGCACTAAGGAGCAGGTACATAAATATCTTATTAATTCCATAGCAGTCATTGTGCCTTACTTGGTATCCGACATAGCTACACAAGCATTCTGCCTAACAAGGCTGCTTTCTTCCCCCTGATGATTTGTAGTATGCAGGAAGAGGACTTGTAATGCACTCCACCATACCTCCTCTGCTGTCAGCGCTGGGCACATAGTGTGGCTGAGTCATAGAGGAAACCCAGGGCTTAATTATAATTCCAAAGGTGGTATATCCTGAATAATAACTACATGTCATTAACAAATGGAAATCCCAGGCAATTGTTTGAGTAGGTGAGTAATATCAAGGGTGGATGTCATAGCCCACTTTTATTATTCCTGGAGAAAATACTACCTGTAACTTGGCTTCTCTCATTTGTCCGAATTACCGTATACAATTTAGGGTTTAGTAGCAATTACTTAAGTCACACACATTCATAAAGAGTCACAGGAAAAGTAAGCAAAGGTGGTAAGCAAGGCAAATTAAGTCTTCCTATTTATTTTATTATTTATTTTAAGATTTTATTTATTTATTCATGAGAGACACAGAGAGAGAGGCAGAGACATAGGCAGGGACAGAAGCAGGCTCCATAAAGGGAGCCCAAAGTGGGACTTGATCCCAGGACTCCAGGATCATGCCCTGGGCTGAAGGCAGACGCTTAATTGCTGAGCCACCCAGGCATCCCAAGTCATCCTATTTATTTTAGCCATTCATTCATTCACTCAGAAAATACTTAATGATCACTTACCCTGTTCCAGACTCAGGATTAGGTCATGCACATAAGAGAACAAGGTAGACAGTAAGCAAGGGAGGGGCACTCAAACTTCAGTAGGCATCTTGGAGTATGTGACTCACTCTTAGCTCCGCCAACCAGATGCCCTTTTGGGGTCATCTTTCCATTTTTATGACTATTATTCTTTGGGGCAAAGAAATAACAAAAATGCAGCTAGCTTTTCATAGGTGAGGAGGATTCCTGAGTACAGATGTGAAAATTATTGGAGTAACTTGGGTATGGGAACAAACAGGAAATTAATTTCCTGAGGGCATGTTTTGTAATTGGGGAAAGTTGAAAACTTTTGTTTTATGACTTTTTGAAATGAAGACTAAAATGTTTCAGATATGTATCTGCCCTTAACGTGTCCAAAATTATTCTTAAAACCCATACAATAGAAGGACTTTAAGGACCTTAATGCAAAGCTGTCTATAATTATGTCATTAAACTATTCGATATATATGGACTAAGCAGAGAAAGAAGAGGATGATCAGAATCATAGAGACCTTCCTGCTGTTTCCAGATCATTCCATCTGGACATATGGTATTCCTGATTCTCTTTTCCTATTCATCCTTCTTTATTTTTTTTTTCTTGTTTCTTATCTCACGTGTCCCCATTCAAGAAAACACACATTGTCTGTTTTAACTAAAGGATCTACTTTCTTTTGAAGTTTACTCTTTGTTTAGCTATAGCCACCTTTCTTGAACTAGGTCAAGTCCCTGCCTTGATCTCCTTCCAATGATGAACAAAACCAATTCCGTATCTCAAAGGTGGGGTGTTCATCAGACTCAGGCCCTCATGTGTTGTCCTAGCAGAAAAGAAAACCCATTATATGCCAGTGAAACACTTCCCACTGCTGCACTGCTTGGCATGTCCATGGTCATAATCAGGCTTCTCGACTAAAGATCCAATAATACGTATCCATCAGCATCACACCTGAAATTCAAGTAGAGATGTTCAGACTGTTTATGTGTGTATATACACATACACATATGTGTGTGTACATATATAAATATAAAATTAAATTTTATATAAACTCGAAGTCCTTGTTAAAAATCATCAGACATTCACTCATTTATTCAGTAATAGCACTGAGCACCGACTATGTGCCAGGCACGACTCCAGGTCCTGGGAACACAGTGAACTAAACAAAGCTGGTACTCTATTGGAGTTCACATTGAGGTGGGAGAAAATAGGCAATGGTGGAGTGAAAGGTACCATAATTAGCATACCAGTTGATGATAAGAAGAAAAATAAAGAAGAAAGGGAGCTCAGGAGTGTCTAAGGATGGGGGAGGGGAAGTTTACTCTTTTAAAGGGCATGGTAAGGGGATCCCTGGGTGGCGCAGCGGTTTGGCGCCTGCCTTTGGCCCGGGGCGCGATCCTGGAGACCCGGGATCGAATCCCACATCAGGCTCCCGGTGCATGGAGCCTGCTTCTCCCTCCGCCTGTGTCTCTGCCTCTCTCTCTCTCTCTCTCTCTGTGACTATCATAAATAAATAAAAATTAAAAAAAAATAAAAAAAAATAAAGGGCATGGTAAGTAGAGCTTTACTGACAAGGTGACATTTCAGCAAACACCTAAAAAATGTGAAAGAGAAGGCAGGGGGCTCTCTGAGGGAACATACATCATAGGAAAGGGAATAGCAAGTGTCAAGGCCCTGTGGCAGAACTGTGAGTGGCTTCTTTCAGACACAGGAAGGAGTAGTTTCTCTGAACTACACAACTTGGTGGTTGGCTGGCAGTGGTGTGAAGGAGAGGCACTTATGCAGAAAGCAGTGTGATTAGTGCCTTCTGGAATTGTGCAATGAGTCAGCCCTTACCAGGACACCAGTGTGGCTAGAGTAGAAAGAAGGAGGGGAAAATGGTAGGAGATGAGGTCTGAAAGGTGGCAAGGAGCCAGATAGCAGAGGGCTTTATAGGCCTAGTAAGGACTTGTGTTTACTCAGAGGTGTGCCAACAAATGTTTAATATCTAGAGGGGATTTGGCTTTTGACTACAGCGTTTGCCAACTGCCGTGATGGAAACACTCTGACCAGGATTGAGTTCAAGTATGATGGAACTTCTGAACAGAGAGTTGGAGAGAGATATACAGCAGTACATCCTCCTGTAGTATTTCCAACATGCATATTTAAGAGATGTAAGTCATCACAAGGGCATCAGTCAGAGCAAAATGTAATAAAATAATGAGAAAGTGAGGAGTTTTAAGTGGTTGTTACCTTTGTTTTATAAATAAGTTCTTTAATTCTTGGTTCATATCATTTAAGTTTTAACAGTGACTATGTTTAATCAGCTTGCAACATTTCTAAAAATGTCATTGTCACCTTTCTTAAACTGATGTGAGTTGGCTCTAGCACACCACTGGTGTTCCTCAGAGTGAGAGTTTATGAGCAGTAGGCATAAGTCACTAGATGAGGGTTTTAAAGGATCTCTCTGCTGACCTGAAAACAAGCCAATCCATGGTCAAAGGCAGTAGCGGGGAGATGAGTCGGGAGTGTTGCAAGAACCCTTAGGGTTCAGCATGAATGGTTTGAAAAGGCCCTACACCTGTCCACATTTTCCCTCTCTTAGGAGCACTGGCATACAAACCTGGTTAGTCACTTGCCATAGTTCCTCTGGGCTAAGATGCAAGGTCTCTTCACAGTTAATGTTTCTGAAATCAGGATGAAATTGGAATGCATCTCAAAATTGTGTACATTGAATATAGACTGCTGCTTTTTTTTTCCTAAAAAGCTAGTATGAAATCAATGTTGGCCTAGCAATGGATAGTATTTTACAACTGAGACAACGTTCCATTTTGCTTCATGAGCCATAGAATTGATCATAGTAATGTATCGTTTGTGCCCCACAATTGAATCAAACTGATAAAGGTTTTGAAATATAAATATACACTCCATAAATAAAGCCTAAGGAAAGTGAGGATGTTTTAATAGGGGAAGCAAGCGCTGGAGTGTGGGGAAAGTGCAAGAGGAATCAATGAATCAAGCATTCAGGGAGGCCAGCGAGTCTTCCTCTGATTAAATAAGACAGACAACCATCTAGCAGTGTGATTTAAGGAGTACTGCATCCCTTCCCAACCAGACTGCAAAGATATATTATATTCCCACTAGCTCAGTTCTTTGGGGTTAAAGCATTGTCTCCAGGTGATTGCTGTTAAAATGTCTAAAAATGACCCAGGAGGCATGACACATTCACACAGGGACCCATTAAAAAGATTAAGGGGAGGGTAACACTGGGAAGAAATGAGACAGGAGAATGTTAATGGCGAGCCAGTGTTGTTTAAAGATCTAATGCAGTTTTTCAGCGCCAAGCAATGCCTGAACCCCTTTGAACAGCTCCCTTTGGCTTGGGCAAGCCTACACCGCCACGGGCTTTAGGATCCCATCCTGCCAATGCACCAATTCTCCCCTGTGGCGACTGTTGCTCATCTTTCCCAGGCTCCCAGGCGAGGCCCCGAGGCTGTTTGGCATTCGTTTGGCACAAAAGCACAGATTAAATCCGCTGTTATTCTTTTCTCCCCAGCCAGGAATAATTAAATTTGTATATTATTCTATCACACATTGCAGTTTTTGTAATATCACATACAAATCTCAGTTTATTAAATAACTCAAGAAATGGAAGTCATTCGAGAAAAATATTTTTCAATCAGTAGCTATCCCTGAGAAAGAGAAGTTTCATTTTTATAACTGGTAAGAATAATTTAACAGGGGCATAATGGACATTGGATGATTACTGTCTCTGAGATTAGGATACACAGCAGTGCTTAGTGATACATTATCTGTTAAGTGCTATCAATTTAGGTGAGAGTTAGAAGCCAACATGATTGTGAACCCAAATAAAACATGGGCACAGATACATTTATAAGTATCCAGTTATTTATTGGTCATCCAGATGATATTTTTAGAACGCTATCAGAATATTTTCCCTTGAAATCTCTTTAAACAGACCCGCAGACCACCCCTCTCCAAATGCCAGTGGACATTCAACCATATATTGGTTGAAACAGCATGGATCACATAATATTCTTCACACTACGAGCAATGCTGGGGTCCTTCGGCCCACTGTGGCACCCATCCCCCACTTCAGAGAAACTGCTCTGATATGATCATATGTGTATCTTTCAGGGTTCAGCCTAAGATTCCTTTTGGGGAAAAAATAGTCCTGCTGCTATCACTAAATCGCTTGAAAACCACTGACCTAGTATATGGGGCATCCCATAAGAATGGTCCAGCTGGAATAGAGCTTAAAGGAGTAAGAAGTAAGAAGAGTACCCCATTCCAACCTTACCTACATCACAATTTTAAAGGTCCTGCTTGCAGGATTATTATATGAATATCAGGGAAACACAGTTTTCCATTTCTAGGAAGTATAAAAATGAAACCTACAAATTTAAATAATAAGTAGAATACGACTTATATTTTTTGAGATGATGGTGTGCCATGATTTGTGTTGGGCAGGCATTTTGCAGGCTTTTTCTCATTCAAGCATCTATGAGGTCTCATTTAGCTTTGTTTTACAGATCAGGAAAATGAGAGATTCAAACCCAGATTCCTCCACCTGGATCTGAAGTCATGTTCAAACTGACCATAGTGTGTTTCAAACTCTTGGAACCTTTGAGATTTACTCAGTATTTTAAAGAAGTGTCTACTATAAAATAACTCTTTCCCCAGGAGTGTGTTAGGTTTGGCTTTGCCCAGAGTTTACTAGTTAACTGGGCTGTCTGACCAGTCTGACAACGCTAGCCTGTTGGCCAACTGTCCTGTTTGATCTGGGACTCTTTACAAGGTGGTTTGGGCAAGGGAGAGGAGGGAGATGAGAAACCATGAAACCATATTGCAGGATGAAACCTGAAATGCTATTTGGTGGAAAAGTGTTCCCAGGCTAAACTTGGGTTTGCTCATTGACTACTCCACACACGTTGTAAATCAGCCAGAAGAGAGTTATTTCCATATTTTAAATTGCTGCAAAAATCTCTCCAACTTCTTCATTTTGCAGATAAAGGTTCAACATCATGTGAACAGCATATGCTGAATTTTAATGTTCACTTTAGAAATCATACTTACTCACTTGGTGGGTTTTTGACGCTCTTCTAACATACAACCATAACCTAAATTTGTTTCCAGAATCTGTTTATTTCTATAACGTGTATTATTAAAATGCTTCTAAGTTTCCCTTAGCTATTTAGAAAACTAAAGAAAGAATCCCTGTTGCCTTTGAATAATATCTTGATTCTTGCTAATATCTTACTGATATATTTCAAAAAGGGTTTAAAAATGCATCTCATAATATTTTAACCATTTTGATATATGAGTTATATTATGAATCTCATGAATCTTTTCTAAAATATTGAAACTAGTAAAACCATGGGACAGAAAAACAAAATTAGTAAGTATTTAAATATCAATATTTGAAAACATCACAGAACTATGCCTTGAAAATATCTAAAATATTAAAAGTCTGGGCTATAAGATTTATGGCAATTTTAAATATCATTTTGCAGGCAGCCCTGGTGGCTCAGCGGTTTAGCACTGCCTTCAGCCCAGGGCCTGATCCTGGGGTCCTGGGATCGAGTCCCACATCAGGCTTCCTGCATGGAGCCTGCTTCTCCCTCTGCCTGTGTCTCTCTCTCTCTCTCTCTGTCTCTCTCTCTCTCTCTCTTTGTCTCTCTCTCTGTGTCTCTCATGAATAAATAAATAAAATCTTTAAAAAAATAAAAATCATTTTGCATTTTTAATTAGAGTAAAAAAATTTAAATCTAAACACTTTGTTAGTTAACTATAAACACTTCCAAAAAATGTTTTACTACTAATCATGTTAATATATGTCTTAAGCTCCTATTTTGTAACAGGCATATCAAACATAGTACTATTTAGGACATATAAACTTAATTCATATACCTTGTATTTTAATAGTTGTGTCTTGTTGCATAAAGCATTTTATATGTAGTTCTCTTCCCAGTCTTAGTTACAAGATGTAGTGATGTAAATATCAATGTGAGATAAGATCTTGTATATCCTTTTTTCTGAAACTGAGAGATATGAGCACCAAAAATATCCCACAAAGCTTAAAGTTCTCAAACAATTTCTTGCATAAGTGTTTATATTAGAGAAAAAATGAAGGGGGAGAGGTAGGAAGTATTTGCTATAACTCATGTTGTGATTTATTGGATGCTAATCTTAAGAATACAAGATTACATTTCAAAGGTCAGCTTTACAGTCATGAAAAACAAAGATTGTGTGTGTTTGATACTAATGAGCCCTGTTTATTCAGTGAGTGAAGTCAAACAAATATTAGATTAAATCTAGATCACAAAATGTTCTTATTAGGCATAGAAGCTTCTCTGGGTACAGATGTGCTAATATTAAGTAGAATGCTGCTCCAACTATTTTCTCTGAATTACTGAGGTAAATAAGTCACACTGGTCAAATGAGGAGGGGAAATCATTTACAAAATTAAGATTAATTTTAATTTGTAAAAACCTAAGTAACAGGGTCTGACAGCTTTCAAAATGTGACTTCATTAGGTTTAAAATGTAAGTTTATTAGGGAAGGAGACTGCAATTTCCAAGACCGTGGGTTTATTTAGTTATTTTTCGTATGTAGTACATCACCCTTCATCTATATCCGGTTTACTTACACACATTTCAAGCTGCTCTTGCTTACTCTTTCCTAGTTTCTTCCTTCAGTTTTGTCAGTTGTGTACATCTTGCCATTTCGCTCATTCGTTTATTTAGCAAGTGGTTCTGAAAAGCCCCTTCCAGGCCAGGTGCTGTGCTTGGCACCCATGATACAAAGATAGGCCATGATCCCTGCCTTCAAGGAGCCCACTGTGTAAAGCCAGAGAAAGAAGTGATGAATCCATGGGGATAGATTAGAGAGGCCATCACGGACTTGAAGAAGAGAGGCAAGGCAAAAGAGGGGGAACTGCACACCCCCGAAGAGAAGGAGGATATAAACAGTACAGTATGGCGAAGGTGGACGGGGAAGGGATGGGCAGAGGGAAGACTGGTTGGCAGGAAGTACATCAGGAATGGCCCCTTTGCTCACATCCAGAAGTTTGAAGCTCACTGCACAAGGATCAGGGGTCTCTGAAAGATCTCCAACAGTGACCCAAAAACTCACTGTGTGGAGGACAAAGGAGGCAGAAACCAAGGGCAAAAGCACAGGTTGGACTGTTCTAACTGAAGCCATTAGCTGAAGAAGCACTGGCCAGGACAGAGTGAAGGGGACCACATAGCAGTGTCAGAGAGGCATGACGATCAGGATTTGGTGCCCAGTTGAACATGGGATGTAATCAAGATGGAAACAGCTAGCCAAACTCCCAAGTTGCAGATCCCGCCGACTAGGTAGGTGGCGGTGTCATCCATGAAGACGAGTCATAGAAGGAAGAAAATAGTCTTAAGGGAAAGAAATGCAATTTGATATAGAAGCTTGAGATATATGGAAAAGCCGCCTCTTTATGGAATGCATTCAGAGACTGGTGAAAGCAGGGCCGGTGAGGAGTACCAAAAACGCTGAGCGTGGGCTATTCCTTCATCCGTCAATGAGTTTCCCTCCACAGACCAAACCTGATGTTGAAAATAATGAAGTAGAATGCACAGCTATGTTTTTTGAGTAGACGATTTTAAAAATGCATTTATTTTTTTCAACAAAATTTTTAATCGTCCCAATTCTATTTAAGAAAGGCAGTGAGTTTTATATTGTGACTAATAAGGTTTGGCGGGTGCACACAAGCACTGGGTACATAGCCTTGTTCTGTGCATAGTTCTTTGCTTGCTTCATTAAACTCCTTCGCACTGGGGGCAGGGCAGGGAAGACAAGAAATTGGCCTTTGAAATCTGAGAGCACCTGAGAGACATAATTTAAGGCAGCAATCGGAATCAAGCTAGCTGCTACATCAGAATGGGTCTCTCCTGGGTGGTTTTTCCCAGGATTTGCCGGGCTATGAAGATGATCTTGAAGATAAGGTTATGTGGCCTTCTAGTAGCTTTCAGAACAGGAATTGTTCAAAATGAATAACTATTTAAAAAGTCTCTTTCCTTAAGAGTAGTAGTATTTGGTGATAAATTGAATGCTTCTCACTGAATTGAACATATCATGATCTAGATAGAAGCCTCAGCCTGGAAAAAAATAAATAAATAAAACATTGCACCTTTCATAGTATCACAGGATGAGCTATTTCTGATCCGTAAAGTGTCTAGTTTCTGGAGAAGGAATTTCTGTTAAGGCAGGTTTCTCTTTCGGAGATACAAATGATATGTTTTCTATAAGACATCTCACAAAGTATGCCGGGTTTGCTCATAAATTGCTAGTATTGGTTTATAGAGAATAGAAATCTACATAACCATCTCTTATGAGGGAAGAACAATACGCACATCCAGGAAGAGCATGGGCATTTTTGTCTTGGTAAAAGTTAGAAAAAAAAGAGGTACCTAAGTGGCACTTAGCTCAACTTTCATGTTTGAGGCAAGTTAGAAAAATATGAGAAATACTATTAGTAGAGATTGTCTCACAATTCATGCATGGTTTGCTGGGGTTGTTTTGTAACTTGTTTTGTTCGTCTGTTCATTTGCTTGTTTTTCCGTCTGTTACACAATCTCTGAATTATTTCACAGAAAGGAAAGGGAAGAATTTTTGTGGGGTTCCTCCTCCCCTCTGCTTTTGGGAATATGAATTTCCATGACCTCCTGGTTGGGAATGAATAGAATAAAGAATTTCAAGGGACTCAGAGGTTTATGACTGCAATCAAAGGGTTCAAATCAATGCATTTTTGTTGCACCAAACAAACAGCCAGAGATGTCTGAGAGTGTGGTTCCTCTGAAAAGCCCAATGGTATTTATTTTGATTTTCATTTTTCTTTTAACTTCACCAGTATATACTTTTCCAGGCATATATTGACACTCAATAAATATGTGTTGACCTAACAAATTGATTAAAAATATCTACTTGTGTAGCTAAATAACCGAAGTCTGGTGACATTATTTCTTTATTTATGCTGAAATCTGCTAGTGGTGAAACATCATCTTAGATTTCCATTTGGTAGTTTACTGTTTTATTATTAAAATAACTGTATATTTTTTTAAGTTTTTCTTCTGCCTTTCATCTCAGTCTCCTGATAATAAATACTTTTAATATCAAATATCTCAAATATGTTTAAAAGCTCTTGAAATTGGGCAGCCCAGGTGGCTCAGCAGTTTTTCGCTGCCTTCAGCCCAGGGCCTGATCCTGAAGACCCAGGATCGAGTCCCACGTTGGGCTCCCTGCATGGAGCCTGCTTCTCCTTCTGCCTGTGTCTCTGCTTCTCTCTCTCTCTCTCTCTCTGTGTGTGTGTCTCTCATGAATAAATAAATAAATAAATAAATAAATAAATAAATAGTCTTTAAAAATAAAAAATAAAAGCTCTTGAAATTCAGAGATTTTAATTTTTTCTAGCATTTCCTGAATATTATTGCAGAATTTTTATTTACACACGATTACTGAGAAATGAGAAAAAATATGTAGAGATGAAAGCATGAAGAGAAGTAAAGTCCAAAAATATAAAATATTCATTGGCATGCTGTTTTAGGCTATATCTCTGTGTGGTAGAACCAGATCAAGCAGAAGATCATAATAAATACAAAGTGCAGAGGAGTGGCCTCCCCTGGGGGGAGGAGTCAGATGAGGTGGGGTACAAGGCAGTGGAGAGTGTTTTCTATCTAAACCTTGAAAGTGGTTATAATTTGTCATTTTTTATACCTTTGTTATAAATAATGTATGTAATACATGATAGTACATATTACATGCCAATTACCAATAACATTATATAGAAATATATCTCCATGTAAAGAAAAATAGAAATTTTTCTATTTAGAAATTTAGAATAGAAATTTGTTCTATTTTAGAACAATAGAAATTGTTTTATGTGTATAATATATTTCCAATAATAAAAAAAATATGGGGAGAGATGTGATAAGAACCAAAGTAAGGCCAGAGTTACACAATTGAGCATTATCAATGTTCATCTATTATGCAGAGGCAGATTTCAAATTTATACTTAACCATTACAAAGCTTTTTAAAAATAATAATGGCTTTTAGTGATCTACTTCCAAGAAGAAAGTAAACTTTCTATTTGTTTTCAAAATGCTTATGTTCTCTAAAAACTAATTTCTGGTTTATGTTTTATTGCATGCATCCTAAACATTTAATAATATCTTTTCAGTTAATAGCAAGGAAGGGAAAATTATGTAAAATATCATTACCTGTTTTTAATTTCTTTTCTAAATTTTTTGAACAAGTACATGTGTTTCTTGTGCATATATGGTTAACTTAAGAAGTTGGCTAAGCTAATTTCTGTCCTGAGATACAAATAAAATTTCACAATATCCAATCTCCATTTTTTTTAAAAGTTTGTTTTTCTGAAAATTGCCTTCAGTCCACCATTAGCTAGATAATAAATATCTATTTGCTGTACTTTGTAGGAATCCTCCTGGTTTTAAAGATCAAAAGTCAAAATCAGTAAGACATAATTCATTTTTTATCTTGAAAAAAATCATAGAATGTGTTATATTTTTAGAAAGACTATGTTTATACTGGCCATTTCTCAATATAGTAAATTTTCTTTTTTTATTCTATATCTCAGCAAAAGGTCTGACAATGAACTCATATCTGATATCTAGAAAATCTAAGATGTATGGTTGCATATAATGCCCTATATTGTTCACTCTTAAGAAAGGTTTGAACCTATGGTGTGACAAAGAGGCCTTTACATCAATGTACATGGTAAAAACACAGAAGCTTAGGATCTTGTGCATCTGGACTAGTCCCTGGTTATTCCTGGATACAAAATGGCAGATAAAGTTCTGCTAAGTTACTGTTGCTTCACCATAAAAGCAGGAAGAGTGGCTGTGTACTGTCATTCAAATGGGTACATGTAAATGAGGTCACTTTACCTTCACAGGTTCAGAAAATTCATTCTTTTAAATTCATCTTTAGGGTGAGATGGGAAATAGTCATTCCTATCTCTTGAATGTTCCTATCTGCTATCTGGGGCATCTCCTTTCTCATATGAAAGTGTCTAGAAATGAGGAATTAGAAGATGCTTAACAAGCAAGCTTAAATAAAAGAAGTTAGGTTGCTTTGTAGACAATTTCATAAAGTCCATACTAGCTATTATTTCTGCTCCCCTATAGAAAATGGAATTCTCTGTTTTAAGTAGCAATGTGTTTCTTTTTATGCATCTCTCCTTTCTCAACATTTACCATCACCACTTAATTATACATAAAGTAAATTTTCTTTAGAATTTGTTTTATGTCTTAAGGTCAGTGTGTTTATTTGAGGGGAATCACCTTACACATTTGTTGAAAATTTAGCAAGGATTCATTTTATCAAGGACATGATTACTCATCGTCTCTTGAGTATGTCACTCATTGAGTTAGGTTATAGATCTTTAAAGTGGGAATGTTTCATAATTACTCCACAAAGGGCAAAATAAATAATAATCATTTGCAAACGGATTTGTCTGTTGTTGTGTACTTACTTGGAGCACAATAGATCATTGTCTCTGCCAAAATCTCAGTGGTTTGGAACAACAAAGTTTCTCTTCTTCTTAGGTTACAGGCCTATTGTGAGTCTGGTAGAGACTCTGCACCACATCACATGTCCTCACTCAGTGCCCGAGGGGACATATCAGTTGCTATCTGAAATTTTACCAGTCACTCTCAAGAGGGAAGACCAAGTTCTGGCTGGTCTTGCATGGGAAATTAATTGCACTATCCTAGCAGTTACAATGTTGTAACTGACTAGCCGAGCAAAGTACTTATCCCCACCTGACCACAGGGGGACAAAGAATTGCAGTCCTACCAGGAAGCAGAAATGAAGAGAACTGGAATGATCTGGCAAGCACTAATGACTCCCAGTCATCTGTATAAAGTTGCCGTCCTCACTCACGTTGGCGTATCTCCTATCTGGAAGGAGTGAAAGCCTCAAGCTATGTAAAACAATGTCATTGACTCCCAGGATCATGTTTTATAGATTCCCATTTTCTTTCGTAGTCTTTTCCACACCAGTATTTTGTTTAAGTTTATTTATTTATTTATTCATGAGAGACACAGGGGGCGGGGGGGAGAGAGAGAGAGAGAGAGGCAGAGACACAGGCAGAGGAAGAAGCAGGCTCCATGCAGGGAGCCTGACTTGGGACTCGATCCCTGGTCTCCAGGATCAGGCCCAGGGCTGAAGGCAGCACTAAACCACTGAGCCACCAGGGCTGCCCCCCCACACCAGTATTACAGAACAGCATAAACTAATTATCTTTGTTAATATTGCTGAGCATTTCTCTGAAGCTCCCCTTAACTTCTTTGGACTTCAGTTTGCTTCAGCAGGAGACTAAAGATTAAAGTCTCTCTTCTAAATGTTAAAGTTTTATGATTGCACTGTGGAGTTATTAAATTGTGACATTTATAGTACTCAGTGATGTCACTATTTGTAATGTGATTTTAGCATATTTTTAAAACAATGTATAGTTACTTAGCATTTAGAGTGTACAACATTAACAGAAATAGTAAGGAATCTCGCCATTATCTTCAACCTCACAGTGAGTGGAAACTATAATGAATGAGCTATAAGCTGTGCTAGACAGCTGCTGCTTGCTTTTAGTTCTGTTCCCCTTTTTCCCTCTGCTTGCCTCTGTATAGTAGGGAACTACATTTGCCAGGATCCCTTGGCCTGTAGCCTCTGGATCAGTTAACCAATCAAAGGTACTCTTGGGTCCTTAGAAGGAAGGAAGCCAGGGTATTCCTTCCTCTTTACTCTGCTTCCTTCCTGGTGTCTGTAGCAGTACCAGTAACCACACTTCCCTCATGGCTGGAGCCTGCTATGGTCGAGCTTCCTAACCAAAGACTAGCTTCTGTTCTTGGATGGGATGTTATCTCCTCCTCCAGTGATTCCTTAAACCATAGCATAGTTAGTGGCCTCCTTCTCTAATTTCTGGATCATTGTTCTTTGTCCAGTTTGGCTTCTCAGCTGTTCTATCAACTGCATAACTAATTCTCTGTAGTAAATACTTTCTGTTTGAAAACCACTGTGCATCTAGAGTGGTTTCTCTTTTCCTGCCTAAATTCTGACATCCGAAAACAAAACTGAAAGGTTTTGATCATTTCCTTTTAGGACTATGCTGATTCGAAAAATAGACACTTTTCTTTTTGAAATGAATGAGGTTAGTGAGAAAGATGAAAAGTATGGTGGGCCAGAGAAGGAAAAATTGAAATATTGGCCCCACTTCTTTCTCTCAGTAGTTGTATGGTTCCAAGCTAAGTACTTCACTTACTATACTTCCTTTTCATCATTTCTAAAATAAGATTTTGTACAACTACATGCAACAACTTGAATGAATCTCAGACATGTTATGTTCAGTGAGGGAAGCCAGACACAAAAAGGTACATACTCTAAAGTTTCATTTTTATGAAGTTCATGTAGATAAAACTCATCTATGAAAATATAACCCCAGCTCCATGCATGATTAGCTCTGGGAACTTGGGTAAGTAACTTAAGCCCATATTTCTGAGTTTCAACATTGTATTCATAGAGTTAATGCTAGTAGGTAACCCAGTGGGTCATTGTGAGGATTAGATGAAATAATGCATATGTAGTTTTTAGCATGTGTCAGGCACATAGTAAATGCTCAATAAGTAAATGATGATGATGATGAATATTTCTGAAAGTCTCTATACTACATATGTACTGGCAAATAGATATTTTGAATCTATCACTTTTGTACATAAATATGACCATATTATGCCCGGGGTTGTTTTTTTTTTTAATTTAATGGATCTTATGCTTTATTCCTGTTATCATCTAAAGGTCTATTTAGCGATGGAATTCTATTCATCATATAAGTGGACCATAGTACATAGAACTGCTTCCATATTGATTAATATTTAGGATCTGTTGGTGCTTGTATTGTTAACAATAATAATGAAATTAACATCCTTATATAGCATATATGAAGGAAATGAAGCTTGTTTTATGAAACAAAAAAGAACTTCTAGCCATCTTACTGTCAGACTTAACTTTTTTACTTCAAGTCTAACCCTTTCTCCACTAGGCCTTCTAGCTTTTTTATTTTATCTTAGATTCCTAAGTCAATCAGGCAGGTGATGGAATACAAAGGAACAGTTGTTATCTTTTATACCCTGGTTTTGTACAGGGAAGCAATGGTAAATAAATCATAATTCTGAAAGGAAAGTATAAGAGCAAGTAAGTATAAATGCCATGCCACCATCTTAGAACAGGAAATACATTTAGTGTGCTTAGCAAATGTAAAGCTAAATAGAGATTCTGAATGGAGAAGAGATCCTCAAGGCTGTCAGAAGAAGAGAATGGGACTAAGGTTTCTAAAATTTAGTTTTAAAATTGGAGTGGGAAACCTCTTTAAATTCAATTTACTTATTATAATTATGAAGGCAAGTAACATCAAGCCAGCTCATCCTAAAGAATCTTAAGAATACAAGGCCCTGAAGCATTTTTGTTTGTTTGTTTCTTCAGAGGAAAAGACCGTAAAGTCACTCTGCTTTATTAAGAAACCTAGTGGGAGCAGAGAAAAGTTTTAATAAGCTTATAGCTACTCTGACAGTTGAGTAGTAAATATTGAGCATTACTTCATAGGAATGAGTAAGTATAACACCTTCACAGGCTGTTTCTATAACATATGGACTGTTAAGTGTTTGAGAAATAATTTGTTTGTTTTTGCAGCTCATAGTTTAACGTAATGAAGCACTATTGAGTTGAATAACTAGACAAGAAACTCCTTAGTTATGGGGAATTATATTCTGAATTAATGAATTGCAAATTGTAAGCCAATCCAACTCCCATAAATATTATGAGGAAAGAAGTAGCAGACCTACCTACACAAATTTTCAAGGCAAAATTATTCTGTGACGAGAAAAAGATTTAGAGCATAATTAAGGTTCCTAAAATATAAGTACTTAAGAAGAAACTTACCATATGTTTAAAATTATTTGAGACTGCATTTATGATCTGTGATAAGTATATATTTTCTGGAATGCAGAAAACCTCTTTAAAGGTTTGCTGTTTTATTTTTATGGTATTATTGTGCTGGTTCACCTCTAGCAATTCATAATGGGCTTTAAAAATTCAAATAATAAAGTAAAGATTTTTATTCTATGCCTGTGATAATTATTTCACTTTACATAGAAAGCACTAAATCATTGTTGAAAATACAAATAACTTAAAGTGACAGGTTTAATAAGCCATATTCTGAAAACATTTTGTTAACACAGCTCTATGATACAAATATAGAGTGTTATTCAAGTTTGAATATTAATTAATTTGGGAAATGATGGTCTTGGGAACAGTCTTCAATCTCTGTATACATAAGATTATTAAGAAAAATCTGTAATTTTAATGGATCATTTGTTTTAATTGGCTTAAGAGTCTAAAAACAAGCCACTACCCAATAAATAGGAGAGAGCACTGAGTCTAGAGTCAGAAGCCTTGAAATCCAATCTGACTGCATCTCAAAATAAATACATAACCCTGAGCAAGTAGTGTACATCTATGATTCTGTCTCTTTATCTCTCAAAGATGTAAAATAAGATAGTGTTGGCCTTCTTCCAAAGGTTAGGCTAAGAATGAGAGTAGCTAATGCAAGTGAAAATGTTCTAAGTAAATGTTCCTTGGATTAACAAAAGCTTTGTGCCAAGAAAAGAAAAACAAAGGGTTTCATTGTCTAACAATCTAGGAAAACTTTGTTGTGAGTGTGAGACAGAGAGAGAGGGCAGAGAGAAAGATTTCTTGGAGACTTTCACAGAGGGAAGAGATTCTCCCCATAGTAAATGCAATTGACCTTGGGACTCTCCCTTCCCCCACTTTTAAATGAAACATTTGGAGAACACTCATGATGAAAGGTGACTTCAGATGCCAGGAGGCTGTGGTGGTTTTGCAGTTGGGGTGTTAGATGTGCACTGCAGGAGACTCAATGAGGCAAAGCCACTGTGAAATTGATGGGACTCAGAACCGCTGGAGGGTGATTCCAGGGGAATGTTTCCCATTGGCCTCCTATAAATATGCTTGGTACATATCAGCCTTCATAGTTCCCTGACACTGTTCCTCACACAGTGACCTCAGCAGAGTTAAAACCCAAGTGCCAAAGGAATGACATGTTTTCATAAAAGTTTGCACATAGAGATGTTTTAATAATATGCAAGTCTTGAAAATCCTTGTCATTGGGACTGTCATTATCCTTGAGTGTTCTAGTCTGATCAAGACACCAGTCTCATGGAAGAAGCTCCCTGAAGAAGTTATTTTCTCTACTTGGGACTCATTTTCTACATTTGCAAAATGAAGGAAATGAAAAGACCCCAAGATCTCTTCCATGTCTAAAAATCTCTACCACATTATAGCAGAACATACCCTTCCCAGCCCCACCTGGATCTTTCATGGCATTTAGAGTCACCCCCAACTTCCCCTTGTAAGTTAGTCATTAAAGTCTAGAGTATCAGTTCCAGAAGACTTATATGAAAGGTACAGCACTTACATGGCCCCAAGGCCATTTAATCATTCTCCTGGGTGTTGATTGGTTTCTTAGATTAGATCACTGTTCCTACATCAGGTGCCGAACTAGAATAAACTATAGTACCCACCAAACACCTGACCAGAACCCAGGCCATCAGTCTGTTTTTTAAAGTAAACAGACATTTCTAAGCGTTGGTTCTAGAATTCAATTAGAATGGTAAGCAGAACAAATTGGAAGATAACTCCAGATAAAATAAATAAAATAAAATAAAATAAAATAAAATAAAATAAAATAAAATAAAATAGCTAAGCTCCAAGTATGTTTTGAGTATTTTATCAGATTTTGATGTCCCTATAATGGATGCTGTGAAATGTACTGTCAACTTGAAAGCAGGCCTAGCTTCTGAAATATTATTCCTACACAATGTGGACTCTGCTCTGGGATATGAAGAGCAGCCATCACTCAATCATTCATTCAGAAGACATGAGTATTTACTGTGTGTTAGGCACTGAACAAAGAATAAAGATGGACATAAGAATTAGGAAATGACTCTCTGACTTGATTTTCACGTTAACCAAGCAGCAAGTATATATCCAGCATACAGATACTAACCAGTGACCTCCCTCAGGGGGGAAAAAATCGTAGTGCTTTAAAAACACATTGCCCTAAATAAAATTCTCACTTTTTTTTTTAGTCTAGTTGACACACAATATTACATTAGTTTCAGGTACACAACATAGTGATTCAGCTTCTCTATACCTTATGCTGTGCTCACCCCAAGTATAGCTACCATCTGTCACCATACAACACTATTACAATATCATTCACTATATTCTTAGGTTGTGCCTTTAATTCCTGTGATTTATTCATTCCCTAACTAGAAGCCCATATCTTCCACTCCCCATCACCCATTTTGCCCATCCCACCCCCGGCCCGTTTCCACCCCCTGATTTCTACCCCCACCCCCCCGCACTCTGGCAACCACCGGTTTGTTCTCTGTAAAATCCTGACTTTTAAAATTATCATGTGAAATAGCATATTATAAAAAGCACAGCCAAAATATCATGACTTAAAAAACTTCACACTTAAAAAATAAAAAGCCAAACTAAAAAATCAGAATGAACAGAGAAAGTAGTCATTTCACCTCCCGCAAGCTGTATTGGTGGAAAGTAGTTAATCCTCTATTGTAACTTGAATATCAGGATTAATTCCTAGGTCTCCCCAGTGACTGGCATACCAGCTTAAACCTGAAACCTTTGGTTCCCTTTATAAAACAAAATTAAAACAGAACCTAAAGTCAGTAGGAGCTTTTAGAAATAAAAATATCCAGGTATTATTTCTCAATCTAGGACTTCCTTTTCTTTTTTTCTTTTTTTCTTTACAGCGTGTGAGCTCTTCCATGATTGTAGTTTGGAGGGGAGAGGGTGGGAAAGTGAATTTAGTGTACCTAAAAAGAACACAAACAGCATTTTCCCCTCTCTGCTGAATGTTAAACTCATTAAAAGAACAAGAAGCATGTCATGGATCACTGATAACAGTACCTCTGTCATAGACAGGAGGCCAGATTGGAGCCATAAATGGAGCCATTGTGTTCATTACCGAATGTGAGATAGTCATCCTCAAAACTGATCCGCCTCCTGCCCGAGACAGGTAGACATAATGAATACATAAAAGAGACCTTTTATTTTTTTTCTGGGAGCCATACTAAAAAACAAGTTATTAGGACATTAATCATCAGCTGAAAACAGCAAAATCAACATAAATATGTGGATCATTGATATGTTTGCAAAGTTCAACATGCATTATAATGCAGTTAAAAGCTAATATTTCTGAAGTAACCTTGGAATGCTTTTTCTTATATTTTCATAGATACAGTGATGACTTGGGAATAGTTGAATTCAGATTCTCATCTATGAATGCTGAATTACTAAATTTAATGAAAGCCTGTAAGCATTATACAGTCTTTTAAAGATTGGGAATTTTGACTCCTTCCTTTCAAAGAAGGGGAACGGAAGCCTGGAAAATGCAGTTAATAGGGCCAGGGAGGGAATACAAGCCCCTAATGCCAGGTCCAGCATTCCTTTTCCCTGGGCTACTTTGTCTTCCTACCCCGGTACAGCCCAAAAGGGCTGCATTTCCATAATTTGGCAGCTATCTTGAAATTTTGATATCCTGGCAGAATGTGTCCCCTGTCTGCTTGCTGGAGGCCTCAGTTTTGCCTATGACAGTATTTTATTTATTCTTTAGAGCCCCTTGTGCTCATAAACATGCCCATTAGTTTTACAAATTACCACATTAGTCATAAATGAGTTGTCCTCCTAATATAGCACATAACTTATTGTTGCATTTTATTGGACCATTTATAATAAAATTATGGAAAGTGTTAAATAATCCTCAGAGAAAAAACGTGTTCATCATCTTAGCCAAGGTATAAGTGTTGCATTTTCTGCTAAGGTCTTTGCAGGGAATTTATATTCAGAATATTATGCTATTTCTCTAAGAGGACTCTCTTGGGTTTCTACAGGGGGCCATTCCCCCTGTCTTTCCTCTTCACTAGGTTTCTTATAAAAGTCTAAGCCACTTATAGTACTCTGATTTCATTGTCTAAAAAAAATTATTTGCTCCTTCCAAATTGCACGAGATCTATTAAATTTGTTCTTTAACTTAGTAATTAAAGTGCAGTGTCACAGCCTGAAATCACCTCTTCCCCTTGTCACCAACTCCTAACAGAAACATTGGCACTAACACATGTGACCTTCAAAATTGCAGTTGCCTCCCATAAAAATCTAACGGTGTTTTCCCAAAAAATAAAAAGTGTGGAGCCACAGACGTACGCTCTTTTTTAGATTCATTGAAATAGTACATATCAGGCTGAAACCAAAGGTGCCCTAATCAGGGGCACTCACAAAATTTCTTCTCTTTTTTTTTAGCATTCACAAATATGGAAATTTTCTTACCGGGCTACCAAGAGCTGTATTAGCCTCATCTTATGAAAGCTAATATGCAAAAAAAAAAAAAAAAGTAAAAATTGAAGCACATTGAATTAATTATATCTGAGATTTGACTTACACATTAGATGATTAAATATGTGCATTTGAAAGAGTCCCTGAAGGTAGCCTAGTTACTTTAAATAATTGTCCAGAGCCTTTTGGCTAAAGTGACTTTCCCTATGTAGCATGCTTTTGTTATCTTAATTTTTCAGTGTCTTGATTTTGTACTTTCTTCAGGCTCTACCTTAAATTTATTTCAATATTCATTTAAAGAAAACAAAATATACAGAGAACAGTACTAGAACTTGCAGGGAATAGAAAGGTGGTAAAGTGTGACCCACCAACCCCCTAAGAGTTGTGTCTCTAATATGGGGATGAATTCACATGGCTCATGAACCAGCCATTATACCAGTAACTCCACTGCAAACGCAGAATCCATCATTTATTTTTTGTTATAATAGGAATTTATCAAAGCAGGTGCTGAGTTAGCAAAAATAGATTGCAGAATAGCAGGAAAATTAAACAAACAACTGACTCCCAATACAGGGTGGTGAGCACCCAAACATCAGAAAGGAATGCAGAGCCTCCAAAAAGAGTTGATCTCTAACTCCTGAAAGATTATAAATTGGACAGACAGCCTCCAAAGTTCAGCAGTTTCCAGACAGAAATATGGCACCTCTGAGCTTATAGTTATTCCAAGTCTTTTGAGTGTTGTGGAGAAATCAAATTTCAAAAACTATCTAGGAAATGGATATAGAATCACCAAATATTTTTATTGTCAGTTAAGACCATTTAAACAACTACCAACTACTCTTACCATCACTTTTTTAAGGATGGAATATTTTTGCACAAAAACCATAGAGAAAGGAATAATCTTTGAATAAAGGACAATCCTTTAACTTCAGTGAGTTTAGCATCATTTTCCCCCCATTTTATATTATAAGTGATCTTTGTCATATCTAGCTTTCTTCTTGGACCGATGGCTGTGAACTGCTGCATTGGAACATGGCATCTTTGGGGATTCATGAGCCGTTCTAGAGAAGAGAGTACCAGAGAGATGATAAGAGGCAAGGCTCGGAGGTGTGCACAGACTAGACATGAAGAACCTTAAAAGTTATGCTAAAGAATCTGTTCTTTTTAATTCTAAATGCACTGGGGAGCAAATGAAGGAATTTTGCAAATGCACCATGAGATCGCGTTTCAGAATGATCACCTGGATGACAGTAGA